>NC_084823.1:14887136-15487136 GCF_958449725.1 Rosa rugosa
CTCACTGGAAGGGCTATATATAGATTTGCTCATCTAAGAGACAGTTTTGAGGGACTATGAGGGACAAATGCACCTCAACCACATGTATTAAGTATAAAAATACAAATTATAACAACTTAAAATCGTGCATTTATTTTTAGCCGTTAGATTCACTTGTCCCACACAGTCCCTTAAAAAACTGTTCCTCAGATGAGCAGGCCTTATATATATATATAGATATATATATATACAGGGCCCTTCTAGTGAAGGATCCCTTTTTTTGGTCTTTTTTAGGGATATGGCATTAGACCAACTTTTCGATCATATTTTGGCATCTCAACCGTTCAGTTTTTAAGTTTTAATGTGTAGATCACCTCTGCAAATTTTCAGCCAAATTGATTATCGTTAAGGCATTCAAAATTGCGACTTACAATTATATGTATGAACGGTTTAGGTTGGACAGATTCGGTTTGTCCATTGATTTAATCTAGTTCGATACCTTAACGATCACCGATTTGACTGAAAATTTGCAGAGGTGATCTACACATTAGGACCTAAAAACTGAACGGTTGAGATTGAAATGTAATCGAAAAGTTGGTCTAATGCCCTATCCCTATAAAAGACCAAAAAAGGGATCCCTTAGTGGAAGGGCCCTATATATATATATATATATATATATATATATATATATATATATATATATATACAGATTTTATCTAGAGCGAGGCATCGCTTTGAAATTTCAGAGCGAGGTTAGGGTTTATGGTCACTTTTTGGTCTCATATCCACATCTCGACCGTTCAGTTTTTAGATACTAATGTATAGATCATCTATGCAAAATTTCAGCCAAATTGATGATCTTTAAGGTATCTAACTCACTTAAACCAGTGGATGAATTGAATCTGTCCAACCTAAACCGTACTAGCTTTAAGGCAGTTATTAATGCCTTAACGACCATCAATTTGGTTGAAATTTTGCAGAGATGATCTATACATTAGTACCTAGAAACTGAACGGTTGAGATGTGGATATGCGACCGAAAAGTGACCCTAAACTCGCTCTGAAATTTCAAAGCGAGGCCTCACTCTGGATAGGATATATATATATATAATATGGAACAGATTTGCTCACCTAATGGACAGTTTTGAGAGACTAGAATTAGGGTTTAGAAGTACTTTTTTTTATATAAAATAGAACATACCAATAGTATGCTCCGATTCATAGATAAAGAATAGTACAGAAGACTACTCCATTGAAACATTTCTGCTCAGAATAGTCTATGCCACATAAAAACACATCGCCTTGCAGGCAATCTAGTTTACCTAACTTTACACGCTGAGCACGCAATTGTGGTATGCTAAAGCTAAGTACTTCCACAAGACTCATAGAGACATTCTTACTAGCATAGACAATTAATCCAACTAAACCACTACGGGCTCTTCCCCTCTAAAAGGGTTAGAGCTTTCGACAGGCCCTACCAGCCCAAACATGAGACCAAGCCCTAAAGCCCAGGCCAAGTGACAACCAGAAACAATGGCAGAAACTCTGATCTGCATCTGCCAATCCATCATCGCCGCCGCCGGCAGAGGTTCTGGCGGACGACCTTGCCAACATAGCATCAACAACTCCATCCCTGGCCTCTTCACGTGCAGCAGACCAAGTTGATTAGCACCGGAGTAGGAACCCGATCTTTTGAGACTCGATCTGCCTTTCCTCCACTCCGATCAGCAGCAGCGAGGACAAACAAACCTATGAGCACGACCACCACCTGCGCCCGATCCCACATCTCCTTCCGGTAACACAGGTCCACACCACACAAGTAAAAGAGGAGCCCAGATCCGTGCAGAGGTAGTGAAGTCAAAACGAAAACCTATCACCAACGAGGACACCGACCAAGAAGCAAGCAACCGCGTCTGGGCGCAAGGCTTTAGAAGAAACACGCTGACAGACGACGGCGTCTGGGCGCAAACGGGAGCGTGCGCAAGGCTTTAGAAGAAACACGCCGACAGACGACGGCGTCTGGGCGCAAACGGAAGCGTGCGCAAGGCTAGAGCACCGCGGCGCTCTGCTAGGGTTTTCTATATATACTTAATTTTTCGGGTTTAGAAGTACATTGCTATCACCCAATCCTAATTTATGCATTGGAGAATTGAATCAGACGGTGAGGATTGGCTGTTTAAAGCCAATGTTTTACTAGTTCCCTTCCCTCTCTGCGATTCGCTACTTTATGCTCTAAATCTTGAGGGATGAAATCACCTGTCTCAGAAACCCAGTCTCAAACCTGTCTCTTGTGTAAAATAATGACACCTGTCTTATTAACTTGACGTCTCTAACTCCGTTCTGAAGGAAGGTGTTGATGAAGATGAGAATGCAGGAATATGCAGAGTGATTATTTCTCTAATAAAAAAGAAAAGTTAACAAAGTTGAGGCTGCGACACGTGTCAATATTTGAGGCAAAGAGACAGAAAAATTGGGGACAGGCGATTTCCTCCCAAATCCTCAATCGTGTTCCAACTCGCACTATTGCTTTTTCTACTGCTGCGCTACCACAGTGCTGGAATTACTAAATAGACTCCAAAGTTTTGGGCTTTTTGTAGAATTGAAAACTAATACAAAACTGATTGGGTTATGTTGGTGAATGTTTGTATCTGTGCATTATGTATGTGTTATTGTTTAGAAGATGAGAGTTATGAATTGTTTGATCTACTTTTTAGGTGCTGCACGCTGGGAACACCAATAAGAATGGTTACAAGGCACTTATTGCTGCCGAGTTCAGCGGTGTCAATGTTGAGCTGGTGAAGGATTTCGAGATGGGTGTGTCGAACAAGACTCCCGAGTTTCTCAAAATGAACCCCATTGGGAAGGTGGGAGTTATGTCTTTTGCAGGTGTTGGCAGTTGTGTATTATATATGATGTGTTGTGGTTTTGGTGCTGAAAATGGTGTTTTGGTGTGTTTTAGGTTCCTGTGTTGGAAACGCCAGACGGTCCTGTTTTTGAGAGCAATGCCATTGCGCGATATGGTGAGGGCTCGCTGTTAGGATTTTTGAAGTTGTATATAGAGATTATTGTCAGATTGTAACTTTGATTGTATGCTTTCACTTGCTGCAGTTACTCGTTTGAAGGCGGATAATCCCCTTTATGGTTCTTCCTTGATTGAATATGTAAGTGGTATAAGTGGAAGAGGCACCCAAACCCAAGGCAAAGAATCCTCTTGATCTTTTGCCTCCTAGCAAGATGATTCTGGATGAATGGAAGAGGCTTTATTCAAACACAAAGACCAACTTCCGTGAGGTTGCTGTCAAAGCTAGGTGATTCCTTATTGACTTTGTTTATTCATGCATTCAATCAGATCTTGTTTTTAATTTATCACAAACCTTTATGACTTTATGGTATGCATGTGGTCTTCCATTTCCAGTCAACATATAGCATCCTCATGCATTCTCTTTTGTGCAATGTTATCATTTAAATATTCAAATTGCATTCTGTACTGTTCCCTGTATTGTTTATACTCTTCAGCTCAGTTACTTGGGTGGCCTTTGAGATGGAATCTGGTCATTTTGTATGTTAATTGGTTCATGACAAAGGGTGTTCTTCTAGTTTGAATGTCAGGGTCTTGAGTTGTGGGATTGTTTTGGTTTCAATCTTTTTGATGTGAAATAGGACTTTCCTAGATAGAAAGTAGTCCACAGAAACTATGTGGCCTTTCTCTTGGTCAGCCCTCAATAAAAGCATACCAGTGCTTTTGGCAAGTTATTAAATCAGACTCTTCCATAGGCTAGTAAATAGAAACCTTCAATGTCATCAGATAGTTAACTGTAGCTTCCAGTTGGTCTTTTATATATGCTATATCAACATCCCAACTTCTTTCAGCCAAAAAAAGACGAGAAAATGTCACAAACAGTACCCAAATTTTGGGCCATTCGACACTTTGTTGCCTCAATTTCATAAACTATCACTTTGGTACCTCAATTTCTTATCTTTGACTACAATTCATACCTGCCATCTCTAACACTGTTAAGTCAAATCACGTGCGATTATGTGTACTCTTTTTCCAAGGGTATCTTGGTCTGACTCTCTCTCTCTCCCTCATACTCTTTAACTCTCTTGCTTGTTCTGCATAAACTAAGGTAATGAGTTCCATAACTTCCATGAGTGTCCACCTATTGTAAATCCGATAAACTACTTCGTTAGTTGCATATCATCCTGAGCTGCAGAGATGTGAAATTAGCGATTTAAAAAAACCAAAAAAACAAAAGCATGCTACCTGCAATTGGATTCCGGTACCTGTAAAAGCTTTTATCCCCTCCAGCATTTATCCCCTCAGAAAGATGAGATCTTTTCCACACAAAGCCATATTTCCCTCATACAAGATATCTTGTATAGGAGCAGGAGCCTGAGCATTGTTCCTCCTCTCATGTTTTTCAACATTGGATTTTGATGCAATCTTTTTATGCATTAATTGATACGCCAAAGCTGGATTTGGTCTTTTGTTGTTTTATGTTGTTGATTTATCTCTGAGCTATTATGGGATTATGGCTTTGATGGAGTTAGTGCATCTAGGTTGATCTTCGTTTTGGATGAGGCAGTTTATTTTTTATTGAGATACTAAATCAAAGATCAGATTTTTCCAATTGAACTTCATGTTTTAGTTTCGGATTTTTAGCCAATCAGGGGTGAAATTTATATTGGAATGGTTTTTTGAATGACTGAGTTGCAAACTTGCAAATGGCTGCTCATGAAGACTGTGGTAATAAAAATGGGGTGTGGGTTTTGGATCAGCGGCTCAATCAACCCATAGATGAGGAGTTTAAGAGATTGCAGGGAGAGAGAAACCATGATATTCTGATATTGAGAAAGAAAGGGAAGCTTTGGAGAAGAGGAACCTCGTCCTTCCCATAATACCCTTGAACAAATGGCACATGGCAGCTCATGTGATTTTACTTAACACCGTTATTAACCAGCAGGTATTAATGCTAATCGGACAGTGATTTCAAGTATCAAAGTGATAGTTTACAAACATGAGGTATGAAAGTTTAGAATAGCTCAAAGTTCGGGAACTACTCGTAACATTTTCTCCTAAACATCCTAACTTTTGGTTAGTGCCAAATCAGGATTCCTAATAAATGTTTGTTGCAATAGTGAAAATACTTTGTGGCTGTAAGTTATATGCTTATACTTGGGTTTCAATGGAACTTTAATGCATTTGCCAAAATATTTTGGTGAAAGTACAATTTTGAAGGACTCTCTTTGACATGCATCCTCTTACCATGCATGCTGCTTTGTTTCCTTCATTTTCTCATAGGCAAGCAATGCATTATTATACTGGTGTGAGTCCGTGTGACAGCTTTTGAACTTGATGCCTTTAAGAAATTAAGAATTGAGCATGCCACATTGTTAAATGTTGTATAAGTCTGCTTCTGAATGGCAATTATCTGGTACTTGGGTTTTCTAACTGCCTTAGCATTCAATCAGGATTGTCATGATTTCTCTCTTCTTATACTAACATTCACTTCATCTGACAGGCTTCTGGGACATGTATGATCCAGAGGGTTACTCCCTTTGGTTTTGCGATTACAAATACAACGATGAAAATACAGTTTCATTTGTGACTTTGAACAAGGTGGGCGGTTTTCTGCAGCGGATGGATTTGGCTCGTAAATATGCGTTTGGGAAGATGTTGGTGATTGGGTCTGATCCTCCTTTCAAGGTGAAGGGCTTGTGGCTGTTCCGTGGGCAAGAGGTTCCCCAGTTCATAATTGATGAATGTTATGACATGGAACTGTATGATTGGTGTAAGGTTGATATAACTGATGAGGATCAAAAGGAGCGCGTGAACCAGATGATTGAAGATCACGAGCCTTTTGAGGGGGAGGCTTTGTTGGATGCCAAATGCTTCAAGTGATGAGACAAAGGTGTTCGAAGAGGTAGCTGTAACGTTTCAAGGGGTTTCTTCAGAGGTCGTTCATTCTGGTTTTTTTTTGTGTTTTAGACATTATCTTTTGCTTCTCCCAGCACTCTAATGTATTACATTGATAGGATATGGGACAATGTTGTCTGTTATATTAGGAATATCAATTGAATCACATGGTGATGAAGTCAACATTTATTTGCAAGTTATATTAGATTTTTTCAAGCAGGTATGTTGGTGAATATTTTTTTTTGAAAGGATGGTGAAATTTTGAATATCACAATTTCTTAGTTTCTTACAATGACCACAATTGAAATGTTAATTGCTTTCGACTCCTGGGAGGCTTCACTGTATGTTAGGTTGGGTTATCAATCCGACTTCATTGTGGTCAATCAAAACTCCAGAGACCCTTCCTGGAGGTAGCATGTGGCAGATATCATATATGCGAAGCCTTGTCAACTTGCAAAGTGCAAACAATGATCTGATAGGGTAAAATGGTAAATGATGCACAATTAAGTAAAGGAACCAGAATATCAAGAATGAGGTTTCGGCAAAAGAGGCGTTAAGTGTGGAAGGTCATGTCATAGATGAAGTTAAGCTTTTATTTCAGTCTTTAGTTATTTGTAGTTGTCGCTTTGTGAAACGTGATGGCAACAAAGTTGCTCACCGTTTGGCAAAAGAGGCGTTAAAAGTGAGTAGTCCGTTAGTTTTTTTGGAGTCGGGGCCTCTATGGCTTCACGAGTCTGTCAGTATAGATTTCCAGTGTGAAGTCTAGTAAGGTCTATCTTTGTAAAGCGCTACCATGTTGGTTTGCTTTGCAGAGATTTGGCTTTCAAATCATTTGTAAGCAGTTCATTATAAATGAAGTTCTCCTTGATCAAAAAAAAGAATGAGGTTTCGGCAAAATTAGTGACTACATCCTCGGGAGGATACTCCGCAAGATTTCATTAGCTTGTGATAGAAAAATAAAAATAAAAATCCACCAAGAATTCTCTCACAATACCTTTGTTTCCCAGCCCTAGAATCTCAATCTTTGTCTCACACACTTATAATTGCTACCATATTTTTTGGGCAGCTTATAATGGATACTCTTAATGTAATACTTTGGCTTTGCCATAATAATGTAGTACTTGGAAAACTCATGTTTTCTATGCATCCGAACACCTATAGGGGGTGGGTTACAACTGTTACAAGTTTGGGCCAACTCAGATTCCTAAAGCAGTCAAAATTGGGAAGGAATGGTGATTAACACTTAACAGAGATAAGTGGCACGCATTCAGCTGGTGACCAGTCGCAAAACCCCCGATCTGTAATTCATCCTCTTTCTTAGTCCAATTGCACCGGTACTTGAATCTATGAAGCCTATGGCGAGCCAATCGCAACAAGCTCTTAGTACTGCATTTAGCTGTCCCAAACCTGATACAGTATCACCATGAAATCAATGGACAAAAATCGAATGCATTATGCTAGAGGCTAGAATATGCAATCTTTATTTAGACAGGACACTAGAGGCTGATGAAATGGGGTATAAGATATAGTAAGCATTGTAAATTAGCGAGCAGTTCACCAATTCTTCTTCATAACATACGACATTTTAATGTATCGATACAATTCTTCTATCTTGAAACATAACTTAATGCAACAATTATATACTTTTTTAATCATTTATAAGCACATGAAGAAAAGCAATAGTCCATAGCTCCATACCATCGACATGCTGCATAAGAAAATCAGCTTGGATGAACACGGACTTCAGAAGTTCATTCAGTAGCCACCTTTGCTGAGAACAACAAACAGTTTCTATATCAACTAACTGTAACAATTTGTGGTGAAATTTCTTTTTCACTGCACAAGGAGTAAATCCAGTGGAAAATATGAAACAAGAGAAATTTTTTATGGGAACTTGATTGAAAAAGTAAAAATGAGAAAACAAAGCTGTTAATAAAAGAATAGGAGACACACACCAGACATGAATTACAAGGAAGAAACAATTTACCATAATAACATAATCCTGCAACTCCAATTATGGAACCACCTTTTACCTTCAATTGATTTTACATCCTCAAATCCCTTATCCTAGTATAAATACACTTACCAAGCTTTAGAAACAACACTTTAAACATGAATCTTTAAGTAAAAATATATGCAATGCTATATTTGCAATCTTATGGCCACTGATTTCGATCAGTAAGAAATAGACATCAGTGATTCAGTATAACATACAAAAGCTTTAATATCTGATCTTATGAAGAGGGAAAGCAGGGGACATTAACAATCAAATAATCAATAACAGTTAACACCAAAGGTCCCTAGAAATCAGTACCAGTTTCAAATTAAAGAACTTAAAGTTCCTTATGATATTGATACAAAGAAGCAAAATAAATTTTACAATCCACACTCCATGTTTCATTTTTTAGTACCTTAAATTTGTCTTTTTGTAAGAATTTAAACGAAAAAAGAAAAGGAGTGTGGATTGCAAATCAGGGATTGTGAATTTCATTCTTCACAATCTTAGAGTATCCAATTACAAGGAACAAAAACTACTCACCACTCAACAGAATCCTGTAGCTCCAGTTACTGAACCACCGTTTAACTTCAACTGATTTTGCATCTTCAAATCCCGTATCCTAGAAAAACACTTATCAAGTTTCGGACACTGAACTTTTAACAAAAACCGGTAACAAGAATATTATATGTGTGTGTGTGTGTGTAAATTTGCAACGTTAGAGCCATATAGTTCTCAATGAAGGCCAGGCTATATGCAGGTGCAGCTTAACACAATGGATCTAGACCACTACCTTTGACGATGGTGAGGTGGCAGGGTTTGCTACTAGAGGATGTCCAATGAATCTCTCAGATTATACAAGATTCAGGCTCCATGTTTATTGTTTAGATTCAGATTATACAAGATCTTCCAAATCCCATTTACCAATCAAATCCCAGTCAACATTAACTTCCATTTCACAAAAAACTTCCGCCTAAGACAGGAAAACCCTTGCCCTAGAAATTAGATGTCAACCCTAGTCAATTTAATTTCACAACTAGAAACTGCATAATTTCAAGCCTTTTAAGTATTACGTACATTGGATTGCTTAAGATGATGAAAACATATTGAGTTAAGGGCCACTTCAATCGGTCAAATCCATACCAAATTTCCTTCATGGTGAAAGTCCGCATGATACATAGTCTATCCTGCATAGAATGTGTTCATCAAAGTCAGATTCATTTCTCCACCTGGAGTTATATATTTAGGCAGTTCAACAAATTAACAACCAACTCTTGTATCCAAGAGGCTAATAAATTGAAATCATGAGATATAAATTTTGTGAATTAGCAAGCAGTTCACCCAATGAGTGCCCTTCAACTAGGTTATATGTATAGCTTTTCCTTTCCTTAAGTAAAATAATGTGACATTTTAGTGTGCAATTGTTCTGACTTCAAACATTACTATATAATATAACGTTGCTGCATACTTTTGAAACATTTAAGCTACTGAAGAATAGTCCATACCTCCATACCCCTGAAACATTTAGCTGCATAGTACACTGCTACATACCTAATTTCTGCATTGGAGAATTGAATCACACGGTGAGGATTGGCTGTTGAAACTGCTGAGCTAAAGCCCATGTTCTAACAACCAAAGAGCAGGTAATTTACTAATTAATTAACTTAAACTTGAAAAAAAAAAAAAAACAAGACTACTAATGGAATTAGAGCATTGGATTCTATGCAGAGACACTGCATAAAGTGAGAGATACAACCACCACCACCACCAGAGTCTAGAAGGAGGTCAGGACTAGTTTCACATTGATATATAGGACTTTTTCAACCCAAAAGAAAAATATAGATGACATTTTCCACATGCATTGACTCAGGAAGCACACAAGTTTTTACTTGCAAGAAATTCCTCTTCAATTAATATATGGTAATTTCAAACCCAAAAGATAGGAACCCCATCTGCCACTACAATAATTCAAGGGAATCATGAATAGCATGGTTTTTCTGTAACCTTGGTTGTACACTTGTACTGTAAGTTCAAGGCTTCCTATATAAAATAAAACCAACAGATTTCAGTACTCAAATTCTTATATGTAATTAGCATGGAACTCTCTAAGTCTCTAGACAGGAGTCTTCAGAAACTTTTAGTCAGAACCGGGTCCCTGTGGGGTGGTCTTGCATTGAGGGCTGAGTCTATATATCTTATTACAACTTTTCTCCAATTTGAAATAAGAACATTAGTATAATGTCGTTTGGAGAATAGACATATAGGACTTTAATATACTCTCAAGCTGTTGAAATAAATTTCCAGACAGATTGTTAAATCCGTTTCATTATCAAACTCATATATCAAGACTTAGGTTTCATTGGAGTTCCAAGAATTAGTCAACCATTTAAGAATCCATAATTGTTCCCAGCAGAAATCAGAATATAAGAATAAGGGACTTACAAATTAGTAATCCCTTGAAAAGCTTATCATTCCACTCCAACATGTCACTATGAGCCACAAGCAATCTCCTTTTACTCTGCATAAAGCCTACAACCTCAGTATCTCAATTACAGCAGAAATGAGCCTCAAATACAAAATACAAGAATCACTCCTACTAAAATAAATGTACAAAATGTTTGATAGATGCATATCATATACTAGTTTAAGTAAATAAAAGGCTGCATTGAAGTCCAGCTCTCATTCAACAAGTTGAGACACAGCATAATAATATGTCATATGTCCTCATCTCTGAACTTTATCATCAACACTCTGCCTTCTGAACACGTGCAACAGTTCAAAATATGTTCATAGCTATTATAAGATTGTATAGCTTTTAGCTATCGAAGTAATAGAAAGTTGATCACACATGAACAAAGACCATAATTCTGTCATCCATATTGAACACTTTGGCATTCAGCCATTTCGCACATGCCAATCATTTCTTGTTCCTTCCCCATTATTTCATATCTCTGTTCACTAAGCAGAACATTTCAGTAAAACAGAACAAAGACAACATAATCGAAAGTCTTATGATGCACAAAGTATATATGTGAAACCCAAGTACGATACCCTGGATTTATATATCTTTGTATTCATGAGTAGTAAAACGATATAAATGACCAGTAAGAAATAGACATTAAACTAACAAAAGCTTTAAAAATGTGATCTGATGAAAAGAGAAAGCAGAATAAGGATTACTAACAATTAACACCCTAGGTCCCCAGCAATCAATTAACAAAGAACGTAAAGCAGCAATTCAGATAGGTATATTTGCAATATATGCAGGTGTAGTTCAAGTGTTCAACACAATGATTGTCTAGGGTATTATGGTATTACCTTCAACAATGGTGAGGTCGAACGGTTTGCAATTCTAGGCATTGTAGTTCGATCAAAGTGCCAGTCTATGTTCGGGTGTAGCTTAACACAACAGATTCCTTTATATCTGGACCATATATTTTACCTTCAAGTAGCCTTCAACGATTGAGGTGGCAGCATTTGAACGGTTCATTTGCAGAAACACCAATTACCGAGCTCCCTGCTGCCTATTGTTAAATGACAGATTGCAGAAAAAGCTTCCAAACCCCAATTACTAGTCAAATCCCTGTCAGCGTCCATTCCACAGAAGCTTCAGCCTAAGACAGGACACCCATGCTATGGAAATTAGACATCAAACCTAGTAAAATTAGATTCTTTGACAACTAGACGCTGTGTAAATTGAAGCCTGTAAAGTTTACAGTATACATAGGATTACTTAAGATGCTGATAAAAGTTACCTAGTTTAGGTGAGAGGCACTTCAATCATTCAAATGGATACCAAATTTCCCGTATGGTGTACGACGGTGTTATAGTCCCTCCTGCATAGAATGTTTTTGTCAAATCTTATTCATTTCTCCACCAGGAGTGAAATCTTATGACAGTTCAACAAATTAGCAACCAACGTCGGTAAACATCGGATTGCAGTAAGATGGCAAATGACTAAACAGTGGTAATCTTATTGCACATGATGCAGAGTATTGCTATCCCAATAAGATGAATAACGGACCTAATGGAAGTATTTATCCTTTTAGTGAGTAGAAACTAGAAAGAGATAAAAATAGTAGAAAATAGACATGAATATAAAAAACACAAGCTCTAAGATTATATCTAATGGAGAGAGAAAAACAGAGGAGATCATGAATCAGTAGCAGTTAAAGAAACAAAATGAGGTATCTAGCTAGCATACATATCTATGTAGAGAGCTTCATCAGCTTGACAACCTTCAATGATGTTCTCTAGTGTAACTTAATTAGTGTGATATTTTGTCACGAGAACTTTATTTATGGTTGAATATATGACACAAGGGACAATGATTTTAAACAGAACAATATCAGATACATCAAACAACAATAACAATGAAGGAAACAACCCACCACCCCAACAGGGATGTAATTGAAAAAGAAAAAAAAAATTCAAGGAGATGTTGAGCCTACAGGATTGGAGAATAGTTCTAAATAAATCGTTTGTTTGTTTGTCTTTGAAAGGCATAGAATCTTGTGAGATACGATATATGCAATTGATATGTTAATTACATGCCACAAAAGGTGGATATGATTGATTGACAGATTTATTTCACCAGAAAGCATCGTAACTGTTTTTCTTCTTTTTCGAATGAAAATATGTAATGTTACTCACTCAACTTCATGTCCGGTTGAATATATGATACAAGGAAGGTAAATTTTATAAGGATACAAGGAAGAAATTTTTTACAAGGACACGGTCATAAAAATCTAAAATAAGCAGAAAAATATCAGATACATGAGATAACAATTACAGGGAAAGAAAACTCACCACTCCAACAGAATCATGCAGCTCCAACTTCTGAACCACCATTACCTTGAACTGATTCAGCAACTTCAAATTCCTTCCCTTAGTAAAATACACTTACCAAGCTTCAAACACCAAACTGTAAACTTGCAAAGTAGTTGAAATCCAACAATATGGATACCTGAATGGAAATTTATAGCAAAAAAATATGAAATTAGAGTAGTAATCTATAAACTAGATTATCGTCAAATAATTCATGTAAAGATTCATTCAGAATTTGCATTTGCTGATACCTGTTCAGTTCCATGGAGATTTGTATTTGGGCAGCGAATCATCCAATAAATCTTTCAAGTCTGAGTTTACACAATTTATCGGGCTCCATGTTTATTATTACAAAATCTTTCAGCTCCCATTTACCAAATCCCAATCGGCATTAAGGTCCATTTCACAAAAAGCTTCCTCCTAAGACACAGAAACCCATGCCATGGAAATTAGATATCAAAACTAGTCAATTTAGTTTCACAACTAGAAAGTGCATAATTTCAAGCCTTAAGTATTACGTACATTGGATTGCTTAAGATACTGATGAAATATTGAGTTAAGGGTCACTTCAATCAGTCAAATGCATACGGAATTTCCTTTGTGTTGAACTTCCGCCTGATACATATTCCATCCTGCATAGAATGTGTTCATCTAAATAAGTTCATTTCTCCACCTTTGCTGAGAAGAACAAGCAGTTTCGATATCAATTAGCTGTAACAGTTTAAGGTCAAAATTTTCTTTTTCATCTGGGCATAAGGAGTTAGAAAAGAGACATGAATATAGAGAAAAGCTTGAAGATTTGATCTAAGGGAGAGAGAAAGCAGAGGAATGATATTGAGGTGTACCTAGTTAGCATACCTATCTAGAGAGCTTCAACAGCTTGACAACTCCAATGACATTCTTAGTCCTAGAAGCTTCAATGCGGTCCTCAAGTGTATCTAGTTAGCATGCCTATCCTGATTGACTTGCACACATTCCATTTGCATTTGCAAGTTCTTCATGAAGAACCTAAAGAACACCCTTCAAGTGAGAACACAACATAACTTTTCAGAATAAAAAATTCATTCAGAATTTTGCATTAGGTGATCGATACCTGTTCAGTTCCATCCAGATTGGATTGTGAGGTTTGGGATGTGAGAAATGTTGTGCCACTCCTTCCCCACGTCCTTTTTGTATTCTCCTTCCAGAATTGGACAACCCTTGATCTCCAAAGTACGCAGTTCTGTTATCTTGTAGAGGAACTCTGGCAGTGCTTTTAGCTTTGGGCACTCCACAATTCGCAACTCAGAAAGGCGTGGCATTATTGTGATTTCAGAAACAAAGGCCCACTCTTCCCAGTTCTTCAGGTCAGAAAAAGTAAGTAGTTTCAATTTGGGGAATAGAATTCCTGAGACTTCTTCTTCTTCTTCTATTCCCAGAAATTCAACTCCCACCTTCTTCACTTTCTCCATCCCCGATATTTGCAGAATTTCAAGCGATGGCAATTTTCCAAGAGGAGGCAAAACTTCACAAAATCTCCAGTAACCGAGAGAAACAAATCTCAAATTGTGTAGAGACTTGATCCAATAGAGAGACTCGGTGGTGCCATGGCACGACAAAATGTCTAAAGATTCCAAATTTTGATGTGGTTGCAATGCTTTCACTATTTCTTCATCGCCTTTTCTCTGCTCTTCATTTCCAGGCTGGAACCATACTCCCAAACGAGAGAGGTGCTCCTTATTCCCCAACTGTGCTTTCTCAATCTCACTCGCATCATCCTTATTCCCCAATCTTCCTATAGAAAGGATCCCCTGAAGCTGGTCCATGATTCCGAGATCTCCTAATTTCAATGCTTCATCATCATCATCATCACCCTCACATACATAAAACCAGTCTAGTACTTGCAGACTTTTCAAACTCCCAATCCCTTTCGGTAAGTACCTCAGCTTCAAACAAGCCCAAACATATAGATGCTTCAAGTTAATCAACTTTCCCATTGCCTTGGGTAGTTTCTCTAGTTGCCGACAGAACTTCAGGACCAGAGTTTGTAGATTGTATAAATCACACACAGCATCCGGTAATTCTTTCAACTTATCATTACCAGACAAATCCATATATCTCAAATGAATCAATTCACCAATCTCTTTTGGAACTTCATTGAGCATGCTACCGGATCTCCAGTTACGACTCAAATTCAATGTCCTGAGGCATTTCATTTGCATAATTGAACCGGGGCTTATGGTTGTAATGCTTGAATCAAGGAGTGTGAGGGTACGCATATTTTTGCAGTTGTCAAATGAAGTAGGAAATGAAAGCGGACCTTTGGGTAAACTTGTTAAAGTCAAATGACGAACCTTATAATCACCCGGTAGCTCCACTCTTTGATTAGCACCCTTGACTGCTTCTATAATAGTGCATTCTTTTTGGGTAAGAAACTGCACAAAGTCATGCACTATATCATGCATTTTGCACCTTATAATATTTTCCATCTCATTTTTGACAAAATCTTGAAAGAAAGACCGCATTGCTAGACTCTCAAAATAATTTTGACCTATTCTTCTCTTTTCTTTTTTTCCCTTTGAATTAAGATAATTTTGTGACATCCAAAGATCAATCAAATTATCTTTTTGGAACTCATAATCTTTGGGAAATATTGCACAATACAAAAGACATCTTTTGACTGCAGGAGCCAAATCATAATAACTTAGTAATAGTGGTCGGAAAACTTGTTCCTCAACTTCTTTTAGTTCCCATATCTTACTATTCAGAACATCCCGCCATTCCTCTCTTGTTTTCTTATACCACACTAGACTACCTAAAGTCTTTGCAGCAAGAGGCAAACCCTTACACTTTTTCACAATTTCCTCACCAATAGCTCCAAACCCATTAGTCTTATCTTCTTCCCTATCCAAAAATGCAAAGCTATTGAACAATGCTAGACAATCCATATTGCTCAACTTGTCCAAATGGATCATGTTGCTGGTTGCTCTCATCATTTTAGCAACCTCTTCTTTTCGTGTGGTCACCAGTATTGTACTGTCCTGAGCACAACTTTGCATTATCACTTGTAGTTTCAAATTTTCCCACTTTGTTTCGTCTTCGGTCCACACATCATCTAGGACTAGGAGGAACTTCTTTTTCTCAACACGTGTCCTTATACATGACAGTACAGTTTCCAGCTCATTTGAACTACTCTGATTATCATTTTTATCTAGCAGGCTTTCAAAAATCGCTTTGGCAATTTTAATCTCGTCAAAAGGGTCCGAGACACAAACCCATACTTTCTTATCAAAATGGGCTGCAACCTTTTCATTGTTAAAGACTAGTTGGGTGAGAGTTGTTTTCCCCATCCCACCCATCCCTACAATAGGGATGACAAGGAACCTCCCCCTATCTTGGTTACTCTCTCTCAACAAATTGCTCAACAAGTTATTTTTTTCTTCTTCTCGGCCAAATATCATAGATATATCGACCAAAGATGAAGTCTGTCGCTGAATAAACTGCTCATCACGGCCACCTATTGTGGATTGATGAAAGCCATACAGTGCTCTTTCATCAGCAATCGAAGTTAACTTCTCATTCAGAACCTTTATCCTTCTAGCAATGTTATGATGATGAATGACCTTATTGACTTGGCCAAAACAAAAACAAAAGCAATCGGAGAGCATGGGGAAACATACCATCTTCTCGGTAACAAGAGCATTTTCACCTTCCTCCTCTTGCTTCTCCTCCACTTGTTTTCTGAGGATTTCAGTGTTCCACTCATCTAGCACGTCGTCCATCTCGTACGACACATCTTTCAGCTTCTCCAACCAGTCTCCCACGCTGGCCTCCGTCACTTGTTTCTTCTCTGCATCCTCCAGCACAGCCTGGATAGCTTTGAGCTTGCTGCTGAAACTTTTAACATCTTTGTCAGCATTCAAAACAAGTTTCACCTCTTCAGTTGTGTATTCATATACTGCTGAAGCCAATTTCTCCACAAGCGTGGAGATGAGTGCCTCAGCCATTTGCCGTGTTTAGAACTTGGTTAAAATTGATAGAGAAAAAGAACAGAGATGAATATGAAATTGTTGGATGAGTGTGCTCTCACGGTCTCACCTCCCTTCTACCAATTATATAGTGTCGAAATTAGATGCGATAGGGAACAAGGAACGTGCCTCAATTATTTGTTCAACAGAGCATTATGAATATTCCTCTTTAATAATTGCAAGCATGACCATAAAAAAGTAGAGCCACTGCAATAATGCGAGAGACGGATAGAGAGTTTGCTTATGATGGCAACACAAAGGTTGTTTAAATGGACTTTATCAACGATGGCAAACTATCAAACATTAGGTAAGAGACTAAGAGAGGAACTAGTTTTGCTAAATAAAACTATTACACATTAGGTAAGACAGGGACTCTTTACCGGAAGACAGAAAGCTCCATTATCAAAAGTCAACCTTACAATCCAACCATGTGCAGCTGTTGCAACCGATACAACACTCAGACGTGGCAAATTAACATTAGGTAGAATATTGCCAATGCAATGAATCATTTGAAATTCATTTTTAATTCGTGATAGTGTGTTTTATTTGTTCAAACAAAGCCCCACTTACTTTTCTTTTTTTTTTAAATAGAGTTCATTTATCTAATTGTGTTTTATTTATTTAAAGGCGGGTTTTCTTAATCATCAGTCATCTCCCATATAAAAAGTCACCTATGCATTCAATATCACATTTTTCTTAGTAGCCGGTATCATATTAGTTTATGATTTTCAATTCCATGTATTTGGTAATTTCAAATACCTCAGTTATTTGTTAGTCGGTACCAAATTAGTATTATGATTTCCAAGTAGGAAGAAACTAGAACCGCACAACATAGAAGCCTGACTTGTACGATAGCATGAGCATGGTTCTGATGACTGATGAATTGAAGCTCTATACTAGAAGGCTATAAGCTGATAGCAGTAAAATCTCCAGACCCATGTCCACATAAACCTTCCTCTATAAAACCAAAAGATTTCAGAACTCAGATAAACAGAGGGTCTTAACATCTAATCTAATTCATTCTCAAAAAAAAAAAAAAAAACATCTAATCTAATTGGTTGGAACTACGTACCATTTGGCCACAAGTCTTCAGCATCCTAGTCATAACCGAGAGTATCATGAGAGGAGGCATTACATATCCGATTACTTGTGATGTTGAAATAAGAACACTGTTAGGTATCATTTGGAAGATATACATATAAGACTAGCAAACTCTCTCCCTAAAATTAACATAAATTGACCTTTCAAATGCAGAGTATCAAATATTATACTTAATATATCAAGACTTTGAATTGGATCAGAGTTCCAAGAATTATTCAACCATTCTAGAATCCATATCGTTCTGATCAGAACAGAATGAGAAGGAGATAATTACTCTACATGCTTAGCAAACCCCTGCAACATGTCATTATGAGCTTCCTCTGCACTCTTTGCAAGCTCCTTCATTATCAACATCGTACCTCACAGCCCAACCATGTGCAACTTTTGGAAATATCTTCACATAGCTATCAACCTATAGTTAACAGAATAAAGTTGGTCAAGGGATCGTTTTGAATGAAAAGATTGAAATTTGACAACAATTGTTCACCCAGTTAAACCAAAATGCAAATTACTAGATAGATTGCAAATGAATGTACTAAATTCAATACATTGGAGAGAGATTTGAAATACTATATGCAATTGTGCAAGAAATGATCTAAAATTCATTTCTTTTCTTCTTCCTTATTTTTCCCTTCTAATTCAAATCTTGATATATGGCTATATGATATTATTGTCAAACTACATTATATCCCTAGATATGGAATTACTACTTCCAAATAGTCCCAGTTCTTAGACTAAATGCACATTAATTAATGTAGGATGAGCAGCTTCAAGTCTTCAACATGGAACAAATTCCTAATAAAAAAATAAAAAATAAAAAGAAGGCCTCTGCACCTCAGGTTTAGCATATCTCATCAAACTTTCACGAGTTATGGTGGAGAGTGGCTGTCAAACTCAGCTCCTAGTATGGCAATTGGAGATTTAACCCCTGTTGATCAAAGAAAAGCATTTACCATTTAGTGTGGCAAAATTGTGAGAATAATAATGTCATTATTACAATAACAGTGACCCGTGAGAGAGAGAAAGAAGAGGAGGAGGAGGGAGGAGGGAGGAGGGGGGAGGGGGGTTAATGTTTCTTCAGCAAATGATAGGTAAAACAATTGTCAAGCAATATAGGTTGCACTGTAAACAGAGCATTCTCAAGACCTCAACCAAACCGTCAAACGAAACAGTCAAGTGACTGACTGCAGCTCAAGGTGGAAATGATGAGAAAAAAACTGAAAGTTAATAAAACAGAGAAAAGGCAGAAAAAAATCTGTACAAAAAGAATATCAACTACCCTCACCACCCCAACAGAAGCCTGCAGCTCCAATTGCAGAAAAACCTTTGCCTATCAGAGCGTCAATCAGTAATTTTGCATCTTCAAATCCCTTATCATGATAAATGCTTAGCATGCTTCAGACATTAAACTTTAACATGAATCTAAAACCAAAACATGCAACAGTATATATGCAAAAGTTTGCAATATTAGGGCCACCGACTTTTAGAACGGCCAAAATGTTTTCATTTTTGCTAGAATATATGCTAGGTGTAATTGATAAACAAGAAAACCAGGCAGGAGGACACAAACAAATTTTCATGCAGCCTAAAAATGTAAAAATCTGATTCACGCCTCAATATTACAGCTGATCATAAGTTAATTAAATAATAAAAACAAGGAATCCCATGAAAAGAGCAAGAACGAACCGTTCCATGATCTTTTAACCAGACTGCTAGAGGCCTGTTATTGTCCTATGCAAATGGATCTCCATAGAAGAAGTCCGGTACTACCGCACAGAATCCAGAAGTTGCAACTCTTCCTGCAAGCTTCCTTAAGTGGAAATGCATTAGTTCTCACTCACTTCTCAGGAAGTGTAATCAAACTTCAACACATAGATGACTATATCAACAGTACAATCTATTGCTTCAATCACAAACACTAGAAGGGAAGTCCACCACAATCAGAAGTTTCCTTAACTGATATAATTTTCATCATCAATGAGTTTGGCACAAGACTTCTTTCTTGCACTCAATATCTCCTTTTCATAATTCAGTTTTTCTGACGGACAAAACTAAAGGTTGGAGGTTTGATATCTTTAAGATGAGTTATTTGCTAAGAAAAAGGAACTTCTACCTAAGTATATGATTGTGTTAAAAAAAATTAACACCATAAATTTCCAGGGCAAGCTGCATGTAGATGCCCCTTCCACTTTATCATGCTTCAATAAATGGAATCCAAAATAACTACAGATATTGTAATTAATACTGATTTCTGCAACCTCTAGTTCTAATAAGTTTGGATCCTGATCACGGAGTATTCATTTTCATATATACAATAACAGTTGTAATACAGGATGCTAGATTACTCTGCAAATCTTTTCATAATTTGACACAATATAATTTTATTTGAAGGCTTAGTGATCCCATTGGAAAAAAAAAATATATTGAAAAATGAGAGAAAGAGGCTGTGATTTACCCAGCACTGTGTGAACTTGTCAATGCTTAACTTTGAAATACTGCTCAAAGTTAAGCATTTTTCCAAAGCTAAGCATTTTTTATTCTTCCGATGGTTGATGCTCAGCTTGTTGGCCAAGTTAAGCACTTTGAAATAATACTTTTTCATTTATAATATTATATACACTTATGCAGTTTCTTTTACACTTTCTACAGTCAACTATTTCACAAATCAGATTCAGTTTTTCTTCCTTGACATGTTTCGTATATCTTTCTGAAGAAGACCTTTATTAAATAAGATCTGACAAAACTCAAACGAGAGGAAGAAATTGCAAAGAACTATACCAAAGAATTATATTACACAATTAGTGTGAAAGAAAAGAAAATTGGAATGCATTTAGAGCAAAAATATGAGGGGTTGTTTCTCCAAATGCTACCTCCTGTCATTGACTCTTCACTAGAAGTCTGCCAAATCAGATTAATGACAGTTGGATTCAGTACAAGTCTGTCATGTCGGAGCACACAAAAGAATCGACAAAAAGCTACCTTTTATAAGGGGGATGCCACTTATGGGTAAGTGAAAGATTATGGTTTAAGCTTGAAGGAGCAAAATCTGCTCCCACTGGGGGTAATAATAGACACAAGTATGATTTTTGGAGGACTAATCACATTTCTAAAAGCCATATGGTTCCTTCCCTTCAATGAGCCACAGCCAAATATAACTTCTTTGTAATTTTTGAGATGTGTTTGCCCTCCATCGGTCAGCTATCCACTCTAAAAAGTTAGCCCATGGTTGCCTAAGCTAATGTAGTCCATGCTACTATAATCCAATCTAACTGTTGTTTACTTATGATACACAATTTGATACAGAACTGGATGTTTCCTTGAAAGCAAGCTGTGACTCTAGAAATAAATCAGACGATGTATTCCAAAGTTCATTTGCAAGTTTAGCATCATATGAAGGACATCCAATGAAATATTTGTCATATGCAGTGACTAAAATAGAAATATATATTTACATATACATATATATATATATATATATATATATATAGAAGTTTGCTCAGGTGCGGATATCCGCACCGAAGAAAAAGGTGCGGATTTCCAGTTTTGACCCACTTTCCGATCACATTTTTACATCTTAGCCGTTCAGTTTTTAGATCCTAATGTATAGATCATCTCTGCAAAATTTCAGCCAATTTGATGATCGTTAAGGTATCCAAAATTGCAATTTACACGAACGGACTGAATCTGTCGAACCGGAACCGTTCGTATTTATAATGGTAAATTGCATTTTTGGATGCCTTAACGATCACCAAATTGGCTGAAATTTTGTAGAGGTGATCTATACATTATGACCTAAAAACTGAACGGCTAAGATGTGAAAATATGATCGGAAAGTGGGTCAAAACCGGAAATCCGCACCTAAGCAAAAAGTGCGGACGTCCGCACCGGAGAAGCCCTGTATATATATATATATATAAGGCATTATAAGCTCACTGAGTTCATATTAATATTCTTCTTTATAAGAAACAGAAAAGTATTAAACCAAGATGGTTTGTACACTGACTTATGTCATGATGCACTATTTGGAAACTTAATGATTAAATGTATCAATCGTCCAGTAACCCCATTCCCACCAACAAATACAATGAGCATTGAGACATTAAAAATAGCAAGCTTAGCAAGGGAATTTTCAATCTCCAAGATATCTTTTATTAGAAATAATCAGTCTTTACAGTTCGGTAAACCTTAGGCCCCTTTTCCAGATGAACTACTAAACATAATGTTCCATATATTTTTTTAACTCATTGCATAAGAACAGACACATCGGTATCAGGATAAGAACATTGGCTATAACCTATAAAATGTTAAGGGGATAGTTAATGAGATCCTTTGGCATAGAACTTCTTATTAAGTGTGGACAGACAGAACAAACCATCAATGGCATTCACAACACATAAACAAGCTGCATAAGTGTAGAATTAGTATAAGCTTACTAGTGGAGCACGTGCTGCATTGAGAATGGAGCTAATTCCAACTTCAGGTGACTGCAAGAGGCACAGGAGTCTCAAAACTTTGAAAGCCAAACTGCATAGGCATGGAGGAACTTCTCGCATGATGTTGGTTTCAACAACGCCAGGATCCACAGCACTTCAAAACCAAACAAAACCGTATTTAACATGAGATTTTGTACATAGCATCTAATGCATGATCCTAGAAAAGAATTCTGCACAACTCTTCCCAGAAAGGAAAATGGTAAAAAAAGCTTGTATACACATACATTACGGAGACATGACGAGATATGTCCATCAAGCCAAGTTGGTGATGAAGCTCATAGGAGAAGAGCAGTAGGAACACTGTCAACAAATGGAGCACGTTGAAATTGGAATAGCAAAAGGATATTTTC
Organism: Rosa rugosa; assembly: GCF_958449725.1. NCBI lineage: Eukaryota > Viridiplantae > Streptophyta > Magnoliopsida > Rosales > Rosaceae > Rosa > Rosa rugosa. The sequence goes on from NC_084823.1 coordinate 14,909,806, forward strand.
AAAAATAATGAAATCTAGAGCTTACATTTGGAATATTCGTAGACATGAGCATATGGGTATCGTTCTGATATAGTCTCCTTGTCAACCTGTATATTCGATACTGAAGGGGGAGAACATCAGTGAAGGAAAAGAAAAAAAAGCATCCTAAATTCATAGAGCAAATCAATTAAGTACAGATCAAAGCCAGTTTCTAAAACCAAATTCTACTCAAATTGAGCCCTATCCAGAACAAGAACAAATATTAGAAAGATTCTTACTCACCACTTGGATGTGTGAAAGATGTGACATTCGCAATACGGGAAGGAACTGGGCTGTTTCTGAGAAATGGTGATAATAGTTTACTAAGAGAAAATGCAATCAAGTAATTTGTAGCCATCAAACAAGGCTACATTCCAGATGATGTAGCAAATATTCCAGCATTGTTAATTAGGAGTTGGATTGAAGAGTGCATTTGTGAGTCGGAAAATTTGAAAGCCGAGGAGATTAGGGACCTTTTCTAACAAGTGAGATGAGCGTCCAACTGCATACAGGATTTGATTATGAGCTATACACATGCATCTTGATTTGTATAAATTACGAAAGAAGTGATTAAATCGAAAACTATGATTAATTACCAAGAACCACAAAGACGGCGTGAGCAGAGAGAGCATGGGCCGCCGCAGCTCCCAATCCAGAAGTAGCCTCCAAATGGGCCTGGATTGAAATGAGGGAGGTGATGATCTGGAAGGAGGTGTGGTCGAGGCGAAAAGGAGGTTCCAGTAAGAGATGAGAAGAGTGAGAGTCCATAGTAGCAGGCCCATTCTCCAGAATTGCATGGACATTACAAAATGCAATGCCTCCTTCATCCTCGTGTAAATTTCTTGAATTAAAACCGAGACGGAGCGTGCACGAGTAGTGATAGGAGAGCTCCCTCCGCTCGAGCCATTTATAAGTTTTAGTACTCGAGTGGTCATCGTATTGCTGCCACCTCATCAACGTTAATCCAAAGGTTGAATAGAGGACATGCGTTTATTGGTGAAAAGAAAATGAAAATTAACCATATTTACTTGAAAATTAAACAATGAGGCTGGTCAACGATACATCGATAGACTACAGCTTAGTTTGGTATTGGTATGAGAATACACAATTGTGAAAAAATTTAGCTGTTAAAATGAGCACCAGTCATAAACCTCAATTCAGTGTTTGGTAAACTTAGAAGTTATCTTCACCTACTTTGTTGACTGGAGTAAGAAGGAATGTTACTTGATCAAGAAGTTGTTCCTATGCACTCAGATTTCGATCCGCGTTGGCAAGTCAAATTGAAAGAATGGGATATCTGTAAAAGATTATTCAATACCTAAATCACTAATAACACTTTTACTTACTTGGAATAAAAATAAAAAAAATCATGAATGGGAGAAGAAAGGAATCGGTCTTGATTATGGAGGCTTTGATTCCTAAACTCATCTCCTCCGTAATTAAATTCCTTAGTACTCAGAAATCGATTCTTGACAAAGAGGTGTGACCTACACCCATTTTGATTCCTTATGTGTTAGTAAAAGCATGCATACTTTTACCTCGGAAGCATTCCTTCCATTTCCATTTTCATTCATATTCGAAGTAAGTAAATGTGCCCTGATTGTTTAGGGATTGATTGCTTTCCTTGATTGTTCACCTTACTAAGTAGGCTCAATAGCCAATTTGATACCCTAGGTTACGCCTTGGTGTCAATTTGTTACCCTAAGTTTTCACAATTAGCCAATTTGCTACCCTAAGTATTATTTCTACCAATTTATTGCCTTATGTTTATAAAATTAGCCAATCTACCTCCTTTTCGTAATATTAATTTGTACAATATTTCGTCCCAACATTTAATATTAATTTCTCCTATTTCCCGGTGATTGCTCTGCTCAACCTACAACGTTGAGTATCGACTCAGTGACGCAAGAGATCACAACACAAGTCCTTATCCGTAAGGCAGAAGTCCTATTCCGAAAGGCAGAGAAAAGAACCTGGTGACGAGGTCGGTGCTCTCCTCGTCCACGGCGTTTGAGAAGAAGTCAGGTCAAGGGACTCCCCGACGACTGCACCCCACGGTGCTGGCACGCCTGCGCACTCAAAATAGACTGTTTGCACGCTAGACTGGTTTTGGAGCCAAACATTTTGGCACGCCCAGTAGGACTTGCATAGTTGCATAGCGTTTCTTCGCGATCGCCACCATTGGAAAGTCAAGCGGAAACCCTTACCAAAAGGTTTACGTTAACTGCCCGAAACACAAGACCTCCAGTTACAGGCCACACTCTCGTGCAGACTGTCGTGGTCTTTCTGACGAACAGATAATTCGAAGATTTTCTCTCGACCTACCATCATTCGACATGTCAACTGAACAGGGAGGAAGTCACCAGCCCACTACTGAGGGCGAGAATTCTGCTACCACCCAGGCCACTGAGGCTGTCAATAATTCTATCGCCGCCAATGTTGTGGAGGGCAGGACAAGTGAGGCCTTCGTTCCTACGCCCATCCCAGAGGGCGCAACTGTCGAGGAACAGCTCGCGATCATCATGGCCAACAACGATAGATATCAAGAAAAGATAGCCAAGGATATGGCTAGGGAGATCGCGAAGACAGAGCAGAGCCTACGCGAGTTGGACCAGCGCATTGACCAGCATGCTCGGGAGACTAGGAAGCAAATTGAGCAATTAGCGAACGAAGTAAGGAAGCAGGCCAGCGATATCGCTAACAGGCACAGTCTGCAACAAAAGCAAATCATGGAGGCCATCGCAAGCCAAAACAAGCATACTGCATCGGAATTTGCGGCCCTCTGTAACAATGGATCTAACCTCGCGACACAGGTCGCCATGCAGAAAGCCGAGTTGGACCAGGCTAAAGAGGTTCTGAATAAGACATTGGGTGATTCCAATGCTATCCTAGGTTCGCTTGGTCAACCTGCTGGGTCCGGCAAGTACGTGCCACCGAATTCTCGAGACAAGGCTAGCAGCAGTACGGCCACACCTTCGGCCGCCGCTACTGCTGTGTCTGCCAAGACCAAAGAAAAAGCCCTGGTAATTGGTGGCAAAGACAAGGCCACACCACCGGTCGCACAGAAGAGCCGAACTCTGAAAATCGGTGAAGGTACCCTTGCTGATCCTGTCGTGTTTACTCAGTACGACAGTGATGGAGCAGAGAATGTGTACCAGGAGCTCCCAGGGAATTATTATGGGATTGATCAAGCAGGCAATCCGATCAAGATAACTGCCTAGGCAAAAGATGTGTCTGCGCCAGCGCTTACTCTTCAACAGCCCAGTATTCCCCGGACCATTCGCCTTGGGGAAGGAACAGTGACTGCTAGCCAGGCCGCACCTACTTTACAAGCCGCTCGCCAAACTGCGGCGATACCCCCCCCTCCTCCTAGCCCAGATTATGTGAGACGTGAAGAGGTAGAGGAGATGATTAGGTTGGCTAACCCTAGGGCCCACCTCGACGGGGTGTATGAAGGGCCTTTCCCGCCACATATAATGCTCGCACCTTTCCCTAGAGGCTATAGAAATATCATATTTTCTACTTTTTCAGGGGAAGATACCAAGAACGCGGCAACTCATTTGGCCAGGTTCAAGGTGCAATGCGGCCAGTATCAGAATGATGACAGTCTTAAGTGCAAAATCTTTAGCACTTCTCTGTCTAGAGCCTCCTTTACCTGGTTCTCTAAACTCCGGTTAGGGTCAGTTGCAAATTGGCCCGCGATGGAGAAGCTCTTTAGGGAAACCTTTGGAGCGATAGAGCTTGAGGTGGACCTGGCCTCCCTTACCCAAATGGCCCAACAGCCTATGGAGTCTGCTGTTGCTTATCTTCAAAGATTCCAGATTCAGAAGGCCAAGCTGAACATGGTTCTGCCAGAAAGAGAATTAGTTAAGCTAGCAATCAAGGGGTTGGAACCACGCCAGCGAAAGAAACAACATGGCAGCATGATCCAATCAATGGGAGAGCTTATTACGGAGGTAGGCAGCTTTGAGCACCTCCTCAGAGAGACTGACGCTAGGAAGAACGCGTCCAAAGGAACTTATGTACCTGGGAAACACCGGACATTGGCTGCCCTAAACTATCAGCCAACCACATATGACCCCTATTATCAGGGCGAAGAGGTGTTCCCAGAGGAAGATGAGGAGGAGGAGAATGAGGTCTTTGCCTTTGAGCTCACCGGAAGGAAGAGCTCTGCACTCAAGCAGCTGAAGTTAACAAAAGAACCGGTAAGAAACAAATTTGAAGAAACAAATTTTACTAACCTTTAAAGGCTCCGGACAATCACGGCCCAAATAATCTTCCAAAGTCTCATCATTTTCTTCTCAGTCATCCCCTCCCGTAAAGACAACAATCATATACGAGGTCTAGTTGAGCAAACCACAAGTCCACAAGAACAACATGGATCCCATCCTTAGGCAAACTAATGCATTTGGCAATTTCTTTGCCAATAAAGTCTGATCTGGCAGAATATTCAAAAAGACCTGCAGCATACCACACAAATCAAAAGGAAAGAATAACCGTTGAAAAGCAGGTTCTTAAATGCAACTACTTTATATACTCGTAGGGCTACTCCTAGAGACATTTTTTATATACATAATTACAAAACAAATACACGTCAGTAAGACTTTACCAGGACATTAACTTCTTGTCCATCTCTCAAGATGGCAGTCTTCAATTCACAAGTGCTCGTGACACCATTAGAGCTACGTTTGGAATTAAAGGCTCCTTTGCCAAGAATGTTGTTGCCTGTTGCACTTTTTCCATTACCAGTGTGTCCAACTAAGACCACAGTGCGAGCAGCATTAGAAAAGGGAAGCTCCCAGTCATCATCAATCGAACTTCCACCCATCATATAAATCAGAATACCTGCAACCATATATATTTTGTATTCTGTCAATTCTTCATAATGAGAATAGTATTGCAAGAAGAAAGAGGATACCTAGCAAGCATATAGTCTATATTATCTTCTCTCACTGCTTTATAATGACAAAAGCACGGCAATATATATCTAGAAGACTCACGCACACAATTGCAACGAGTTAAAAGTCATATGAGTACAAAAAAATCAGTTTCGACCTTTGCTGAGAACAACAATCAGTTTCCATATCAATTAGCTCTAATGGTTTATGGTCAAAATTTTCTTTTTCTTCTTGCATAAGGAGTTATAATATGTTAAGTTACTAATGGAACCTTGTATCCGGTGGAACTATGAAACAAAAGAAAATTTTATGGGATCAAAATGATGGAAAAAGTAACGTAAGCAAAAGTAAGTTGTTGCTGAAAGAATTTGAGACACAGGAGACATGAATTACTGTACAAGGAATGAAACAACTCACTATGCCTACATAATCCTGCAGCTCCAGTTACTGAACCCCCTTTTACCTTCAATTGATTTTCTATCTTTAAATTTTAGCCCAGTATACATGCTCTTATCAAGCTTCGGACAGTACTAAACTTTAAAACATGAATCTGTAGCTAAAATATATATGCAACGCTATGTTTGCAATCTTAGGGCCACTGATTTAGTGATTTCTATCTGTGTTTATGTGTACTTACCTTTGATAACAATGATGTTGGCAGAGTTTGAGAGTGACCAACAAATCCTTCAGAGTGGCTGATTTAGACACAGATTGCACAAAATGCTTTCAGAGTCCATCTACCAACAAAATGTTTCAGCCTAAAATGATAAAAAAAAAGATGCCAAGAAAATTAGATTATTTGACAGGTAAAGTACATATATTCAAGCCCCAGAACTATTATGTTGGAAGGGTGAGTCTCTACTAAGGACCTTACATTAAGGACCTAGTAATGGAACTTAAGATGCCAATCACATTTACCTAGTTTAGGTGAGAGCCCTCACTTCAATCGGTCAAATGGATATATACCAAATTTCCTTTATGGTGTACGCTTGATGGTCCGTCCTGAGGGTTTCCTTGCATCTTGAATTTTATACGTAATAAATTGCATACTGAATATGTAATATACCTTAAATATTATTGGATTACAAAAGCTGGGGTTCTAACCAGACTTGTGTATTACATATCTCAAAAGTGAAAATTCTAAACAGAGGCCAGATTGGTGTATTTACATTTCTCCAAAATTGATATTCTAACTAAAGCTGTGCTTTATATACAGAATTCAAAATTGGTTAGAACCAACAAAAATATGCTACATTTTTCAGTTCAAACCAACTTTTCTACATTAGTTCTCCTGATGTCTCATCGGTTGGTTGATCTGCTGCTGCCTGCTGCTGATACATCTTCTGTGTTAGCGAGCAGCTTATTTGTTCTTTGATGCGAAGGGCCGTCACTGGAATGAGTAAAATGTAAGCGAGGGATATTGGATAATAACAAATATGCTAAATACAATATGATAAGGAGAAGAAATGGATTTTAATATGATTCGAGTAATGAGATTATATATTGAGAGTGATTTAAGTATTAACTCTACCTATCCACTTAAAACTAAGAACAAATTCGACAGAACCATCTACATCTGATCTATTCAGTAACTATATTACCACCTGGAAAAAGCTCTCGACTTTACACACTCTCTAACCAAAAAACCAAACCATAGAAACACCAAACAATAAATCATGAAATCATGCACACCCAAATCCAAAATAGTTGTCAAAAGTAAGTGTTACGATGTAAAACATTATTGGTCTGGATTCTATTGAGAGTGGGGTGATGAGGAAGGCCATGGAAGACAATGAGATGAAAAAGTACTACAGAAGCGAATCAAGGCAAACCCCAAAAACAAAATCCATACTAATGCATAAGAAAATCACACACATCTAACCAAAGAAGCCTCCCCAGAGTCGATGAAAACCACAGCCTCGGACACATTCCCATCAGCCAAATTGTTCAAATTCTTATTAGTACCTAGCTCAAAATGACTCGAGACCTCACTAACTACTATTATACAACTGACGTGCCTCCTCATTCAGTCTCTAATTCACAGTCTCAGACACATTCCCTTCTTTACCTATTGCCTTATTAGACTATTCACCGCCCAATGCCTTCAAATCTTCAGTTCTTTTTACTAGCAGTGGCTGCCTTGACAATGACAGACTCAACAACTGATCAAACAACAGAATTCTTTGATTTCTCAAGGGAATTCTGATCAACCCCACCCAACATCACACTGCTACCTTGAACATCATGTGACCCTGCATCCATGCTCAACAAAAAAGTTCCCAACCTCCCAAAGATTCAGACTTTTACAAACACCTACCTATAATTCACACCCAAGAACAAAACCCGATTCCAAAAATTCACAAAGAAACCACCTCCGACAGTTCACACACAAACCCAATTGGATAACCAATAATCTTAACTATTTTTAAAGCAAAACAATGTGATCGAACAGGAAGTGAGTAAACCAATGAAGCACTCCATAAGGTGGTGTCAAAGTTTAAGTTAGCGAAATAAATGAGATGGTTTGAGTGCAGGTGGTCATATGAGATGAAACAACTAAAAGTTAAGTCTGTTGGACTACAATAAAAACATAGAATAACTATGCAACTTAATAATATTCTTATTGAAAAATGTGCACATAATGGAAATTTGCAATAGAGTTGAAATCCAACAATATGAATACCTGAATGGAAAGTTCTAGCTTGTTGGTATTTTCTATCTGCAAAAAAGATACAAAATAAGAGGACTAGTCTATAAATTAAACTACTTTCATACTAAATGTGAAGATTCATTCAGACTATGCATTTGGTGATACCTGTTCAGTTCCATGGAGATTTGTGTTTTGGCAGCAAGTTTTCATAATTGTGATGTTTGTGATGTTTGTGATGTTGTTTTAGCTGTGGGAAGTTATTATAATTTCAGTATTTTCCCTCTTCCCTGCTCCCATTATTCCTTCCCACTCTTCCCACTGGTCTAACTAGCAAACAGTAAAATGTTTTAATCTGGGGACTACAACTGCTTTGAGAGACGACATCTAAGTTCCTACTAAAATGTATGTACAAAATGTTAGGTATGTTTGAACATATCAAATATTAGTTTAAGTAAATAAAGGTTGCATTTAAATCCAGCTCTCATTCAACAAGTTGAAACGGAGCATAACGATATGTCATATGTTTTCCTCTCAGAACTTTATCATCCACACTCTGCCTTCTGAACACGTGCAACAGTTCGAAATATGGTCATAGGTATTATAAGATTGTACAGGTTTTACCTATTGAAGTTATGGAAATTTGATCATACATGAACAAAGACCATAATTCTTTTATTCGTATTAAACATTTTGGCATTCAGCCTTTTCACACACGCCAATCATTTCTTGTTCCTTCCCCATTATTTCATTTCTCCAAATCTAACAAGTCTTTCGCCTGACAAAATGTTAGAAATATCATACGTATTTGGGTTCTGTAAAAGAAATGACAAAAACCACTTATGAGATTAAAACGTTGTTGGGCTCATCATTTCCAACATCACTTTTCTACTTTAGTGTTTGGTAAAGTTTCATCCTAAACATAAGAGAACCAGCTAGACAAAATATAGAACACCTAGTGTGCATAAAAGTAAATCATAAACTAACACACAATTATCTGTAAACATACAAAGGAATAAAGTCCATGCAGCAGACAAGGAGATACCAATGTTATAAAAGAAGACCATATTGAGAAAGATTGAACCTTTAATTACTGGAACTCTCATCATTAGCATTGCAGCTCACAATGTACAACTTTCGGAAATATATAGCCATGTTAGGCATAGCTTCTCAAATTCCCATCAGTTTCAGTTCCACAAGAGACTTAAGCCTATATGACAAGAAAATCCATGTAATGGAAACTAGATGTCAAACCTTGTAATATTTTTAGAATTGGACAGTAGGAAAGTGAAATTGCAAGCACCTGTACAATAGATAATATAGGACTGTCCAAATAATAAAAAATAAAAAAAATTATTATATAGGACTCTACTTAGGAATGTTAATATCAGATTACCTAGCTTAGGTAAGAGCTTCTTTAATCAGTCGAAATGCTCCTGCATACAATGTGTTCATCAAAATGTCCAGAAGGAGTAACTGATCATTTAGTTGTTCAGTAAGCGGCGCATTTCAGTAAAACAGAACAAAGATTACATAATCGTAGTCTTATGATTCACAAATTATACATGTGAAAACCAAGTATGATACTTCAAATGTTTATAAATTCTTGTATCCATGAGTAGTAAAATGATGTACATGACCAGTAAGAAAGACATTAATATAACACATAAAAGCTTTAAGATTTGATCTGCTGAATAGAGAAAGCAGGATAAGGATCACTGCTAACTATTAACACCCTAGGTCCCAAGCAATCAATGACAGCTTCAAACACATGTTAACATAGAACTCAAAGCAGCAGTACCAACGGGCATATTTGCAATATTAGGGACATAGTTCTCAATAAAGGGGCCGGACTATATGCAGGTGTAGCTTAACACAATCGATCTACACTATTATGGTATTACCTTTGACGATGGTGAGGTGGAACAGTTTCGTAGAGAGGATGTCCACTCACTTTCACTCTGAGTACAGCTAAAGAAACACCATTTCTCCGAGCTCCATGTCTATTGTTAGGATACAGATTGTACAAAAAGCTTGCAAATCCCATGTACCTATTATATTCCATTCAGCATCCACATCCATTCCACAAAAACGTAGGGACAAGAAAACCCATGCCATGGAAATTAGTTATCAAATGTAGTAATCTAACAACTAGAAAGTGCTCAAATTCAAGCCTTTTAAGTATGAATTTGGATTATTTAAGATGCTGAGCGATAACATGTACCTAGTTTAGCTTAGGGCCACTTCAATCAGTTAAATGAATTCCAAATTTCCTTTATGGTGAAAGACCATGTGATACATAATCCTGCATAGAATGTGTTCATCAAAATCAGATTCATTTCTCCATCTGGAGGTAAATAGATCTTTTGACAGTTCAACAAATTTACAACCAGGGAATATAAGCATTGGATTGCAGTGAGAAGACATAATGACTACATTATGGTATTCTTATTGCACAGTAATATGAATATTTAGCCTAAATGTGTAATATGAAAGCCTAGCCTGAATGTAATATCCTTTCACTGAGCAGAAAGAGACAACAATGGTCGGAAATAGACATAATTTAGGGACTACGATATAAACTGAAACTAAGAGCCATCAATCAAAACCAAGTACACAGCAACATTAAAATTCTTAAGAAATCTTTCCAGAACTGGTGTTATTCTTTTCGGGTAAAGACTACGACAAAAGCATGGGGAAGGAGTGGCCTAAAAACGAGATTACAAAACATAATTAGCTATGTATTTTCGTTTTTTTTCTTTTTGAAAGACACCTGATCTTATGAATGCCTACATATGACCAGAGGATTACAATATATATGAAATCTTATAAATACCTACAAAATAAGATACAAAATTTTGTGAACTGACAACCAGTGGACCAAATAAAGATGATTTTCTTTCTTTCATAGTTAACAGGCGTATAGATAGGCCTAGCTAGAGGAATGAGAAGGAATTGCTTTTGAGGTTTTACAAGGAAACAACTCCCTAGTCCAACAGAATCCTGCAACTCCTACTAAAATACATTTGTCAAGCTTCATACACTAAACTTTTAACATGAATTGTTAACTAAAAATGTATATGCACCAATATATTTCCAATTCTAGGCAATATAGTTCAATCAAAGCACCAATGTTCAGGTGTGGCTTAAGACAACAGAGTCCTTTGGATCTGGACCATATATTTACCTTCAAGTAGCCTTCAACGATTGAGGTGGCAGGATTTAAATGGTCCATTTGCACAAACACCAAATACCAGGCTCCCGGCCTGCTGCTTATTGTTAAGATACAGATTACTGAAAATGCTTCCCAACCCCAATTACTAGTCAAATCCCTGTCAGCATGCATTCCACAAAAGCTTCAGCCTAAGACAGGAAAATCCATGCCACAAAAAATTAGACATCAACCTAGTAAAATTAGATTCTTTGACAACTAGAAGCTGCGTAAATGAAGCCTTTAAAGTATACATGGGATTACTTAATATGCTGATAAATTACCTTGTTTAGGGGAGAGGCACACTCCTGATTACTCAATCAATCAAATGTATACCAAAATTCTTGTATCGTGTACGACGGCCTGATAGCCCCTCCTGCATAGAATCAATCAAACCACACTCCTTAACTACGGATTTGCCCTTAACTTCTTTACTATCTTCCTCATTTGTCTTCTCTCTTTCCCTCTTCTTGTGAACTGTGTCCCCTTCCATCTATCTGCATGTCTTATTAGGAATGGGTATGAAAACCACAAAATATCATCAATCACAGAATTGATTATGGTATTGATTAACACCAGAATCTATAGTATTTTTTCTTTTTATCAAGTATGAACTTCATTAAGTAACTGATGATTCAATCAGCATGTGTACATTCTGAGTGGTTTCATTCAACCATTGCCAAATAGGGAGAAGGAGAGAAAATCACACCTAGACAAACAAGCAATCTATTTTTTCATTGCATGGATAAAATCCATAGTTCAACTCGACCCCAGAACATTTCCCTCCCCCATCTCCAAATAAAGGGGAACTTGGGTTTTGTTTACCAACTACAGATTGAGTTTACCTGCCAAGTATTATGAGTGCATGGGAAGGCTGCTAAAGCCATAATATCGGCAAGATATAGTAACCCGTGAATCATCCTGAACTTCTTATTTATGGCTGCTAGTTTTGGGTTCACCTTCGCAACTTGCACATTTTCGGACCATCCCACTTCTTCCACAATGTTCTGTTCCCTCTCTACCTTATGCCCCTTCTATTCTTCAATTTCTCAAATGTCATGGGTGTGAAGACAAACAAATTGGTGAGATTGAAAGCAAAAGGCCGAGTTGGTACTTGTCTGCTACAGTGGAAGAGTTCCATGGATGCAAATACCCAAATGAAGCTACTGATAAATCCCCACCATGGTGAAATATGCTGGTAACATCTTGCTTTGCAGATTACTGAACTGATGATTCAAGAAGATTCTTGAACATGATGGATCAGGTCAGCAATTCTTGAACCCTGGTCGTCTTCAACTAATTCTTCAAAAGTTCCTACTTCCTCCCCGTGATCACCACCTCTCTCTTCAGATCCGTCGCCTCCAAATCCCACTGCAAAAGCATTTGCTATCGTCTTCGCAACCAACGGTAGACCATGGCACTGATCCTTGAGTTCCTCCATCTTTCTCGTAGCTTCATCACCTGAGAAGTTTGAACTTTTTCTAATGGAATAAGCCTGCTCCTCAAATATACGCCCACAAATCTCTTTGTCCAGAGGCTTAACATGAACCAGATGCAATCTATGTTGTTTCCCCAGCTTTTGAGCCACTTCCTCCAATCTAGTAGTGACAATGACAACACCACCATTATGCTTGGGCAATCCGCTGCATAAGCGTTCCATAATGTTAATGTGCCGATGACACACATCATCCAACACAATCAAATAGCATTTATCCGATAACAGCAGGCGGCTTAGCCTTTCCAGGAGCTTATCAAGGCCAACAATCCTCGCCTCTATGATTTGGCCATTACTATCAAAGATACATGTCTCAAAGCTGAACTTACTATATTGTTCTTCTTCCTCACTCAACGAAAAGGGTAACCAAAGTATATGATTAAACTTCTGCTTCACTTCCTTGCTCTCCAAAACCTTCTGAACCAGGGTGGTCTTACCCACTCCAGCAATACCAACTACCCCAATTGCCCTCAGTTCACCAGCACTGCTAGAACTGGAACCCTCTGCTTGTAGCAACTCCTCATTAATCTCCTTTAATTGCTCATCAAATCCGAAAACTTTGGCTGAAGGTACTTTAGGTCCGGATCCGGTGAATCCGGTCTTTGTCCGAGGATTGCCAATTGGTTGTTGCGGCAAGTTCTCAAGCTCCTGCTTTAATTTGGTCAACCGACTCTTGACCTTTGCGACAAAAGTAAATCTTCGAAAGTTGAAGCGTGAGATCACATTATTAAGCTCCATACACTCGTGTGTGAAGACTCGGCAGTCAGCCAATGCATCGTTGAGTTTGTAGAGCAGATTGATAGTTTCAGAGTAGGAATAAGGTTCCGGCATTATGTCTCTCTCATTCACAACATCTTTGATTGCTTCGAAATCAGACACGAGAGCTTTTATTGATGATTTGAAGACAGAGATGGTAATAGAACCTGAATTAGACTCAGAGTCTAGCTCTGCCAGAGACTTCAAGAACTTGTTCCACAGCAATTCAGCAACATCTAATGCCATCGCACTCGCCTTTGCAATTTGATGCCGAAACCAAGTCAAACCTGTGAAATTTCGGGATAAAGATGGTTTATATTTTCAGTGATTTGATGATCTGAGTCTCGATATATAAGCATCTGCACTGAGGTTCCATAACTTACTTGTAACGACGTCGTAACGACAGTCAGTGGGTGGCGATCCGGTGAGTGTATGGTTTTTTTGTTTTTGTTTGGCAAAAGAGTGTATGGGATTGTTGCTGCTGTCTGAGTTGGGAAATTGGGATCTGGCCTGGTGTAATGTATCAAATGTCTCAGACTCTTTGATCTCAACTGAGTAATAGAGATATGATTCAGGAGTTGTATGGATCCTGTACCAAATAATATAAGCCTCCTTTGGTTCGCGGAAAGTAAACATTGGTAAAGGAAAGTTGTGCATTTCTTGCGTTTGGGATACAAAAATAAAAAAAAAATATTTTATCTAGAGGAATGCTAGCAACCTTGCCCTCCAACATTTTCCTTTCTACCTTCCTCACTTATCTTGTGCCATTTTGATTCATTTATGATTACGATCTACGTATTTATTATCTTAAAAAAAAAATTTAATTTCATTACATGTTATCCTTATTTATGTTTGACCTTATTAAATGCTCTCTATTAATATGAAAAAAAAAAAAAAAAACTCTTGACTCTTTTATTTTCCTAATTTTTTTTCTAACGTTTTTTTCATTTCTCGTTGAAAATTTTTCTTTCATTCATTTAGTCATGTTCCATAATATTTAGTCTTTTTTTGACCTTTTTTTATACAAAATCCACAAAAAACAAAAAAAATACAAAAAAAAAAATTAAATGGTAAAGCTCATTGATATGGCAGCTACAAACAGTACAAACTTTTTTTTTTTTTTCTCTTTTTGTTAGAACACATGTGAGATTAGATGATTAGATAAATTTTCTCTCTCTTTTTTGAGTTTTTCTTAACATTTCTCTTTGATAAATGTATATACAGGAAACTTTTGGCCATTTTTTTTTTCAATTCTGTTTTTTTTTTTGGACAAAATTTGAAGCATGTTCTTAAATATATATGTACGTATTTCTTATGTAATTATGTACGTACCCACAAGAGTAATATAAATTGCAAATAAAAAGGTTTCACAAAAGAAAAGAAAAAAGTTGAGAAACTAAAATTAATTACTTAATTAAATGCATGTGAAATCAAATAACGGTAAAAAGGGAAAGTGAAAACTTGTCTTTTAATTGTATTAATTATTTAAATTTTTTAGATAGTGGAATACACATGCCATGTAGGGCTGTCAATGGGTCGTGTCGGGTTGGGTTCGTGTCGGGTCAAGGTATTTATCGTGTTGCAAGATACAAACCCAAACCCAACCCATTTAATAATCGTGTCGATCAAAAATTTAAACTCAAACCCAACCTATTTATTAAACGGGTTACCCGTTTCCAACCCGCTTAACCCATTTAATAAATAGGTCGTGTCGTGTTAGACAAAATGACCCATTTAAGGGTTAACAATGCGACCCATTTAACTAAAAAATACAAAAATTGATTAAATTCACTAAAAACTCCACAAGACGAAGAATATAAATAATTATAGGGCTAAATACTAGTTAGTACCCTGTGGTTTAGGTCCAAAATCAATTCAGTCCCTGGACTTCTAATTTCATCAAAAACACCCCTGCACTTTCAATTTTGATCTAATAGGTCCAATTCGTTAATATTCTGTTATGGGTTCAAGTTATAGTTGGATTATTTGTTGAAAAACTATTTATTTTTAATAGTAGGACTCACTCCTAAATTGACTATGCAGACCACCTCGACACCACATCATAAAACATAGGCCATATATGAGGCACATTAACAAGTTAAATAACTCAATTGTCGGAAAACTAACAAATTGGACCTATTAGATCAAAATTGAAAGTGCAGGGGTGTTTTTGATGAAATTAGAAGTTCAGGGACTGAATTGATTTTGGACCTAAACAACAGGGTAGTAATTTGTATTTAGCCCATAATTATATGTACTTCATAACTAATTAATTCCAATAATTATAAAGCAAAATATTTCAAATTGTCTAATCCTATGATCAAATACTCCTAACGTCCAATATTTCAAGAAAAAATATAGCATAATCGGGTTAGACGGGTTCACTTCGTGTTGGTGGGTTGACCCGTGGCCGACCCATTTAATAAATGGGTCATGGCGGGTTGACCCACAGCCGACCCGCTTTTTAATCGTGCGGGTTCAACCAGCTTTATTTCGTGCGGATTTCGAGTCGTGTTATCGGGTCGTGTCAGAATTGACAGCCCTAATGCCATGCAATGAATTGGGAAGATAGAAACTGGAAGATTGGAGGTTAGAAGGAAAGGTTGCTAGGATTCCTCACTTTCGAAGTAAAGGAAAATTTGGGGGGAAATGGTTCATTCCCTACTCCAAGTGAATCATTTTCCCCTTCTTTCCTTGCATTTATTACTCACATTACATTAGTTTATTGCATTAACTATAAAAATTTTAACAACTTTCCGGATAACTTTCTTTTTCAAGAAATTATTTTGTGGTCCCAAACTACCACGTGGCACTGCCATGTGGTGGTCCAAGACTCCAAGCCATTAATGTTACTCGAATTTGGTGGAAATCATGCAGGAGGATGAAAAAAAATTAAATTCCAATAAGAAATAACTGCAAGTCATATGGGCCTAATAACATCAACTCGGACCACCACATGCACTATGGTCCGAGACCATGTTATAATTTCCCTTCGAAATGAAAAGTTCTTCGAAAATTTCATTTCCATTCCTATGAAAAAAACAAAGAAATCACTTTTCTTTTTGCAAACCAAGTGAAGTCTTATTAAGGTAAATCATCTCAATCAACTATCGTAATTTATTTATTTAACTTTTTTTTTATTGGACAACTACGGTAGCTTAAAAATTTGAAAACTAAAATATGCACCAAACAATAATTCACGTACCATTTGACAGATACCAAAATAATTAGGGGAAATGATCATTTACCCAATTTTAGCTTAAAAATTGTCCACTTACCCAAACACTCTAAGAGATTATTTCCCTAATACCCAATTAAGTATTTTTTTAATTCATTTTTATTTATTTTTGGGATAATTTTGCCCTCTCCTTCTTTGTCACTTAGAGAAAGAAGTCATTGGACATCTTGCCACTGATTTAGCGATTTCGATCAAGGTCAGACTATATGGGCATGTTGCTTAACATAATTGAGTACACACCCACCCACCCACCTTTGATAACAATGATATTGGCAGTGTTTGAGAGAGTGTCCAACAAATCTATCAGAGTGACTGATTTAGACACAGACAACACAAAATGTTTTCAGAGTCCATGCCATTTACGAACAATATGTTTCAGCCTAAAATGATAAAAAAACATGCCAAGAAAATTAGATTATTTGAAAATTAATAGAAAGTACATATATTCAAGCCCTAAAACTATTAAAATGAAAGGTGAGTCTCTAATGAGGATGTTACAATAAGGACCAAGTAATGGAATACTTGAGATGCTAATCATATATACCTAGTTTAGGTGAGCCCTCACTTCAATCAGTCAATATATCGCAAATTCCTTTATCGTGTACAGCTGATAGTCCCTCCTGCATAGAATGTGTTCATCAAAAAAGATTCAGTTCTTTAGAAGGAGTCAATTCTTTTGCAGTTCAACAAATTAACAACGAACTTCTGAGAGCGTTGGACTGCAGTACCAGACTAAACTTCTGAGAGCGTTGGACTGCAGTACCAGACTAAACTTCTGAGAGCGTTGGATTTCTGAATACATAATGCAAAGTATTCATAATCCAATTAATAATATGAATACCTGAATCTAAATATGTTCCTTTATTGAGTAGAAATAGATAACAATAGTAGGAAATAGACATGAATATATGAGGAATCTAACAGTTGAGAAATTAACACATTAAAGTGTGATGATATTGAGGTATATAGCTAGCATACCTATGTACTGCTTGTCAACTTCACGCCTCTAATACCATTCTTGAAGCTTCAATCAGTGTGTTCCATATATAAGTGTATCTTGGTGTATTTTCTGTAGGAGTCAGTAGGAGAAAACATAATTAGGGGACTGAATTGAAGGGAAAGTCAATTTCAAACTAAGTAAAGATTCGTTTAGAATTTTCAGGCCACAATAGGATTATTAAATCTTTGTTCAAGTAAAACCCTAATTTGTGTTTAGCCCAAACTCTAGGTTACTTGACCTAGTGGTAATAGGGTTTAATTAGAAGAATCTAGAGATTATCTTTCCTTGTATGATTCAGACTCTATGTATTGTAATCTTCTATATAAAGAGGCCCCTATTATCAATGAGAATACACAGTGATTTCCTCTCAATTTCAGTTTCTCTAAAACACGTTATCAGCACGAAGCCCTAACCCTGAAATCCTAATTTCGTAGCCCTCAAATTCCAACCTCCACCGCCCCACATATTGAAGCCCTAGCCTCAAGGAACCCAGAACCGGCGGCGGAACCACCGGAACCGGCCAGAAAACCCCTGAACCGGCCATTGGAAAAATCGGACCTGCCCCTGCCTTGTGTCTGCCCCTGCGAGCCCTGCCGAGCAGCTGCCGAGATCTGCCGAGCCTTGTGCCTGCATCTGCCGAGACCTGCCAACAGCCCCTGCAAGCCTTCTGCCGAGACCTGCCGAGATCTGCTGAGACACCTGCCGAGCCCTGCGCACCCCTGTGCCTACCCCTGTCGACATCTGCCGAAAGCTTCGCATAGCCCCTGCCGACACCTACCGAGCACCTGCCGAGACCTGAGCACCCATGTGCCTGCATTTGCCGACAGCTGCCTAGCACCTGCCGAGCATCTGCCTGCCAGCCCTGCACAGCCTTTGCATAGCCCCTGCACACCACCTGCACAGCCCCTACAGCAGCCCTGCCTAGCTCCGGCCACCAGTTTCCGGCCACTTTTCTGGCGACCTCCGACAACCTTTTTCCGGTCACCTTCGACATCTTTTCCGGTCAAGAATTCCGGCATCTTTTCAAGGTAAACTTTTCTAAAAGTTCCCGTTTTTGAAGTTTTTCAATCTCTTCTTCTTTTCTCGGGGACTTCCAACATCCCTTCTTCTACTCCCCTTTCTTCTTCATAGGGGAGACCAAAAGCCGGACTGTGGGGGTTCGTGCTCACTCCAAGCTTGGAGCTTGTAGAGTCCTCCAAACTTATAGTTTGTTGAGAAGAAAACGATCGACCACATACATCGTTGTTTCGATCTAATCCAAAACCCCTCTTGGAATAGGATTTTCTTGGAAGCGACTACGCTCAGAAAATCCCTAATTTCTTGGAAGCGACTACGCTCAGAAATTTAATAGTTTTTCGTGGTAGCCTTTTTCGCTCCGAAACTAACCCTAATCTTGTGTTATTTTTCAGGATGAGTAACCTGAACAAGTTGAACTTTGTTCCATTGGAGACAACTGGAGCTGGATACCATAGGTGGGTCCGAGACGTGCGCCAACATCTTAAGGCTGATGGACTTCTGGGAGCCATCCAAGAACCTAGTCAGAACGTGCTCTCCGTTGAGTAAGCTACTGCTGTTGAAGCAAAACAAGCTAAAGCCATCATTCTCATGACAAGGCACATGAATGACGCGCTCCAAAGTGAATACCTCAATGAGGAGGACCCAAGAAAGCTATGGGTTGAACTTGAGCAGCGATTTGGCAACGTTCGTGACTCCCTGCTTCCTGATTTAGAAGTGCGATGACATAGCCTCCGCTTTTGTGATTTCAAGTCTGTAGTTGATTATAACTTGGAAGCCCTTCGTATCAAGTCTCTGATGGAGTTTTGTGGCCAAGCCATAACTGATACGATGTTGATCGAGAAGACTCTCTCTACCTTCCCCGTCTCTGCCCTGATGATTTCAAAGAATTATCGGATTGATGTGAAAGCAGGACGTATCACAAGGTTTCATGAGCTCATTGGCGCCATGAACGTAGCTGAAAAGTACGACAATATTCTTGTGAAGAACTATAATGCTAGACCCGTGGGAACTAAGTCTATTCCGGAGTCTAATTATAGTCGCACCCCCAAGGGAGGACGCAAAGAGCGAAACCCTAAGAGTAGGGACAATTCTGGACGTTCTGGTCCATATTCTCGCCCTAAAGAGGAAGGAAATCACCTAGAGAGGCGTGCACGGAACCGTGGAGGTCAACGTGTGAAGAGAGAGAGAGGCGGAGCCTCCGACCATGATGGTAACGCCACCAAGAGCAATGGTCGTCCAAATCACGCCCCAAAGGCTCCTCGATCAAGGGAGCCTGACCATAATGATGTTTGTTTTCGATGTGGATCAACTGAACATTGGGCCAAAGCATGTAAAGCACCCCAGAATGTTGCAAACGCATACAAGACGTATCGTGAAGCAAGGGAAGCAAATTACATGGAATAAGAAGATCAAGATGGCGATCTCGATCTAGGGGTGGAAGACTACAAGGATCAAGACCCAAAAACTGGCGATTTTGATTAAGTCTTTTTATTTTCCAAGAGATGTAGGCAGTTGCCATATTATTTTGTAGTAGATGCCAATGGTATTAGTCTTTCCTCAAAGTAGACGTACTCAATGTAAGTGTGATGTCTATAGGAAGGTTTTGAGATAAGTGGTACTTAAGCGAGCTTTGCTCCACCGACATCTCTCTACTAACCTGGTCACATTCGCATTGGAATTACCGAAAGGAGTTAGACGACTACCATTGTTTTGCATTAGCTAGTTTATTGGATTAGATTTTCTTTGATCAAAGAAACAATGATGTAACTCTGTTGGCTTATGAATAAAATTTCGAGTTCTTTATGACTCCATTTTGATTTTGAGCATATGACTTTTGTGACTACGCTGGCTGGACCATCAGTATTAATTCAAGGACATGGAATAGCTCAAGTTCCACTTGCCAAATGGCACCTTAATTACTGTCACATAAACTCTCTACACTCCTAGGGCCAATCGCACCTATGAATAGCCAACGGATTCCATGCGAAAACGCATGTAGAGAACGGAGATGAGTTCCTTTGCAATACCTCTAACGATTGCGAACAAAGGCGCATCTTAGAGAAGTTTATGTGTCTCTCTAGTGGACTCTATGTCACTATTCGAGCTATTAAATCCAATAAAGTTATGAGAGAAGATCTCTTGGATTTAGACACATATTGGCTTTGTCACGACAGGAGAGATCATCCTAGTCATGACATAATGATCCGTCTACTGAAGACTTCACACGGACATCCATCTTTTTGAGCAACACGAAGCAAGAATCTGATGACGCCATAAATGGCGCCAACCATGAGCATAACGCCATGGTTGTTCCTCCTAGTGGCCATGACGCCATACATGCTAATTTCCATGGCTCCAACGCCGTGATGGGAGATGTAGTCACACATTTTGCTTCTAATAGCCCTACAGACGCTCAGGCCCAACCAAATCCTCATTGGTTGCTTCTCAGGCCTCTCGCTCATTTTGCAAAGCCTGTTCCTTCGGAAAATTAGGACTGAGACCGTCCTATGCAAAGGATATGAAAATACTCATTATGTTCTTACATCGAATCTATGGGGATTCTGTGGACTGATTCAACCAACTTGCGGACGTTTAAATATCTCATGATGTTGGTTGACACGCAAACACGCTGGTCACGTGTAGTACCATTGTCCACTTGTAAATGCTGCTTATACTACACTCCTAGCACATATTATATGACAAAGGATATGAAAATACTCATTATGTTCTTACATCGAATCTATGGGGATTCTGTGGACTGATTCAACCAACTTGCGGACGTTTAAATATCTCATGATGTTGGTTGACACGCAAACACGCTGGTCACGTGTAGTACCATTGTCCACTTGTAAATGCTGCTTATACTACACTCCTAGCACATATTATATGACAACGGGCTCACTCCCCGGATCATTCTATACAGTCAATTAGATTTGACAATACTAGAGAGTTTACATCAAAGACTTTCGGTGGTTATTGCAATGGGACTGATGTTGGACATTACATTCCCATGTACACACCCAAATGGTCTCGCGGAAACGACTACGATGATAGTCCGGACATTGGTAATGCGCACCACTCTCCTTATATCCGCTTGAGGTGATGCAATATCGCATGCAGCCATGCTAATTCGTCTACGACCTACCGCCACTCAATGTATCTCTGCGTTACAGCTAGTGACTGGGTACAAGTAGTTTGTAATTACGCACATTTGAGTGAGCCATTTATGTGCCAATTGCGCCGCCACAGCACACTATGATAGGTCCTTACAGACGAATGGGCAACTCAGTTGGATTTGAGACTCCAACAATCGTCCGCCACTTAATGCCCTTGCACGGTTATCTCCTTACCGCTAGATTTGCCGATGTCACTTTAATGAGACAGTTTTCCCGTCATTATGGGGAGATAAGAACACGAATGTTCAGCAGGAATGACAGGAATTGTCGTGGTCTGTCCCCACTATGTCTCATCTCGATCCCTATTAAAGTGACGAGATCACACAAATATGCTGCAAACATGCTTGCAAGGAAGGACGTCCCTATGAGAGGACGTAGCGCCACCCTACACGGAGGTAGGCATGGCGCCAACGCCAAAGAGAGTGGCACTCTGGCGTTACAGGCCATGGCCCCAGCTAGGATGCGTGGGAGGCCCGTGGGTTCGAAGGATACTTTGGCACAAACCAATTCTTGGATCATCGACAATTAAAATCCGTCTCATGAGTATCTTCCGGGTTATGGTTATCGTTAGGGGACGCCTCAACGTCAGAACCTATTCCTGAGAATATAGAGCTCTATGAAAATTACGCTAGTGTCCATGACACGTGGGATAGAAACTCCATCATAATTGATGATGTAGTTGCGCATTTCGTTGCGCATTTCGTTGCGCATGAGTTTGTTGAGTCCGATGATATCGAACCACGCTCAGTTGATGAATGAATGCCAACGTAGAGAAATTTGGCCTAAATGGAAAGATGCGATCCAGGTTAAGTTGGATTCTCTAACGAAGAGGAAGGTCTTTGAGCCAGTGATGCCAACACCTCCTCACATAAAACCTATTGACTAATGGGTCTTCGTTAGAAAGCGTGATGAGAAAAAGAGATGGCAATCTCGCCTTATGGCGCAAGGCTTCTCATAAAACTCCCTGGAATCGACTACGATGAGACATATTCCCTCGTAATGGATGTCATTGCACTCCACTACCCTGTCAGTTTGGTAGTTTCCGAATAACTGATTATGCAGCATACAAATGTGGTCACTACGTATCTCTATGGGGATCTAGATACGGAATGTATATGAAGGTTCATGTTGAACTTCATTTACCCAAGTCAAGTGGCTCTAGACCACGGAGCGCGTTTACAATAAGGTTGAAACGCTCACTAAAGTGACTACTTGATTGGGAAGGGATATGCCCGCACGTTTCCATAACAAATTTCGGATTCTATCGCGGTTCATGTTGGACATGATCTTCATTAGAAGCCCTTAAAGAGTTAAGGGAAACCGCTGAACACTTGAAATCCGATTTTGAGATGAAAGATTTTGAGAGAACACGATTATGTCTCGGTTTGGAACTTGAGCATCGTGTTGATAGATGCTTAGGCATTTTGACAAGGTCAAACCTTCAAGCACCCCCATAATCGTCCGTAGTCTTGATCCTGAAAAGGATCCTCTTCGTCCGAAGGATGATGGCGAAGATGTGCTAGAGGCGGAAGTGCCCTACATAAGTACAATATGCGCATTATTGTACTTAGCTAAATGCACAAGACCGGACATCTCGTTTGCAATGAACTTGTTAGCTAGACATAGCTTTGCGCCAACGCGACGCCATTGATTGGTGTAAAAGATATCTTTCAGTACTTGAGATGTACGATTGATATGGGCTTGTTCTATCCCTACAGAAAGATGATGGATTCGGACCCATCGCATACCAGTAACGCCGCCAACGCTGGACTGCGTTCTCTATCCCCACCCCAAAACAACATAAGTGTTTTGGAAGGTTTTGCTGATATTGGGTATCTCTCTGACCCACATAAAGGTCATTCCCAATCTGGTTAAGTGTTCACCATGGGAAAAGACCGTGATATCTTGGAGGTCTACAGAATAGACCCTAGTCGCTATATCTTCGAACAATGCAGAGATCATTGCTCTTCACGAAGTGGTTCGTGAATGTATATGGATTGGATCCATAATTACGCATGTTTGAAAAAATTGTGGTTTGAAGTCTACCACAGATGAGCCTACGAGCATTTAGGATAATGTTGCTTGTTTTGAACAAATGAGGCAAGGCTACATCAAAAGTGACAACACCAAGCATAATCAGCAGCAACAGACTCTCCTCGAGATCAAAGTAAACTAAGTTCGATCTGAGGACAGTGTGGCAGACTTGTTTACTAAGTCATTGCCCAAATCCACGTTCGAGAAACATGTGGCAAGAATTGGCTTGCGGAAATTATCTGAACTCCCATGATCGTAGTCATCAGGGGGAGGCGCAGACATCAGGGGGAGATGTCTACATGTTCACCTCGAAACGTGAAGGGTGTGTTGTGCTCTTTTTCCCCTTCGACCGAGGTTATTTTTGTCCCACTGAGTTTTTGTTACTCGGCAAGGTTTTTAACGAGGCAACGAGAGAAGCACCGCATTTGGGCAACACAAGGGGGAGTGTTCATGTAAAACCCTAATTTGTGTTTAGCCCAAACTCTAGGTTACTTGACCTAGTGGTAATAGAGTTTAATTAGAAGAATCTAGAGATTATCTTTCCTTGTATGATTCAAACTCTATGTATTGTAATCCTCTATATAAATAGGCCCCTATTATCAATGAGAATACACAGTAATTTCCTCTCAATTTCAGTTTCTCTAAAACAATCTTTGTTTTTTTTTTTTTTTAAGGTATCACATCATATAAGATACAGTATATTATAATGCAAATGATATTACATACCAGAAAAAAAGTGGATATGATTGATTGACAGATTAATATCACCAGAAAAGCATGGTAACTATTTTTCTTCTTTGTAAAATGAAAATATGTAATTTCACTAATGGTACTTCAATTTGTTTCCGGTTGGGATATCGTAAAAGGAAGGAAAATTTTATAAGCACACAATAAAAAGAAACTAAATACAAGCAGAATAATATCAGATACATCAGACAACAATAACGGGGAAAGTAACAGCTCACCAGTCCCACAGAATCAGGCATCTGAACCACCATCAACTTGAACTGATTTTGTATCTACTATCTAGCTTCAGACACCAAACTTTTAAATGGAATCCATAACTAGAATATATATAAGGCATTGACAACCACAAAGTGATCAAGCTTATAAACTCTATACATAATATATTACCCAGTTCAGGTAAGAGCCACCTGAGTCTAATTGGTAACGAATTTCCTTTAAGGTTTACCACTGCTTGAAAAGCACTCCTGCAAGAATGTGTTCAATCATCTAGAGTTCAATCATCTGGTGTGCATAAAAGTGAATGCAGCAGACAAGGATATACCAATGTTGTAAAAGAAGACCATATTGAGAAAGATCGAACCTTTGATTAAGGGAAGTCTGATCGATTCACTTGTCAAATTCCTATCAGTTTCATTTCCACAAGAGACTTCAGCCTATATGACAAGAAAATCCATGTAATGGAAACTAGATGTTAATAAAAAGATAAATAAACTAGATGTTTAAATAAAAAGATAAATAAATTTATTATATATAGGACTACTTACAAGTTACAATGTTAATATCAGATTACCTAATAGCTTAGGTAAGAGCGTCTTGAATTAGTCAAAAAGCTAGACAAGGTGGATATGATTGATTGACAAACTTATATCACCAGAAAGCATTGCATCTTGTAATATACAATATTTGCAATTGATATGTTAATTACATGCCGGAAAATGTGGATATGTAAATTATAGATATTGACAGACTATGTTCAGGGCTTCAGGCGTAGCTTAACAGAACAGAGGGCTTTATGTCTGGACCATATATTTACCTTCAAGTAGGCTTCAACGATTGAGATGGCAGCATTTGAACGTTCCATTTGCAGAAACACCAATTACCGAGCTCCCTGCTGCTTATTGTTAACATACAGATTGCAAAGAAAGCTTCCTTAAACTAGATTATAAAATTAGAGTAAAGATTCATTCAGAATTTGCATTTGGTTATCGATACCTGTTCAGTTCCACCATCCAGATTGGATTGTGAGGTTTGGGATGTGAGAAATTTTGTGCCACTCCTTCCCCACGCCTTCTTCGTATTCTGCTTCCAGAATTGGACAACGCCGAATGTCCAATGTACGCAGTGCTTTTATCTTGTAGAGGAAGTCTGGCAGTGCTTTTAGCTTTGGGGACCCAGAAATTTGCAACTCAGAAAGGCGTGGCATTATTGTGATTTCAGAAAGAAAGACCCACTCTTCCCAGTTCTCCATCGATGAAAAAGAGAGTCGTTTCAATTTGGGGAATAGAATTTCTGAGACTTTTTCTTCTTCTTCTATTCCCACAAATTCAACTCCCACCTTTTTCACATTCAACATCTCCGATATTGTCAGAATTTCAAGCGATGGCAATTTTCCAAGAGGAGGCAAAACTTCACAAAATCTCCAGCAACTGAGATCAAGTTTTCTCAAATTGTGTAAAGACTTGATCCAATAGAGAGATTCGGTGGTGCCATGGCACCACAAAATGGATAAAGATTCCAAATTTTGATGTGGTTGCAATGCTTTCACTATTTCTTCATCGCCTTTTCTCTGCTCTTGACCTCCGAGGAAATCTACTACCAAATGAGAGAGGTACTCCTTATTCCCCAACTGTGCTTTCTCAATCTCACTCGCATCATCTTTCCCCAAATATGCTATAGAAAGGCTCCCCTGAAGCTGGTCCATGATTCCGAGATCTCCAAATTTCAATGCTTCATCATCATCATCACCCTCACATACATAAAAGCAGTCCAGTACTTGCAGACTTTTCAAACTCCCAATCCCTTTCGGTAAGTAGCTCAGCCTCCAACAACCCCGAACATACAGATGCTTCAAGTTAATCAACTTTCCCATTGCCTTGGGTAGTTTCTCTAGTTTATTACACACAACAAGGACCAGAGTTTGTAGATTGTATAAATCACACACAGCATTCGGTAATTCTTTCAAATTATAACTACCTGACAAATCCATATATCTCAAATGAATCAATTCACCAATCTCTTTTGGAACTTCATTGAGCTTGTTACAACTCAAATTCAATGTCCTCAGGCATTTCATTTGCATAATTGAACCGGGGCTTATGGTTGTAATGCTCGAATCAAGGAGTGTGAGGGTTCGCATATTTTTGCAATTGTCAAATGAAGTAGGAAGTGGACCTTCATGTACACTTACTAAGGTCAAATGACGAACCTTATCACCCAGTGGCTCTATTTTTTTATTAGCCCCCTCGGCTGCATCTATGATAGTGCATTCTTTTTTGGTAAGAAACATCATAAAGTCATGCACAATATCATGCATTTTGCACCCATAAACATTTCCTATCACATCTTTTCTAAAATCTTGAAAGAAAGACCGCATTGATAGACTTTCAAAATAATATTGACCTATTCTTCTCTTTTCTTTTTCTCCATTTGAATTAAGATAATCTTGTGACATCCAAAGTTCAATCAAATTATCTTTTTTGAGGTCATAATCTTTGGGAAATATTGCACAATACAGAAGACATCTTTTGACTGCAGGGGCCAAATCATAATAACTAAGTAACAGTGGTCGGAAAACTTGTTCCTCAACTTCTTCTAATTCCCATATCTTACTATTCAAAACATCCCACCATTCCTTTCTTGTTTTCTTATACCACAGTTGACTGCCCAAAGTTTTTGCAGCAAGAGGCAAACCTTTACACCGTTTCACAATTTCCTTACCAATAGCTCCAAACTCATCAGCCTCATCTTCTTTCCTATCCAAAAACGCGATGCTATTGAACAAAGCCAAACAATCCTTATCATTCAACTCATCTAAATAGATCATGTTGTTGGTTGCTCTCATCATTTTAGCAACCCCTTGTTTTCGCGTGGTAACCAATATTGAACTTCCTTCTTCACAACTTCGCATTATTATTGGTAGTTTCAAATTTTCCCACTTTGTTTCGTCTTCGGTCCACACATCATCTAGAACAAGGAGTAACTTTTTATTCTCAATATGAGTCTTGATACACTGCAATAAAATTTCCAACTCATTTGAACTGCTTGGGGTTCCTAAGAGACTTTCAATGATCGCTTTAGCAATCTTGATCTCATCAAAAGGGTCTGAGACACAAACCCATACTTTCTTATCAAAATGGGCTGTAACCTTTTCATTGTTATAGGCTAATTGGGCAAGAGTTGTTTTCCCCATCCCTCCCATCCCTACAATAGGGATGACAAGGAACCTCCCCCCATCTTCGTTACTCCCTCTCAACAACTTGCTCAACAACATCTCTTTTTCTTCTTCTCGGCCAAATATCATAGATATATCGACCAAAGATGAAGTCTTCCGTCGATGAATACGCTGTTGATCATCATGGCCACGTATTGTGGATTGATGAAAGCCATACATTTCTCTTTCAGCAGCAATCACAGTTAGTTTCTCATTCAGTTTCTTTATCCTTCTAGCAATGCTATGATGATGAATTGCCTTATTGACTTGGCCAAAACAAAAACAATTGGCAGGAGTGGGGAAACATACCTTCTTCTTGCCTTCCTCCACTTGTTGTTTCAAAATTTCAGTGTTCCACTCGTCTAGGACGTCGTCCATCTCGTACGATACATCTTTGAGCTTCTGCAACCAGTCTCTGACCCTGGCCTCCGTCACTTGTTTCTTCTCTGCATCCTCCAGCACAGCTTGAATGGCTTTGAGCTTGCTGCTGAAACTTTTAACATCTTTGTCAGCCTTCAAAACCAGTTTCACCACTTCATTTGTGTGTATCTCTACTACTGAAGCCAATTGCTCTAGAAGCACAGAGATGAGTGCCTCAGCCATTTTTCGTGTTATAACTTGATTATAATTGTAAGAGAAAAAGAAGAGATGATCGAATATGAAATTGTTGGATGTGTGCGCTCTGGCCTCTCTTCTACCAAGTATATAGTGTCGAAATTAGATAAGCTAGGGACTACTGGAGCCAATGAGCGTGCCTCAATTATTTGTTCAACAGGTTCAACTGAGCATTATGAATATTCCTCTCTAATAATTGCAAGCATGAAGAAGCTAAAACCACACGATTTGAAAAGCAGCACTGATGGGTCCATAATTGCTTTAAATCTCGAGTATGCCAGGATAGGATTGCTAATTTTTGTATATCAGAAGATGTAATAGTGTTTCATTTGTTCAAACACGAGTTTTATTTGTTCAACGGTAGGTTCACTTAAACGTTAATCATCTCCCACATAAAAAATCACGCATACAATGTCACATTCCATACCATATTAGTATTATGATTTCCAATTCCATGTGTTTGGTAATTTCCAACGCCTCATTTGAGTCGGTACCAAGTTAGCATTATACTTTTCAAGGAGGATGAAACTATAACCGCACAACATAGAAGCCCCACTTGTTTGATAGCATGGTTCTGAAGACTGATGAATTGAAGCTCCAGACTAGAAGGCTATAAGCTGATTGCACTAAAATCTCTAGATTCATGTCCACATAAACCGTCCACTGTCAAACAAAAAGATCTCAGAATTCAGAGAAACAGAGGGTCTTAACATCTAATCTAAATGATGGAACTACGTACCATTTTGGCCATCAGTCCTCAGCATCCTAGTCATAACCAAGTGTATCATGAGAGGAGGCATTCATAAGGGGTTACATATCTGGTTACTTATGGTATGATTTTCTCCAACTTGAAATAAGAACATTGTTTTGGAATATATAGCAGAGTATCAAATATCATACTTAATAGATCAAGACTTCGAATTGGATCAGAGTTCCAAGAATTATTCTACCATTTAAGAATCCATGTTTGTTCTCATCAAAAACAGAATGAGAAGGAGATAATTACTTTACATAACCACTGCAACTCGTCATATACGCTTCCTCTGCACTCTTTGCATGCAGCTACTTCATATTCAACATCGTACCACACAGCCCAACCATGTGCAACTTTTGGAGATATCTTCACATAGCTATCAACCTATAGTTAAGAACTTAAAAGAACAAAATTGCTCATCCACCTAAATAAATGAAGGATGTAACAGCACAGCAGCTTGGATGGACTCGGACTTCGCAAGTTTGGTGACGACCTTGGCTGAGAAAAACATAGTTCAGTCAGCTGCTATAGTTGTAGATTCCTCATTTATGTTGCTGAAGAATTGTTGCTGAAGAATTGAACTAGGGGAAACTACAAGTGGAACTAAATATCTGATGACGAAAAAACTGAAAGTTAACAAAACAAGAGAAAAGGGAGAAGAAAATCTGTACAAAAAGAATATCAACTACATTCACCACCCCAATAGAAGCCTGCAGCACCAGTTGCAGAAAAATCTTTGCCTGTCAGAGCGTCAATCGCTAATTTTGCATCTTTAAAGCCCTTATCCTGATCAATGCTTAGCAATCACTAATTTGACATTATCTATAGCTAAAATATGCAACAATATATGCATGAGTTTGCAACATTAGGGCAACAAACTTCTAAAACGGGCAAAATGTTTCCATTTTGCTAGAATATATGCTAGGTGTGAAGGAAAAACAAGAAAACCAGGCAGCAGGATACAAATAAATTTTGGTGCAACCCAAAATTGTAAATATCTGATTCACGCGTCAATATTACAGCTGAGCATTTAATTAAAAAATAATATCCAGGAATTCATGAAAGAGCAAGAAGAACCGTTCCATGATCTTTTAACCAGACTGCTTGAGGCCTGTAATTGTCATACACAAATGGGTCTCCGTAGATGAAGTCCGGGACTATAACACAGAATCCAGAAGTGGCAACTCTTCCTGCAAGTTTCCTTACAGTTGAAATGCATTAGTTCTCAGATATTGTAATCAAATTCCAACACAAAGATGACTAGATTTCAACAGCACAAACTATTGCTTCAATCATAAACACTAGAAGGGCAGTCCACTGCAATCAGAAATTTCCATTACTGATATAAGTTTCATCATCCATGAGTTTGGCACAAGCCTTCTTCATTGCACTTAATATCTCCTTTTTATAATTCAGTTTTTCCGACAGACAAAACTCAAGGTTGGAGGTTTTGTATATCTTTAAGATGAGTTATTTGCTAAGAGAAAGGAACTTCTACGTGAGTTAGATGATTGTGTTAAAAAACTAACACCATAAATTTCCAGGGCAGGCTGCATGTAAATGCCACTTCCACTTTATCATGCGTTCAATAAATGAAATCCAAAATAACTACAGATATTGCGATTAATACTGATTAACGCAACTTCTAGTTCTAGTAAGTTTGGATCCGATCACAGAGTATTCATTTCATGCATACAACAGAACAGAATTCTATAACACCCCTGTGTACTTGTTATAATGTACTGAGACATCAAGTTCTCTCAAAAACAAGATCTAACAAAACTCAAACGAGAGGAAGAAATTGCAAAGAACTATTCCAAAAAATTATATTACAATTGGTGTAAAAGAAAAGAGAATCGCAGTGCATTTAGAGCAAAAATATGAGGGCTTGTTTCTCCAAATGATACCTCAAGTCATTGATTCATCACTAGTAGTCTGCCAAAAAGCCAACTTTCATAAGGGGGATGCCACTTATGGATAAGTGAAGGATTATGGTTTAAACTTGAAGGAGCAAAATCTGCTCCCACTGCAGGTAATAATAGAAATAAGTATGACTTTAGGAGGACTAATCACATTTGTAAAAGCCATATGGTTCCTCCCCTTCAGTGAGACACAGCCAAATATAACTTCTTTGTAATTTTCGAGATGTGTTCCCTCCATTGGTCAGCTATCCACTCTAAAAAGTTAACCCACGGTTGCCTAAGATAATGTAGTCCATGCTGCTATAATCCAATCTAAGGAAAATTACTTAGTTAAGCATAACAATGACAACGTCATCAACCAAGTCAAACACCTTATAATTAACACATCCATTTATATGTAAACTGTTGTTTACCTATGATACACAATTTGATACAGAAGTGGAGGTATTCCAAACTTGTGACTCTAGAAATAGATCAGACGATGTATTCCAAAGTTCCTTCGGACGTTTGGCATCATATGAAAGCATAGAAGAGCTGACAGTATGGCCCTTTCCACCAAAAAAGTAAACTCCAGATGTTTCCTAAAATTAACAGACAATGATCAGATGAGGAATCTTTCAATGATTGCAAGATTTCACTGTAACCCTCCATTTCAAGAGTGAGGGAAGAAGGAAATATGTATAACATTTAGTCCAAGACACATTGGATTATACTTCTTCATTCCCAATGGATTTGTTAACAACAATGCTGAAGGACACCCAATGGATTTCTAGTTATATGCAGTGACTAGATTAACTACGCACTCCACTGCAGTTAATATTATTATTCTTCTCTATAAGTTTGGACACTGATTTATGCCATAATGCACTATTTGGAAACTTAATAAATAAATGTATCAATTGTCCAGTAACCTGATACAGCATGCAGCCTTACTGAAAATCCCGTTCCCACCAACAGATACACTGAGACATTACAAATAGCAATGCTCGACAAGGGAATTTTCAATCTCCAAGATATCTTTTATGAGTAATAATCAGTCTTTACAGTTCAGATAACCTTACGCCCCTTTTCCAGATGAACTACTAAACATAATGTTCCAGATATTTTTATAACTCATTGCATAAGACAGACACATTGGCATCAGGATAAGAACATTGGCTATAACCTATAAAATGTTAAGGAAATAGTTAATGAGATCCTTTGGCATCATGATAAGAACATTGGCTATAACCTACAAATATTAGGAAGATTCTTACTCACCACTTCGATGTGTGAGAGATGTGACATTCACAATACAGGAAGGAACTGGGCTGTTTCTGAGAAGTGGTGATAATAGTTTACCAAGAGAAAATGCACTTCAGTAATCTGTAGCATCATCCTAGAAAACAAAATAAGGAAAAAAAAAATAAGTTGAGCTCATCAGCAAACAAGGCTACATTCCTTAAAGCAGAACACAGATAAAAGATAAATAAAGTCATTACTGATCATAGCCTACGGAGGTGAATCTAGACGATGTAGCAAATATTCCAGCATTGTTAATTAGGAGCTGGATTGAAGAGTGCATTTACGAGTCAGAAAGCCACTTCTGTATGGAGGCTTTAAACTTAAGAATCGACTGGAATGATGAGATATCAACCTCGAAAGCTTTCGAATGTGCACTCTGATTCTCTCTTAAATGGGCATGGATAGAGGTCAAGAAATGGTTAGTAGATCCAATTTGAAAGAGTTGATGAATTTCTGTGTATTCTTCTCTTTGAGATGAGGGGTTTATATACACAAAGGATAGCTACATTACAGCTATTTAGATCCTTAGTCTAAGCCTATTTAGATCCTTGGTCTAAGCAATTACAATCAAAGTCTAAGCCTGTTTAGATCCTTAGTCTAAGCAATTACAATCAATCAGCTATTTAGATCGTTAGTCTCAGCAATTACAACCAATTACATAACGGAGAGGATGGCTAAAATCACGCAATTAGGATATACAATGGATCTGGACATAGTTGACTTAGAGAGCATTAATTAGGTGGTTTAACACAATTTAACAAGTTTGCCGCATCAGATTGCTAGAAAAGTTGAAACTTACTCAAAAGCTCTCAAAAGCTTTGCAATAAGTCAATAACCAGATTTCCCAGAACTTTGATCTGATACACAGTATTTGGAAACATCACCTATGGTCCAACTTTGGATTGTTAGCGAAGAACATTATGAAACTGCACAACAGAGTATCACAGCAAGTGTCAGCTTTAGAGTCTAAACCTATACATAAGTGAGAAACATGAGTGAGAAACCAATCCATGCAAAGTTCAGTATAAGCTTTGCCCAAACTTCATAAAGGATCAGTGTGCTTGCAGTGCCTTTCGAATCAATGCCAAGAAAGACCAAAAAGAGCCTTAAAATATGCGAAGCATGTTAGTTATAGTGAAAAGCTTCTCAACCCAAAACCATATCTTTACACTAACAAGAACAACTAATATCAAGTCATCAACATCAAATATGAAATAGAAAACTTGCAGTTCCTATTGCAAAGAATTTTAATCTGATAAATTATTCAATTAGAAAACTCTGTTTCAAAATTGTCTGAACCTAATAGCTAATGATAGGTTGCTTCATGATTGATTCCCACTAACAAATATATATATATAAATATAGGTTCTTAAGGTTGATTACACTTCTTAGAAGACCTACAGCACCCAGTTGTGATCAAATTTCCTCCCAGAGTCCCAGTTACTAGAATTTCCAGTGCCTGGGAATCTTAGATTGGGTTTAAACATTATCCAAATGAAAAGAGAAAATAATGGGTTCAATCACCACTATCCAAATCTAAAAATGCATAATCAACAAACCCATTAAACCAATCAAGAGGGAATTGATCAGAAAAGAAAGGAAATACCTCGCCCTTTGGAGCAAATCACAAAACAAAGCTGTAAGATTGGATGGGGAAAGCCGGAGAAGATGACTGCAATGAAAATTTTCATTTAGCCTGTCACGGTTTTCGGGTTTTGTTTTGTTTTTTTTTTTTTGGGTCCTAACCCATATAATGCAATGTAAACCATAATGTATTTTTAACATAATATACTTGGCTAATCATAGGCTCATAGCTAATAATAAGAGGACACATGTTCATTTAAAAATGTGTTTCTCAAAACTGTAATATTAAACTGGGACATAATCTAATTCCTCTTTCATTAACATCAGGAATATCAAAACTACTCTAATCTTAATCACGTGATATTTTCTATTAATAGGTCAGACAGATCCAATGTTTTACTAAATCTAAGATCTTCTAATTATTGAGAAATTCTTTTCTTATTGGCCAAATTCAATCAATATACTTAACAAATTGATTGTTCAACTTTTTAGATTGTTGAATAAAAATAGGGTGCGGCTATTTCCACCCTATCATTTTCTTAGTTCACCCTTCAAACAACCAATATCCTTCAAAAGATTTCTTAAGCTTTGTGAACCCTAAAGGCTCTCACGGCCGCCCAACCCCTAGAAACCCTAGCTCCTAATTCCGGCCTCTGTGTCGGCCTCTCTGCAGCCAAATCAACCGGATTTCCGCCGGCCTCACTACCTAGCATGTCTAATATTGACTCTATCACCAGAAGTTTCGCCACTTCGCTCGTCATTGCGAGCAATGATGTGGTTGACATCTCTGCCATGTCGGATGGAGGTGCGCAGCGAACATCGCAGTTCTATCTCCTTGCATGGCTGCTCTCCCCGAAACCGACAACAGCCATGGACCTGAGACGTCATTTCAGGCGTGTTTGGGTACTAAACCAGGGTTTTACCGTCCAGCAAAGGACTCCAACTCGGTTCTTGTTCTCTTTTGACCTTCGCAGTGACTGCAGGAAGGTGATGATGGGGGGGCCTTGGAGTTTTGGCCGAGCTCTGGTCGTGATGCAGCCATATGATGGTATTGCTCCGCTGCAATCAATACCAATGCAAGACCTATTCTTCTGGGTTCACATAACAAATATGCCACCGGCATATGAACAACGGAAAACTATTGCCAATGTAGCCTCTGTTGCAGGGAAGTACCTGGACATCGATGGAAAGTTGTTTGATGCTACGGGAGAGATTAGGGTTCGTGTCTCCCATTCAATCTTGAAGCCTTTCTTTCCGACAAAAACCCTAAAGTTTGCTCGAGGGGTTGAGCAGGAGGTACAATTTCTGTTTGAAAATCTAGTAGGCGAGTGTGATATTTGTGCTCGTGTTTTCCATGAGAATGGTCCATGCAAGCCAGATACTGTACCATCTAGTGTCAAGACTGTTGAGCAATCTGTGGCCCGAAAGCTCGAGCTCACTAATCAGTTTCTGGGATTCCATGGTCCTCAGTTCAAGGAAGGGACTTTCAGGTTTCGGGGCATCACTACTCCTATCCTACCACCAGTGGGGCGTTCCCTGTTTGGTGGTGTTGAGTCCAGCAGGCCTAGGCGACCGGTGATCATCAGGAATGCTGAATCAAGGGTAGCCAGTGATGAGAATTCCCGTGCTATTGTGCCGGTTGAGACTGAGAGCCAGGCTAAACGAGGTAGACCTTTTCCTTCCCCACAAAAATTGCAATTTTTGATGTCTGACTTACTTGAAGGTAAAACCAGTCCGGTTGCTTCTGCAAAGAAAGTGAAGATGCCTGAATTTTCTTCTAAATTCAGTGCTAAGTCTCTGGGCCTTGTGGAAAGCCCTGGAGGTATGTTGGTGCCGGCTGAGGTCATGATGCCAGTACTTGAGCTGCCGGGGACAAAGAAGAAGAAAGGAAGGCCTTTGGGATCTAAAAATAAAAATCCAAAGACAAAGAAGGTCTCTGCTGAGGAGGTCTTGACAGTGCTGTACTCGGGTACACCCCCAAGCCCTAGTTTGAAGGGCAAGGAAAAGATCTAGATGGCTGTGGTAGGAGCCTATTTACTATGTCTCTCTATTTTTTTCATAGTTTATAGGCTCACTTTTAAATAAGTGAGCGGTTAGTTCGAATATAGATGGTCTGTCTCTATGTATCAAAGTAGTTCTCTTACTACAACTTCTTGATCTGTCTAGTTGAAGGCAGCAGAAGGATATGTAATGGCCACCTTGGCATGCGTTAATGAAATCCACATTTCCCTCAAAAAAAAAAAAAAAAAAAAGTTCACCCTCCAAACATTTGAATTATTGAAAAACTATATTACCCAAGTGCAAAATGACTAATAAGTACATTAATTTTATAAAATCCAAATATGTAAGAAAAAATAAATATATAAGTAATTAATTAAAAGGGAAATGATGGAAAATGTCACTTTAGAGAGTGAAATTATAATAAGGTCACCTAGTTTCCCACTTGATAAAAATGTCCACTGTGAATTGTTATTAATATTAGTTTAGTCCTTATGAATAATGAGGTCATGTTAAAAAAGGTCAGTTTTTAATTTTTATCATTCCGATTCTGCCCCTAAGGTAATAAATCTTTATAACCTTCCATTTCAAAATCTGGGAGCTCAAATTTTCTCTCTCCTTTGATCAGAAAGCTTCCGATTCTATTTGATCGGAGATCTCTTTCCGAGATTCTTTCTTCGCCGCCCTCTCGTCAGAAGCTTCCGATTTCGATTTGCGCCTCTGCGACGATCTGAAATCTCAGTTTTGAGTGGTTTTGGAGCTTCCGCAGCTCTTTTCTCTTTTTCTGGATCTCTAGCTTCGTCGGTGTTCATCTTGATCACGTTATTGTGTTCTTCTTCTTCGTCGACTCAGTGCTTAGTTACAGTCTCTCTATTTCTTCCTCTCTCTGGTTTTCTCTGATTTGATCGGTAAGCCTTCTCTCTGTGAATTTGTTCGTTTTGGATTTTGCAGTGTATTTTTGTTGTTTGTGTTAAATTGTTGACTTGTTCGTTTTGGATTACTGTGTTCTTCTCCTTCGTCGACTCAGTGCTATGTTGAATTGTTGATGATGTTTTGTGCTATTACGGTACTATATTTGTTCTATACTGTGATTTTTTTATCAGTGACATGGCCAATTACATTTTTAATACTGCTGTTTTGTTCAGGAATTATCATTTATTTTGCGAGTATGATGTTGTTCTTCTGTTCAGGCATTAATAGTGACTTTGGCAGTGATCTGTTTGTGTTATTCTGTTGATTCCTTAGTAGTGACATGGCCAGTTACATTTATAATATTGTTCTTCTGTTCAGGCATTAACAGTTACTTTGGCAGTGACTTGTTTGTGTTGATTCTGTTGATTTCCTTAGTAGTGACATGGATAGTGATTTTTTTTATTCTTGTGCAGTTGTTATGGATACTAGCTATGTTGTCAAGTTTATTTATTCTGGTGAAGCAGCAACAGTTCCATTGTTGCATAATTGGTCGTTTATTGACCTATGCAATTCCATACGCTCTCGTTTTCCGGATTTGATTCAAGGCAATTTCATGTTGAGTTACATTATTCCTCCGGATTCTACTTCATGTTTTCTAGAGAGTGAAGTTGATATGAGAATGATTTTTAGGAATTTGGTTCGTTACAATTCTGATTTTGTTGAAGTGTTTGTGACTGATTTGCCTTCTATTAGTGAAAGCGTGGTGAGTAATACAGTGTGTGAGGATTCTAGTACCATGCTTGAGGAGAATGATTATTTGGGGTGTTATAGGGCAGAGGCACCGAAGAGTTATATGACGAAAGGTTGGGAGAGTTATATTCATTCTGAAGGCCAAAAGTTTGCGGGTGGGGTTGTTGAGTTTAGGGATAAGCTGCGTAAGTATGCCATAGAAATTGGCTTTTCATATGAGTTTGTTAGAAATGACAAGGTTCGTGTTATTGCTCAGTGTTCTAAGAAACATTCTCAGGGTTGTAATTGGCTTGTGAAGGCTCATTTATGCAGGGCTAATGGTTTCTTTATGATTAAAAGGTTGGTTAATGTTCACACTTGTCATGGTGTGATTCGTTTGCAGAAGAGTAAGATGATGGGATCCAAGGTTGTCAAGTCTATTGTGCTTGATAAGATTCGTGCCAATCCAAACAAAAAGCCAATTGATATAGCTGATGAGATCAAGAGTGATTATGGTTTGGATGTTCCTTATCGTACAGTTTGGTATGGTACGGAGTTGGCAAAAACAGCCCTACATGGTGATGAAGCTGAGTCTTATGCTCAGCTACTTTGGTTCAGTGAGTCTGTTACGAAGTCAAACCCCGACTCTAGGATAGTGGTTGAGTTTCATCGAGAAACACACAGGTTTCAGCGTATGTTTGTGACCTATGGTGCATGGATGAAGGGTTTTCAATCTTGTTGACCTATTCTTTTCATTGATGCTACATTCATTACCAACAAGTACAAGGGGCAGATTATTGCTGCATCGGCAAAGGATGCCAATCAAGGTTGAATCTCCTTCATTATTTCTAGTTTTTTATTTTTCTTGTTTTCTATTTCCTGCCATGTTCTGTTTTTTTGTAATGTAAGTGACATGGTTAGTTACATAGCTACTGACATGGTCAGTTACATGTTCATTGACAGTTACATGTTCAATGACTTAAATGTTCTGTGATTTGAATGACATGTCCCTGGCCATGTCACTGTCAAGTAATATGCAGTTATGTCAGCGACATGGTCAGTGACATTAACAGTTACATGACAGTGACATCATTTTGTTTTTCTGTTCAGGCTTGTAT
This sequence comes from Rosa rugosa, assembly GCF_958449725.1. Taxonomy (NCBI): domain Eukaryota; kingdom Viridiplantae; phylum Streptophyta; class Magnoliopsida; order Rosales; family Rosaceae; genus Rosa; species Rosa rugosa. The sequence continues at coordinate 14,948,389 of NC_084823.1, forward strand.
CGTTTGCAAAACACCCTAGCCTTTTACGTTCTTCAGGTTGTAGTGAGGCATTATTCTGCTTTTCTTTTTCTTCCTTTTCAGCAGCTCTCAATCTCTCTTGCTTCTCCTTTTCTTTTTTCTCCCGTTTTGCTTTCACATCCCCCCACCAGTAAATGCTGTCATTTTTCTGTGTTCTTTTTCTATTCTTCAATCTGACGACATATGAGTAGAGACCCATTGATGATACAGTTTCACCAGAATGTTGCTCTGTAAGGCGCATTGTTAACTCGCCCTTTTTGTTCTCCTCTGGTGTCTTCTGCTCTTTCACTAGGCTCAACGTATGAAGTGGAAAGCCACGCGCAGCTTCAGGACTTTTCACTATCTGAAACATGTCAGGTTGTTTTTCCATTTCTTCGACTGTGAGCATGCAGACTGTGGGGGTCTGGAACAGTGAGTCCTTTTGTGATGGAGGTGTCGATTGAGTTTCTTCTTGCACTGTGCAGTGAGGTGGAGATTGAGCTGCTGTGGCTGCAGATTCTTCGACTGTGAAGATCCCTTGGGACTGACCTTCCTCAACAGTTGATTGATCTCTCTTTTCTGTGTTCTCAGCAGCCTTAGATGCAGTTGTATTTGATTCATTATTTTCTTCTGTTGAGTTAGGTGGTGGGGAGTTGTGCTGTTGAGCTGCCGGTGAGGTGTGAGTCTTTGGGCTCAACATTTGCTCCAATTTCTTCACTTTTTCCTCTAGCTCCTTCACTAATGATGCAAGGCAAAAGTTCTCCGTCACAAGTGTAGCATTTCGTTCCTCCAGATCCACTTTGTCCTCCGCGAATTTCGTTAGTTCCTGTTCCTTTTCCTTCAGTTTTTGCTGCAAATTATCTTTCTCCACAGTTAGACATCTTATCTTCTCTTCCTTTTTCTGAAGCTGTTTCTCCCATTTGCTTTTTTCTGAAGCTGTTTCCTGTTCAACCACTTCAACTTCCTGATCATCATCTCCTTTTTCCTCTCCTTCTGAAGCTGTCTTTGCTTCATCTGAATTATTCTCCTCTTCCTCGGATTCTGATTCCTTTCTATCCTCCTTCAGTTTTTCAAATATTTTCTGAAAGAAACATATTCCATATGTCAGTGACATGCTATGTGACATGACCAATGACATGTTTATAATAGTTATAAAGGCCAGTGACATGAAGTGTGATTTGGCCATTGACATTCAGTGTGACAGTGACTTAATCAGTAACTCTTAACCAACATAATTCCTTGGCCAGTGACAACTTCATTGACAGAGAACAACTTACAGTTAGTTTTTTCAAGCTGTTAAAGCTTGTCCAATTCTGTATTAGCCTCTGGATGTCCCATTTTCTCATCCCATGCACTTCCTTCTCCCTTCCAGATATTGGCTTGATTTTTTCAGTCTTTTGACAGAACCAATACTGCATGCACAAAAAAAAAAAAAAAAATTAGTCATAACAACTTAGTCAGTGACATGCAGTTTGACTTAATCAGTTACTTGACCAATGACATTTCAGTATGACAGTAACTTACCAGTATTATTAGAACGCAGCCCCCGGTATTACCATATGAGCTCTTTGAATTCTTCTTTTTCAAAGCCTTTATAGACTTTTTTAGGAAGCTTCCAACTTCCTTTGCCCAGTCATAAGATCCAATCTGATCCAAATTTTCGCATGCTCTGACATAGTCCCATGAAATTGTTCCCCCTGCGTTTGGGAACAAAAACTTTATTGACAAGTCCAGCAAGATTAATCTTGCCACATTTTTGTCCTTCTTCTCAATCCCTTCCTCGGTTGTTGGCTTGTCGTCAGTGTTCTAAAAAACGGCCGCCCAGGCCGCCTAGGCGCTGGGCGGCAGCAGACCGAGGCGAGTAATGGAAAATCGGAAGCCTTAGGCGGATATGATTTAGGCGGCCGCCTGGGCGGCCTGGGCGTCCGCCTGGGCGGTCTAGGCGGCTGGGCGGTTTCCTCCTTTTTTTTTTTTTTTTTTTTTTTTTCCTTTCCCAAACCTAAACTCGACATCAGCGAAACCTAAACCCATTTGAAGAATTTCTGAGGTGAGCAAACATAGACGGAGCAGCGAGACTTCTGGAGATGGAAGCTCCGGCGTCCGCATCGGAAACAGAGAGTGTGGGTCTTGTTGCAGCGCTTGCCAAAGCTACTAGTTCCTTTTCCCTATTCAGATTTCAACAACACAGTTACAAATCTATGCATGTTTATGATCAAGCTAGAAATTGAGAGAGAGAGATCGAGAGAGAGAGAGTTACCATTTCGTTGTTTGGCTGCGGCAGAAACCCAAAATCTCGAGGTGTGTGTGTGTGCGGGAAAACTGACGGAGATCGTTGTTTGGCTACGGCAGAAACCCAAAATCTGGAGGGGTATGTGTGTGGGGGAAAACTGACGGAGAAGAAGAAGCATTCGTTTATATAGCTTAGGGTTTCCCTTGGAATTTTGAGTTAAATAGACAAAATTGGCCCTTAGAAGAGTTCATAACAACGGCCAGGTATCCAGCTCAAATAATGCCAACTTGATTATTGGGCTACGGAGAAACAAAAAGATCATCAGCTAAAAGACCCATAATTAGAGGTCTGCTAGGCTAGTTAATGGTTTGTTATTAGGATTCTTTTAATGGCCCATAATTTAGAAATCTTTTAAAATTTAAATATTTTAGGTCCAATTTTATTACTCTTTTGAGTCTTAAATATGTTTATATATTTTTAATTACATAAATAAAAGCTATAAAAATAAAATAAAAATTAAAAAATACAAAACCGCCTAGGCACCCGCCTAGACGCCTAGGCGCTCCTCCCCAGCCCACCGCCCGACTAGCGCCTAGCGATTTTTCGAACCTTGCTTGTCGTTGATGGCAACTTGCAAAGCTTTCTCCATAGCTTTCTTGTTAATTCTCGCTGAGTTTGAAAAAAACTGCTGGACAAAGTCGGACTGATATGCACCCTCAGAAGTCTTTGGGACCAACTCGCCTTTTGCTGGCAGTCCAAGGATCTTTGAAATATCTCTTGTCGAGATCCTGAATTTCTTCTTTCCAAAGAAGAAGAGGTCCTTTTCATGGTTGTAGGCCTGCAATAGGAGGGTAATGAAATCATCAGATTTCTTTGCTGACTTCTCCTCTATGTGGCCACCATGGACAGCATCAACAATATTTCCAAATGGTGTCTGCCTGAGCAAATCTAATGTTCTTGGACTCAGATTCTTCTTGTTATCTTTAATTGTGTTCAAGAAACTTATTAATGTGCACCTGTACTGCACATGTCCTGGTTTCAGATGTCTCTTCCTCTTTGGTGCAGCTTCAGGTTTTTCATCCTCTTCTGCTTCCTCTTCAGAATCTTCTACTTGCTTTATTTTCTGTTTTTTGCTTTTTACTTTTGAATGCTTCTTCGAACCCTTCTTTGGTGTTGTTTCTTCTTCTGACTCTGAATCTTCCATATGTTTTACTTTCTGTTTTTTGCCTTTTTCTTTTGAATGCTTCTTGGCAATCTTCTTTGCTGATGTTTCTTCTTCTTCTTCTTCTTCTGTTTCTGATTCTTCTACTTTATCCTGTCTTTTTCTTTTTGATTTCAAATTCTTCTTCGAATTCTTCTTTCTCTGTATCGTTTGATCATCTTCTTCATATTCTGATTCCACCTCTCTGTAGTCTTCGTCATCATTGCTTTGTTCCCTTTCCTTTCTTTTTGGTCTTGGCATTTCTGATGTTTTAATTCTGTTGAAAATTTTCAAAATAAGAAGGTTAGCATTGAGTTTGCAAGTTACATAACCAGTAACTCGGCCAGCTAGTGATCTGGCCAGTGAAGTCACAGGCCATGTCAATGACAACGTCAATTACATGATCAGTTACATAGTAAGTTACTTGGTCAGTTACATATATTGTAAGTGACATGCTCAGTTACATGTTCAGTTACATACATTGTCAGTTACATGGTCAGTTTCATTATATGATCCTATAAAGTATTATTTGAACTAGCAGCATTTCCATTTTAGTACAACCTATAGCCTAAACAGCATCACAAACGGTCATTATCTCCATATAAATGGTTATGTTACTGTCCATGTCTCTGTATCAAATCACACCAAAATGAAAACACAGCCGCACCAAAATCAAATCACACCCACTTAGTACCCTATGTCACTGGGTATGTTACAGCATCAAACTAAAATGTAAAGGCAGTCATTTATCATCTCCACTCAAAAAAGTTTTAAATCTTCAGTCAAACCAAAACTTGGAGTCGAATTGTTTTGTTTAATAATCAAATCCAGAAATAATTATATCATATTCGACTTATAATTCCAAAACTATGGCACTATCTCAATGTATCGCAAGTAAGTAAGAGAAGTTTCTGAGAATCGAGGCTGAAAGATTACCCGGTCGAGGTACACGATTGAAGGTCTGCAATTCTTCAAAACCCTAAATTTTGGGGCTTTTTCTGTGAAGTACTTTTGCAGAGTCGGCGCTGCTTCACCGTGGAGGAAAACAGTCGTCGGAGAATGTATGTGTCTCAGAATGTGGCCGCCGGAGGTGAAGATGAGAGTAATTCTCTATTTCGGAGTAGGTTTGAGCGGTTTTGGAACTTTGAAATTCCGAATTATAATGTGGAGAAGATAAACAGTTATGACTTATTTCACTTCCAGTTAACTGCGAAAGAAACTGACGGTGGCAGTTTTTGTAATTAAGTTGAACTCTAGTGGTAGGTTGTGAACATGTGACCTTAATTATCATGGAGACATTTGTAGTGTTTAAATTATAATAAGGCACTTCAAAATGACCTTTTTTAACATTATCCCTTAATTAAATACAAAGACTACTTAATTTCTCATTGAATAACATTAATCTTTATCTTCTCAACCCAAATTTGAATTTATTACTATTTTTTTTATCTTTTTGTTGCCTCCTCATCGTTAATTCGTTATTCAATTCACAAAACCATTACCTTTAATTTCATCAAAATCTTTGCAATATTTTTTGTGAACACCGAAAGTAAAAATTTAAAACACGAAGAAAAAAAATCAATCTCTTCTTCATTTATCATAGTTGTAAATTTACTAATCTTTTTACATAGATTGAAATAGAGAACATTGAAATTCCTGATCAAAAAAAAAAAAAACATTGAAATTGAAAGAAAAAAATTAAAAAAAATGGGAGTAAATCAGATTATGATTTTATTAGGAAACTTTAATAAATTTTAATTTTTTTATGAGTATAAATTAAATGAGAGATTTTCGTTAAAAATATTTATTTTCTAATTGGATATGTCATATAAGGATATTCTTGGAATGAGAAATGGGTTAAATAAGTAAATTTAATAATTGAAATTAAAATGTAGGGTGTAATGAGCAAGTAGGGTGAACAAAGAAAATGGTAGGGTGACAATAGCCGCACCCTAAAAATATCATTTTTTTTTTTTTAGAAGAGGAAGATATGTTCCTGAGATCAAAAGATCATAAGACCGTACTAGATCAGGCTAGAGTAATCACATCACTAAAACAATCTCATCATTGTGTCGAAGCCACAAGCTAGCCATACCAAAAACCATTCTAGCTAGTGATACTCAATACAAATTGGTAAGCTCACTTAAAACGAAATAAACTAACCAAAACGATATACTAAAAAAAAAAAATGAAAATAACTTAACCAGACTCATCTCAAACACTAAATGCAGACGCCCAAGAACATAATGTTGTACGCCAATAAGAAGCAATAGGGAATGCTACCACAAGTTCAGCAGAGATCAAAAATGCCACTCTCCAAGAGGCCCAAACCAACCCAAGCCCAAGTAAGAGTGAGAATGAGAGATGGGCCAACCCCAGGGACTCAACCCACCAAACTCAGCCACCCAGACCCGATCGAGACAACACCTTCATAATAGCAGCTTACCACTACCTCTAACTCGTTCCTTAGCCATCAAAGCAGCTATTTATTAAAGTTGTATAACTGAGGGACTCTTTCGGCTCCTCCTCTAGTTGCTTTGAAATAAAGAAATTTTGAATAAAAATATAATTTATTTTTTAAACCAGTCGATTTATTTGTCTAATTTTCTGATAAATATTTTATAATTTTTCCCTCTAATATAATTCAAATGATTGCGTGGAGTAACTTATGATAGTGATAAATGCTAATATCAGGTCCCCAACCAACACAACACAACACAACACAACTTCAATACATCTACAATTTTCAGCAAAAAGAAAAAAGAAAAAAAATGCCGATATCAACATCCCCATTACCTCATCAGACAAGGGATAGGTTTTGGTGCAGTGGACCCTCTAAATTTCTTCATTTTAACGTTAAATTTAGGGTAAAATTAATTAAAATTGCATGTCTAAAATTGTCGCTCTTCTGGAGCACAGTGCCAAAAGTACCATTTGATAGAAACACGAGGGCTGCAAAAATATAATGACTTTCCAAGCTTCAACGGGTAAAAAGAGCAAAAAAAAACCTGTCTGGAGTGTTTGGACTTTGAAGTTTAAGTCGTTAAACAACAGCAGAGAGAATCCACAAGGAAAAAAAAGCAAAACAAACCCACTTTCCTCTTCCCTAAAACTCTCCATTCCTTCTCAAACTTCGCTAGGTCTGAAGACCATGAATGGATCCGGAACCGGCAGCCGATGCGTGCAATTCCTCCTCCTTCTCACAATCCCGTTGTTGTTTGATTCAGTTCGGGCAAAGGACGACGACGGAAGCAACAAAGCCGGTGGCTCTTCGGTAGCGCTGAAGGTAGTGATTGTGTTGCTGGGCGTGGCGGCGGTGGTTGGGTTCGGTGTGTTTCTGTTTAGGATATGGCAGAGGAAGAAGAGAGAGGAGCAGCACGCCAGGCTTCTCAAGTTGTTTGAAGACGACGATGAGCTCGAGGTCGAACTTGGAATTAGGGATTGATTGATTGATTCAATTCAGGTTTGCACTTGGGTTTTTCATCTCTCTCTTGCTCTCTGTGTTTGTACATCTTAGAATTATTGCGGTGTTGAGCGGCCTAGCTGGTGGTTATATTTGCCCCTTGATTGATTGATTGGGATTTTGATGTTTTGAATCTGTAATATTGTATCGGCTTTGTTACTTTGTGATTATAGTATATGTGCAATGGAAAATCAAGATCATACTATTTCATTTACGGTGTTAGATCTGCTTTCCATTACTGAAATACCTCAAATTTGACACTATTTGGCCATTCATAGATCTTAGAATAGTGATTGAGAATAATTGGTGGCAACGACACTACAGGATTAAATGTATCGACAAGTTACCCAAGCCAAGTAGAATTTTGTTATTTTTTTACCAAAGAAAAGCAATGTTCTTTGACATCCTTGGATCTTTGAGATTCTGGGTTCTTCATTTATGTGGACTTTCCCTGTCAAGTAGGGTCATTATCACAGCATAATTATTCTTTGGAAGTTAGTAATGCGGTTTTCAGTGAGCCATTGCATGAATTATGAAGCTATTAGCTTCCGCTAACTGATTAGAACAGTATTGTACGATAAACATGATCTGATTGGGGAAAGATGAAATAGAAAGCTAACGGTTAATTGTAGCATAAAGATTGGACATACTTGTTTTAAGGTTTTGAAGTGGTATATATAAAGCTTTCAGCATGTTGTTATTGAGAGAACTTTCTGCTCTTCTAAACACTTATGTTGAATTTTGGTGATTCTATGATGATATGTTCATGCTGGTATCTGTAGGTGTATTTTTACAAAGTAATTTGAAAAATCTTAACAGAAGAGGTGTGCATCAGATCTGTGAGAGGGACTGAAACACCTTTGGAAGGAAACTTCTTGTTTTAAAAATTGTTGAATTGATAATGTTGATTTTAACTGATTCCTTAGAGGGAAGAACAATTCAGAGTGCTTATTCCTAGGTAGAGTTATATGTATAAAAATGTTTTAGTGTGCCATTTGTGGGACCACCAAGACTAGACAGATTTGTTCAACATTTTGTGTGGTATGAAGGCATGCCAATATAAGGAGCATAATTGAAAATAAAACTGAGTCTGTGGAGTATAAATACTATGTATATAGAGGTAACACTATTGAAAACAAGATGGTGTATAGTATTTAGGGAAAACAAGATGGTGTATAGTATTGCTTATTGATTCAGTTTTATGCTACGTAGGGTAATTCCCACCAAAGCGATTTGTCATTTCACTTAAAATCAAAAAATTAACTGAGGCTGAATGTGGTAAATTGCATTATAGTTCAGGTTAGGAAAGAGGCTCTTGTTGGCAGCTATCGGTGATGCCAACTAAAATTCGTTTTACATTTTCTTGGTGTGCCTTTGAAAACCACCATTGTAGGGTATAACTGTCTGCATATTAAATAACTACTCTCTTACTCTCTAAATTTATTTCTAGACTTTTTTTTTGTTGGCAAAGAGACATATTTCTTTTAAAGTAGGAGATGGTTTATGCCTTTTGCTTCTGGAATAATATATGGCATGTTACTGTTTTCTTGAGGAGTCTTTTTCAGTTATTCATTATAGGTTCAGCTACTGTTAAGCATACAATTGCGTGTACTTGTATGGAGGGTTTGAGTATTCATATGAAGTGGAATCCTTTTCTTAGGAGTCTGAAAGATCAGATACTATTATTAGGTTTTATTTGTGAGGGAGGTGATGATGCCATGATCTGGTGGACACAGAAGGTTTAGTTAGATGTCCTGCCTATTTGTGAGTATCCAGTGTTGAGTTGTTGTATGGAGCATTTGAGTTTCGATCATAAGTGGAAGCCTATATTCATTCCGAATTTGAGTGATTGAAATCTGAAGATATTAGTATTAGGTTATATATTCCCTGAAGGCATGTAGGGATTCATGATCTGGAGGATGAGCTAGAATTTGGTTTTAAGTCTTACTATTTGTTTCTTTGTGGGAGCAGGGCATATTTTATTCCCTGTAGAGCTGATCCAATCCCAGCAGTTGATTGGAGATGATCCATCACCCATGAAGTTGCGACCTCTTACATATTCCCAATCCCATAGGCTTAACATCAACAAGCAATCTGCTTTTGAAACTGCTGGGAAGCCTCCATGGGTAATACCCTTTCCTTTGAACTTCATATATAAAGAAAAATGCTCATGTGGTGCTGTCATATAAGTAGTGGTTAGTTTCTAAATTGCTTCATGACCTTCTCTGTTGTATTAGCCCTCCATTTTGACACATTACACATGATTCTCCTCATTGGACTGCCATTTTATGCAATGCTTTTTCCCCTCCTACATTAAGATACTTATTGAATTTGCGTTTCTGAGTAGGAGATTGTATAGCCTGAGACTGGTTATTTATAAATTTTAGTGTATGGTGTGGTTCCTAGCATTCCTTGCTGAATAACAAGGACAATATTAGTAGGATTTCCTTGCTAATAATGAGAACAGTATTAAGTGCGCTTTTAGTGTTGATCCCGGGATTCTAGAGCCCCAAAGACCTAAGAATGAAGATTTGGTGCCAAGCTCAAGTCATTCATGTTCGCAGATTTATGCTGCTCTTGATAGGTCTTTGGGGAGGGGATGGGGGAAAGAGTTAGCTCTCAAATCAACCTCTGCTCGATTTGGATGGAGGACTACTTCAACAGGATACTCCGTCTTGCTCCATCTTTTGAAGAAAAGAAATAAATAATTACAATAGTCGAACTCAAGTCTCATTTTTACAAGTGAGAGGTTTCAAAATCGACTCTTATAATGGTTGTTATATGACAAATAAAAAAATAGATGAAAATTATTATTTATCGCCTCATATAAGCAATCATTTCACTAGGTAATACCTAAGCAAGAAGAGAACGGACGGCACTGTTTTTCTGAGTGCTAAATTTTGCTTTGATGGTAATGGGAAATGACTAAGCTTTTGGACCACCTAACCCGTTTTTCAAGTTACTGGGAATGATGCATTTCAGTATCTCAAAAACAAAACAAAGAGAAACGATAGCTGAGAAAAGAAAGTAGTCCAAACTGTGTAATTACAACCACAACTGGTTCAAATAGAATGAAAGTGATTGATTGCTATAAAATTTGAAGTAATAATTGAAGCAACATCTTTTCTCTACCGCATTTTATATGGGTAGCTAGGTAAATCTTACCCAAGTGCTTCAGCTTTCTAGGGAAAATATTAAGCTATTTATACTACATTCAAAGAAAATATAAATAGAGATTATGGTGAGATGAAAGAACTGCATGTAGTTGTCTAGTAGCAGACTAGGGAACTTTACAAGGAAGAAGTGTGTGTGTTTGGTGGGGTGGTAAGGCTTTGGTCTCATATATAAGAGGTCAGGAGTTCGAGCCCCATCAAAAAAAAAAAAAAAAAAAAAAAAAAAAAAAAAAAAAAAAGATGAGAAAAGCAGAGGTTGTTACCAGAAGGCTACGACATGTAGTAAGAGAGAACTGAATACACGGTTTGTATGATGGTCAAAATTGTTATAAACACAACTGCATTAGAGATTGACCATATTGATGATAGATTGTACAAGTAATCACGCTTGATTGACGCTATCCATCTTCGTAGCCAACGGTGATCATAATACTCAGTCACTCCGGCAGAAAGTAACACGATAGAGGAACAAGAGGAGACTGTATTACTATCATCAAGAATGGTGTTGAAGAAATAGACTATGTCCTCCTTTCGCAGACTAATGGTGTTAATAATGCCTTTTTGAATGAGAAACTCCACATCTTTGCTAGATTTAATAAGGTCATGCATGACCCTGTCATAAGAGGTAATTTGATACTTATGGTGCCTTGGTTCATACTCTTCCAAGGCTATGAGGTTTCTGAAGACAGATTTTTCGGCGTCCAAAGTTATTGGTGCAATGTCCATCAATCCATCGAGCAAGGTTATGTTGAGTATGCTGTCGAAACCTCTTTTACGTCTAAATTTGACTCCGACTTGGAGAAGCTCTGTCGCAGAGGGGATCCGCACCCGAAATGGACAAACCTTCTCGTTCTTGTCCGATTCAAATTCAACTGAAAGAATTCTAAGAGTGTCGAGTAAATGTCTGCTTTGCAATGTATTTGGAACATGAGAAACAAAATATTCTAAACCTTTCCAACTCGGAAGGACCCTTTGAGTAAGCTCCCAAAGGGACTTGCATTTTCCACCAGGTACTTGATGGAATAAGCAGTCAAGAACTCTCCAAGGCAGTTGGTTTTCTAGTAGAAGCAAGTCATTTTGTACTATCGACAACATCCCTAACCTCTGGGCATGTCTCCTATCATTGTGCAGAAGAGTTCAATAATAAAGAAACCATCAACTACCAACATCTCTACAAACTTTTCACTACTCAGATCAATTTTTTCGTCGTAGCAATCACGACAATACTCCTAATTTTTTCAACAATATGTTCCATGTTGGTCTCGGGAGTGGCTTTTCGAATAAGGAGGTTGTGCTGGTACCATAGTTTCATTCTTTCCATTGCTTGCAGGTTCTTTTTTCCATGGTGAAATGGTCCCAATTGAAACTAAACTCGGAACAAAGTCCTTTTCGTGCAGCCTCTTTTGTAGTTGTAGATCGGGGATTCTATATATGCAAGCACTAGGTGGTGATGGAGCTTGTGGACGAAGTTGTCCTAGAATGGAGTATGCAATGACTTGATCTTCATTTCTAATATATTCACTCAAAGTTTGGCCATTCACATTATTTGTTGCAATCCCATTCTCTTCCTCGTCTCTAATTTCGATCAAGCATTTGCCGTTCACATTACTCTCTGTCATAATGCAATTCTTTTCTAGTTTTGAAACAGTGGCAGTCGTCCTCTTTCGTTATATATAGGAGAAAAATGGATTAGGCTACAATCAACTGCAAAGAAAAACAAATATTAGATACTCATATACCATATATAAAAGGTTGGATTCCAACCCCTGTTTCAAATGATATATATATATATATATATATATATATATATATATATATATATATATATATATATATATCTAGAAGTTTAGCCCCAGTAAAATCTAATGTGAGTCTAATTTGACCAAAAACTAGATCCTTGAGATTGATTTTAACAAAATAAAAAAAGAAATTATGCATCTCTAAGTTCTGACCTACTGCTTCACAATGTAACTAAATACATTTAGTGTATAATTTCTGGGAGAAACGTACTTACTGTGATGCAATACTTCTGCTCTCTGACCTAGTGCTTCATATATATATATGCTCGAATGTTGATGGAGTACGTAGTACTTCTGCTTGCTGCAGGCTCCTTCCTTGATCGAATTTATAACGCAGTTTATCGATCGCGATATCTCGATCATTTGGCTTTGGTATGTGTGAAAATGAATTGTCCCTGTGGACTTTGGTTTGCAACAAGCCAGACATCCTATATATCAACAGCCGACAGAAATAATAAATTAGAAAATTGAAAGCAGCCGATTGCCGAGAACAAGACGCCCAGATTAGTCCATAATTATTGTTTTTATTATTCAACAAACACGGTATCATTGAAACATCATGTAGCTAAATTTGTTGTTTCTTGTTGTTCTCACTTATTTGCATGGAAAGATTATATTCCTTCAAAGCTTAATTATTGGATCTCATCTTCTCCACCATATATAATAATGTATAATGTATATATTCCTCTACCCCATTCCCACACGAAATATCCAATGCCTTGGGTCATAAGAAATTCAGCAGGATTTTTGAATACTGCATCTTAAGTTATGTTTACGCGTTAATGACGGTGTGACTATGTTACTGTGATTTTTGTCATACATCACATACATTGATTAAACCAAAATTATTGAATCAAAGCAAAATTACCACATCTTCTTATACTATTTACATATAATTGAATCAAAGTTACTATGTACATTGACTACAAAGTTACAACATTCTATTTACATATAATTAAACAATAAAGTTATCTTCAATCATAAGACAAATTAAAAGTAGCTGCTTTAAGTGGTTTCTTTAAAAAAAAAAAAAGGAATCTAAACTTTGTTCCATTTTCAAAAGAAAAATGATGACTATTATTAATTTTCGCCGCACATAGCATAAGCAAAAAGTAACAAGAAAAAAAAAATATTGGTTTTGAGTTTTCATTTTTGCTCTGATGGTAATGTAAGATGACTAAACTTTTGGACCACCTAACCCCTTTTTCGAGTTATTGGAAATGAGCTAGCATTTCATTATCACAAACCCAAAACAATGAAAGAAGATAGCTGGGAATTCAAAGGAAATGGTCCTAACTGTGTAATTGACAACAACATCTGGTTCGAATGGAATGAAAGTGATAGATTGCGATGGCTAGAAAATTTGAGTAAATGAAGCAATTAACATTTATTTCTATCAACTTTTGTATTCGTAGGTTAATTTATCCGTAGTGTGTGTTTCAGCATTGTTGGACAAATCGTAACAAGGTAAATTTGACATGCTTGGTCAAGTTGGATCTGTGATCAAATTCTAGGCTTTAAATCTATTTAGGACATATGCATGGTCTGTTTTTGGTTATCACCTAATCAAGTATATATGTAGACACACATATATGGTTATTATGTTGAAAATTATTATCACACATACATGTTTTCTTTCTTTGTCACACTAATTGGAAACCTAGCTCGATCTTCTGATCTTAACTCATTTCGATCTCCGTCTAACTTATTTCGCTAGTAGTACTTCTCTCTATCCCCAGGGTTTAAATTGATTTTCGTAAAGGTTCTCATCGTTGAGGATATATACGATGGACTTTATGAAACTAAAAATCGACAAACCGCATCAAAACTAATCAAACCGATCAACGAAAACTTAACCGAACCAGCGGTCGTTTATCAAAACTGAACTGAAGTGACTGGCAATTAAGTGGGGGACGACTGTCTGTGTGGGACTTCAACGTACGTACGTTACTGGCCAGCTAACACCACAAAGACGTAAGTTGTAACTGTATGTATATTTATTAGTTGGACTTAGAGCTGGAGTACGATATTCGGCAGGTTTTGAGTTCTAAGGCTAGGTCACGATCATCCCTGTTTGTACTTTGTAAATGTACACGTATTCGATCACAAGTGATAAAAGCGTTTTTTTTCTTTCTTTTTGAGTCAACAGTGGTCGATGATAATTCATGGTGGCCGGAGTAGCTTCGTAGAGAGGAGCACCGGAGAACGTACGTAGCTTCTTCCATCCGATGATAGGCGAAGCAGATTCAAAGGTATGTGGTGCTCTAAAGGAGCCAACCAAATAATTGAGGCATCAAATTTTTCCACACTAGTCTTTTGAGATAAAACTGAACGTACTTACTATCTTTTAAGATGACTGTGGGAACAATATTGATATAACATATAAAGATTCAAAGTTACAGGTCCTATTATCACATGTTAGTGTAGTGATCGATGTTGATATATATATATTCGTTATCATCAGAGTTCTGAAGTATAGGTTTTTGGAGAAATTATACAGACTTTCACCACGCCAAAAGATAAAAATAAAAATTTCACCGCCATTTTAATTCAAAATGAAAAACTACTTTGAAATTTCGAGTCAATTATATGGCAAGTTCAAAATCTAACTCCTATTAGAATCCATGATCATCACATGCCTTGTATAGGACCACTAATTAAGGTTTTCAGACGTCCCTTTCAGTTGCCAAGAACGAGTAAATTGACCTAATTTATATGATCACCGATATTTATATTGAAGACATGGATCTTATACGAATGATAATGAACTTATACAGGTTCAGCTATCTAAGAATTAAGTACTATAAATGCCCCATAAACATCATAGAAAAAGGATATAGGTCCTTTTTTTTTTGACAAAAGAAAAATTTATTAAATGAAAGAGAGATCAACATCAAAAGGGGGGACATGAGAACAAAATCCTTTATAAAGAAAAAAAATATATTAAAAACATTACCAAACCATGAATATGGTTGAAGATTAACCAAAGACTAAAAGGTGAGACGTGCCGTAGGAGTTTGATTGAGTGCAAGGTACCTTAAATTCGTTTGACATTATTTTGCCTTGAATTTTTTGTGTTGAGACTTTAATTAGAAGAGCACGAAGAAAATTTTCATCTAAAACTGCTTCACTCTCATCAAATCAAGTTATTTCATAATTGATCTCAAATTGAGCATAAAGTGTATGACCAAGAAGGCATAGACCCTTGTTAGTTGCAACTGAATTAGCATGATAATTGTGCATCTGCCCAAAAGTATTGTATGCTAGCTAATACAGTACAAGATCCAAATACAACTATCGGATTGAAATAGCACTTACAAAATATAGAGATCATCAGAATTGAAACTTTCGACTTCCTAGCATATATTTTGAGTTTTTAAGTCCGGCCATAGGCAAGGAAGTCGAAGGGCAGCACCGAAACAGGCCACCATGGAGTCGATGACCCACATCATAGTAGGAACACAACATTCGCTCCTATTTAGTCAAAGGGTCGACAAGGCCGACCAGAGTTTGTCTCAACAAGCAGCTAGGGGTTTAACAGGATGTGAACTTCTTTAAGAAAAAGAGACCATGTGAACATCTCGTGAGCATTGTTTTCTGTTCGCTTTGAGCTCTTGAAGTCCCATGAGAATCCCAAGTTCTGATGTGATAATTTTTTTTTTCTTTCGTAATCTTGTCTATCCATCACTATTTCTTTTGTGTCATGCTAATTAGTCTCTTGTAGAAATTATTCGATCATAATGGTTTGAATTTTAAGTTTCCTCAAGTTCTGATATAACCATTTTGATGTAATGTTTCCCTGAAATTTCTGTAAGCTCTCCCAGAGTGGGTTAACTGTGCTAGAAATCATGGTGAGGTTGCTAAGAACGAAGAAGAAGAAGAATGAGAGAGAGAGAGCTAAACAGATATTGGTATTTTCTGTGAGAATTTGTTACGCGATGATTAGCTGAATATTACGGGAACTAATTGAGGGTTTTATACTAGGGTATGCATGCATATATAACAAACCAGTTAATTAGCCCTAACTAATTCCTAACAGACTCGATGGATGCTTGACACGTGTTTAGTAGCAAGCTGTTAACACCAACAACTTCTTTCTCCTGATCCTTTTCTGGATGAGTGACACGTACGTGCATGGTGTTCATCTGATGAATGCTGCTGATGATCTGAACGTTGATTTTTGTTGACCATGGGCTTGATCTGTTGCCTTTGAGCTTGACTTGTATTCTTCACCTTATCAAACTGAACCAACGGTATGAACGAAGTTAAAATATTTCATTAAGAACCAAGAGAATTAATGAAACACAGCAAGCATTCCACACAAGGCCTAGCTAGGGCCGAGCTAAGGTAAGAAATCACTAACGAGCAAAGAAATGGAATCACTAGTAAAGGAAGAAACTATCAAATAACAAGTAAACACGAAGGAGACTCCACCTGTAATCTCAAAAGTGTCGCGTACAAGACTTCAATGCTAGATGTCGCAATCATATTGCGCGTTGCAAACAAAACCCTAAAATTAATGTTGTTACCAAGGCTTAACGCATGACCTGGGCTCATGTAAAGCTAGATCACGAAAATCATTTGTATAAAAATATATGATCTTTAAGTGGATTGAATATCCATAATGGACCACTGATTTGCCAGTTGCCTAATTTAAAGATTAGACCTTGTCTCCATTAACCAAAGTTAACTAACTAATTACCTTTTTAAACTTCATTTAGGACACAAATCATAAATTTTATGCCCTAATCTCCGAAACTGTAATTTGCAACATTTTATTATTACTTGGATATGGCATATATATGGTTTCGTAGATTCTGGAAAGGGTTATACAGGTCATGCATTTTAGTTCACTGAAGTAAAATATCATAAAGAAGTAAGAAAGGAACAAAACTTGCTGTTTTTGGTGCGAATTTGAACCTGCAAAGTGGTTTAAATCACCTAAAACTGCATCATCTCCTATCCGTTTCAGGAAATTCCATCCTCAAGTCATTTTCTTCATCTCTCTGTCACACCCACATAAGATTTTTTTTTTTTTTTCGATTAGAACACCCACATAAATTTATTAACATATATTTAGATATAAAAATATGAAAGAAAAATAAACAAATAAAGAAAGAGCTATAAAAGTATAAATGGAGGAGAAAGGTAGAGTTGGATATAAACTTAATTGGGCTTCTTTGGGATTAGAAACTTACCCAAAGCTGAAGTGACTGGAGTGAATCCAAACCAAAGGTCTGTTTCTTTCTTTTTAGTTTCTCATATGCATTTAGTACTCATTCATTAAGATGATCTAAGCTGCTTGATTAGATCTGTTGATTGGCAGACAAAAAATCTTCTTCTTTTCCTTGCACAAATTGAAAACCCGTTTTGCTTTAATTATCTTATAACAATTTCACTTCTTTTGAGTACCCGCCTTCTTCTAGATTTTGATTTCTTTTGTTTCTCTCAAATAAGAAGTAGACTGTTCTGGGTTGAGCTCATGATCTTGCTTCTTCTTAAATTCTTTACCTTTCTGCACTTGTTTTTCTAGCCTTTCTACTGTTTATTAACACTTTCTTTTAAATATAAGACTTGGTTAAATTCATATAAAAAAACTAAGTGTTTCAGGATCTGTTCCTTGATGTCCTTGAGCTCTTATTCCTTCTGTGGTTTGGTTTCAATTAAGGGTTCTCTTTAGATTCTAATTTTTATAGGTCATTTTCGGTTTTCTTCTCGATCTGTTTGTTCAAAATATTCTTGCTGTTTTGTTTCACAATTTTCTCAGTCTGTATGCATGTGAATACATAATTACATATATAGCCCATTTTCCCTTATATTCACCCATCTTCCTCAGATTTGATTGACTAGAAATGTTTTCTTTATTACGTAGTAATTATTAATTATTAATTTCATTTGATCCCTGGTCTGTTCTTCAGTCAACTGAGCTAAGCTGAATATATCATGGTAGTCAGTGCATCTGTACGTGTTTCTCTCTAGTTAACTTTTTCCTTCATGGTTTTGGATCTTTGAATTAAAGGCACCTTTAATTTGTATCCATCTGTGCACACGTCTCTATGCACCATTTATTAGGAACCTGCAACCAAAATCTTGTTCAGTTATCAGTACATATGTTGTAGATTCTGGTATCAGATGATCATATTTAGGGCATATATATAGACTTGCATTTTTTGTACTCTCAGTCTACACTTTGATCTATATCACTCATGATACAAGGCTAGTAAATTTGTATGGTATTTCATCTTTTTTTTTTTCAGATTAATCAATTAGTTTCATAAGATCTGGTGTCATATTTATGCAGATTGCTAAAATTATGAGAGTTTCAGACTTTAAGATTGTGGGTCTTCGATCTCCAATTAATCCATGAGAAAATTTATTAATTTATTTCTCATTATATATACAGTTCATTAAATTCAGATAACTTTTTAAGTTTAGTTGCCTAAATAGGTTTCCATTTTTGTTTCTTATCTAACCTGCTAGTCATTAAATTGAAAATACTAGCAGGAGACTTTTGGGGATGATTCTATTTCTTCCTAGTCATGGTACAAACCATAAGCAAGTTAATAGTCCAAAATAGGACACTTCTTCTTTTGGTACATATTGGCTAGTCTTTCAATTAAACAGTAACAACTAATGTATGTTTGCAACTAATCAATTCAGCAAGGTTGTTGTTGAAAGATGGGGAGAGGAAAGATTGAGATAAAGAGGATAGAGAACACCACAAATCGTCAAGTGACCTTCTGCAAGAGAAGAAATGGATTGTTGAAGAAAGCTTATGAGCTCTCCATTCTCTGTGAGGCTGAAGTTGCCCTCATTGTCTTCTCTAGCCGTGGCCGCCTCTACGAGTATTCTAACAACAAGTGAGCCATTTCAGCACTCAATTATTAGTTTCTTCACTTTGTTTGTGCCTTTAATTCTTGTTTAGTATTTGCACAATATATGGTCATGTTAAATGGTCCTCTTTTGATTCGAATTCATTTCAGACCAGATTTGGTGACAGTTTAGAATAAGAAGTTTCATGGAGATTCTTTTACTTTGCTTCTTTCCCATTTCTCAGTTCCTGCTGTCGTACTGATTTCATTGTTTCTGTGCTAAGGAGACAATGAGAACATTGGCTCATGTAACTCCCTGTGAACTTTGGCTTTTAATTGATCGAGAATAAGAGATTAAATGTTCTCCTAACTTAGCTTCTGGAACTATTGATAACTTGATCGATCATAAGTGCAGAGTAACTAGAGTGCACTAATATCAGTATCAAAATATTGTTTTAGTAAAAATTTTGACCTAGCCGCTCTCGAGCTAGGGTTACTTTCTTGGCAAAGGAAGCAAATCTTGACATCTATGGATCTGGATGTTCTCAGCTGGAATTGCAGAGGTATCTGCAACGATGCTACAACTCGGGCGTTGAAGGACTTATGCTCTCAGAATCGTCCACACTTAGTCTTTTTATGTGAGACAAAGATTAGCAGACTAGAAGACTTTGAAAAGCTCCGTCTGGCTTTAGGGTTTGCACATGCGGAGGAGGTGTTGAGTTCGGGACAGGCGGGGGGCCTGGGGCTCTTTTGGAACGATGATTTGAAGCTTCAGATAGGAACTAAATCAGCGCATCATATTGATGCGGTGGTGGTGGGTGAACCTGGATTCCAGTCCTGGAGATTGACGGGATTTTACGGCCATGCAAGAACAGGCGACCGGGATCGTTCTTGGCAGCTTCTCCGTGACCTAGCTGACTTGGATTCTCTTCCATGGATGGTGATTGGGGATTTCAATGAGATTCTGAATAGTGGGGAGAAGATTGCAGGCCCTATCCGACCGGAGAGACAGATGCGGGGTTTCCGGGAGGCGCTAGGTTATTGTGATCTTCTGGATGTTGGTTTTCAGGGAGCGATGGCTATTTGGTGGAATTCTGATACCTTGCTGCGCCTGGATAGGGCTGTTTGCACTCCCTCTTGGATCGACATCTTTCATCATGCTAGGGTTGTTCATTTGGCGCCTTCGGATTCTGATCACGTTCCTCTCTTGCTAAGGGCGAGTTCGGTCCCTCTGCTGGCTAGGCCTAAGTGTCGTCGCTTCAAGTTCGAAGCGTTTTGGCTACAGCATGAGGATTGTGATAGAGTGGTGAAGGAGGCTTGGGGCACGGATGTGTCAGGTACACCCATGTATTGTGCTACCAAGAAGATTATGCATACTAGAATTCAATTGAATAAATGGCAGAAGGAGGTGTTCCGGGGTCGGCAGTTACAAATGATTGGCATTCGCTCTAGATTGGAGGAGTTATTGGGTGTGTACCCATCAGAGGGGGTGCAAGCTGAAAAGAAGGAGTTGATGGACAAACTTCAGAATTTACTATTCCAAGAGGAGCTGTTTTGGAAGCAACGCGCTAAAGTCACATGGTTGAAAGAAGGGGATCGGAATACGGGTTTCTTCCATCGAAAAACAGAAAATAGAAAGCGAAAGAATACCTTACAAGGGCTGTACGACGTGCATGGGATTTGGCATGAAGATGATGCGGGTATTGAGAAAGTAGTCACTGATTATTTTAGTGAAATGTTTCGAGCCTCTGAAGTTGATGTTGATGCGATGGATGAGACTCTAGCGGCCATTACTCCTTGTGTTACTGAGGCGATGAATGCTCAGCTTTGTGCGCCCTACACTATGGAGGAAGTGCGGTTTGCTCTTTTTCAGATGTATCCCACTAAATCCCCAGGCCCGGATGGGATGCCTCCGCTGTTTTTCCAACACTACTGGGAGCTTATTGGAGAGGATATATTTGCGGCTGTCCATAGCTTTCTACAAACGGGACAGCTGCTGAAACAAATAAATTTCACCCATGTTTGTCTAATTCCGAAAGTGAGTAATCCTGAGAATATGGCAGATTTGAGACCAATATCGCTTTGTAACGTCATTTACAAGATTTGCTCGAAGGTTATTGCTAACAGACTGAAGGTTATTTTACCTGAAGTGATTTCTCCTTTCCAGAGTGCATTTGTTCCTGGCAGATTGATTACGGACAATATCCTGGTGGCCAATGAAATAGCCCATTTTGTACACAACAAGCGAGATGGGCATGACGGTTACTTTGCTTTGAAATTAGATTTGAGCAAAGCTTATGATAGAATGGAGTGGAGTTTTCTTGAGAAAGCTATGATTCGTTTTGGCTTTGCCAGGAGTTGGATATCGATGGTGATGCAGTGTGTGAATACGGTAAGGTATTCCTTTTTGGTGCGGGGGAGACCAAGGGGGTATGTCATTCCTAGCAGAGGACTAAGACAAGGGGACCCTCTGTCACCTTATCTTTTTCTTATTGGAACTGAGGGTTTTTCTGCCTTACTCCACCAGAGAATGATCACAGGTTCCTTACAGGGTATCGAGGTATGTTCTAATGCTCCCTTGGTGAACCATTTATTGTTTGCGGACGATAGTATGCTCTATGCCCCGGCTTCGATGGAATCTTGTTCTGTTATCTAGGAAGTGTTGGACATTTATGGGAAAGCGTCTGGACAGGTTGTTAATTTTGCTAAGAGTTCGGTGGTCTTTAGCAAAAATGTGCAAGTTGATCTCCAGAATGCTATTTCCTGTTTGTTGGGGGTGGAGGTTGTGGATTCTCATGAAAAATACTTAGGCCTTCCCACTTACGTAGGGAGGAAGAAAACGTCTACTTTTCAGTATATTAAGGAGAGGCTGTCTAAGAAACTTACTGCGTGGCAAGGTAAATTGTTGAGTGGGGCCGGGAAGGATATTTTGATCAGGGTGGTGGCTCAGGCACTACCTACTTATGCTATGAGTGTTTTCCAACTCACTAAGAGCTTCTGTGATGATCTGGAACAACAATGTGCTAGGTTTTGGTGGGGAAGTACTCTAGATAAACGAAAGATCCACTGGAAGAGTTGGAACGCCCTCTGTAATCCGAGGGAGGAGGGTGGGTTGGGCTTCCGTGGTCTGTCCAACTTTAATTCGGCAATGCTCGCAAAACAAGCATGGAGAATTTTGAAGAATCCTTCATCTCTTATTGCGCGTATATATAAGGCGAGATACTTCCCTAGTCAATCCTTTTGGGAAGCTTTGCCACATGCCTTTCCATCTTATTCGTGGAGAAGCATTTTCTCTACTAGAGAATTCCTGAAAGGAAGCTGCTATTGGCAAGTAGGTAATGGTAGGAACGTGGACATCTTCTCAGATAATTGGGTGGTCGCTTTGCCTCTTGGGAGACCTACCAACTCGGGAGCAGCGGGGGACGTGAGAAAAGTAAGTGAGCTCATGATTGATGTTGGGCGGTGGAATGTCTCCTTGTTACATGAGATTTTTTCGGAGGAGGAAGCAGAAGTGATTGCTGCAATTCCATTGAGTCGTCGGGATGTGCGGGATCGTTTATGTTGGAAACTTTCGAAGGATGGTAGGTTCTCTGTCAAGACTGCATATCGAGCTCTTTTTGTGCATTCTTCTAGCTACAGTCCATTACAGTTCCCAGTTGGGACGGGGTTTTGGAAGAAGCTTTGGAGAGTGGTTATCCCGAACAAGGCTAAAATACATATCTGGAGAGTGTGTTTGGATATTCTTCCTTCTTTGAGTAGGTTGGTTTCAAAGAGGGTGGTGTTGGAATCGTATAGATGTGTGTTATGCGAGACACACAACGAAACAACCCTACATTTGTGTAGGGACTGTGTCTTTACTCAAGCCGTGCTCCAAAAAAATGCTATGTTTCGACAGGTTTGTTATAACCCCAGTAACATGGCTGATGATGTTATTACTTGGCTGGCTCAGTGCGTCCAACAACTATCATTAACTCAGTTGGGAGAGTTCCTATTCTCATTATGGGGGATCTGGAAGGAGAGAAACGATCGGATATGGAATCACAAGCAGAGGATAGCTGGGGATGTTAGTGTGGGTCTGGTGTCCAGATTGCAGGAATTTCGGTTCCACAATATGCAGCCTCTCAGGCCTAGAAGTAAGCCCAGGGCAGTGTGGAGAGCTCCACCAGTAGGTATGGTCAAGATAAACGTTGATGGTGCTTTTCATCTTGCTTCTCGGAAGGGAGGGCGGGGTTTTGTGTTTAGGGATGAGCACGGGGTTATGTTGGGAGGTGGTGCTAGTCCATTGACTGGTTTATTATCGCCGGAGCACGCGGAGATTTTGGCGTGTAAAGCTGCATTAGAGTTTGCGTTGGAGCATGGTTTTGGTCCTACAATATTAGAGACTGATGCTTTGGAGGTCCAACGACAACTCTCTTCGGAGGAGTCTGCTAACACTTCATTGCTTGGTAGGCTTTATGATGATGTAATGGCTCTGGGAGCAGCACAGGGTATTATTCATGTGAGTCATGTGGGTAGACAAGGTAACAAGGTAGCCCATCTGTTGGCTACCCATGCTTGTTCTCTCAGGCAAGCCGAGTTCTTTTTTTCAGTTCCAGTTTTTTTACAAGCTGCAATTGCAGCTGATACTTGTCATGTGTAAGTTGTTTTTTTTTTCATTAATAAAGGGCTGGCATCGTTAGATTCAAAAAAAAAAGAGTGCACTAATATCAAATATAAATGTAACCATGATGTATATGAGTAGACCTTCTATCTCCTTTAGCATAACTCAGAATAAATGTACATATACATCCTCAAGCTACTATTTATTTGTACAATCGACATAGGAATAATCAATTAGGTTTTTCAAATAAGAAAAAAAGTATCCTGGTATATATATATATATATATATATATATATATATATATATATATATATATATATACTATTATTAAGAGAAGAGGGTTTGTTAGCCAAAATCTAAAATTTTGACAGAAATGACCCTAGAAAATTAATAAACTTTGAGAATTAATTAAATCATAAGGACAGTTATGACATTTACAAAATATATTTTTATTAAAAAAATAAATAAAAATATAACCCACAATCCACTTTTCTCTCCCATTATCTCCTATACAATAACCGTTTTCTTTTTTATTTTCAGAAAAAAAAAAAAAAAAAAACTTGCACATGCAGAACATGTGTGGAGAAAGGCTAGTATATATTAAGAGAAGAGGTTTTGTTAGCCAAAACAGAAAAAATGTACCAAAATGACCCTGAAATATTAAAAAACTATACAACTCATAAAACAGATAGGGGTGATATAGTCAAATTACAAAATAAACAGAAAATAGGTGAAAAATGAGAAACAGATAATCAAACTACACACTTTCATCATTCCATGAAAAACTACTCACTCCTGTAAATAACTTCCCACTCCCTATTAAGAAAAAAAAAATTATTTTCACACACAGTGTGTGGGGCCATCTAGTATATATATAAAACATGTCATATATGGTGTTTTGTCTATTTCAATATATGTATGCTAATATTCTACATCCCATTGGGCATTGTGTTGGGTCTAAGACACTAATGTACTCATCTTTGCTCATGAAAGTCAAATTTAATATATTCTTGCACAAACTTAGACCTACTTCCATGCACGAGCATGAGTACTTTGCTGGATGTCATTAGTACTTGTTTGTCTATAGTACTACTGTTGCAATCTATCAAAATCTTCATCTGCATGCATAATTAAAGGAAGTTTTGCTGACCTAGGTTGCTTCCAGAATTTAATTTGCAGTAGTTCTGAGCAGTTCCTCTTCCATCATTTGCATGTTCGATCGATTTTCGTGTTGATGGTCTTCCCCTTTCCACATTTGGCTTTCAAAGCTTCTTACCCTTCTGTTTGCCTTTAAAGAGCTGCACAGTAGATTTATAACTTGAGCTTTTGGTTTCATTTTCACTCAAAAGTGCTTTGCTACTTAACTCAAGACTTTTGTTGGGTCCTTTCTCTATTTTTTCTAGATTTTTACCCTTAGATTTGCAAAAGATTGGAACTGCGCTCTGCATGCTTTTATTTTTCTAGGGTTTCCAATTTATTGGTTGAAAAGGCACGTGTTATATGTGCTTGCTGGGTTTGTGGGTCATGGAACATGCTAACTGATCCATACACGCTTCTTTTGACTAATCTAATGAGAAATTGATCTAAAGTGAGTACTGATGAGTGAATTGCACTCATGTTCTTTCTGATATGTGAATTACTGTATCTCTGTTTGCTTGCATGCATGCCCATCTTTATTCCTGGAAATTAAGTATTGGGACCCAGACGACCATTAGTGGGTTGATTTTACTACTATATAGTAAAATATATTTTCCTATGCAATTCACAGTACATCCCAAGTACATTTTAGTCTCTCATCTAGTGAAAATTTTGAGTTCATTATGGGGCAAAAAATTAACCTTAATTTGAAATAGGAATTGATTCACCTGAATCATTGAATGTTAAGACTGAATTATAAACAAAAGCCCTACAAATGTAAAAGTGAACCAGTAAAAAGTCATGCCAGTTTGGATGATCCACTTCTATATATTCACATGTTACAGCTTCCTTGCATCATTTGGGATGCATGTACTGGAATTGCAGTAACCCAGTTCATTGTTCCCTATCTTTCTTCATTCTTCATGTCCCTTTTTCAATGTCAAAATCAATATTAATTTGTTGCCCTTTTTGTAAGTTAATTGACACATATATACATGTGGCTGTGGTGCCCAGTAGTGCATACCATTGCCCTCCACAAAAGGATTGAACTGACTATCGATCAATATTGAGACATACCATGTATTTATGGACTGAGTAGTGTGCTTTCTGTTTACTATTCTGATTGATTCCTAGGATTGTGCATATATAATATCTGTCCCAATCTCCATGAGCTTGCTTTGGTTTCACTGCTGTCTTACAATTAAGGCTTTTTGGCTCTTTGTTATTACTTATGTATTGATTATTGAGTCTAACTATATATTTAAGACATCTTAGTACATGCACTGAAGAATGTGATAATCAAACTCACACTTTTCTCAAAGTAGGCTCGATCATCATTGTTGAATGAATGATTAAGACATTTGAAGTTATTTCTATCTGGTCTTTTAGATAACTTCAGATATTCATGTAAACCATACGATAATAAAGTTTGCTTCCAATTCTAAAGTACTTTATCCCCACACCGATATTTCCAGTTTGGGGTTATTCCGGTTGAAGCTTCCAATTTCATTTGGCTTTAGAGTCGGTGAATTATTTATTTATTTATTCTCTCTCTCTCTCTCTCTCTCTCTCTCTCTCTCTCTCTCTCTCTCTCTCTCTCTCTCTCGGACGTGAAGATACTTGCATTAAGGCCCAGAGTTGGTGATTGGTGAATGTAAAACTTTACCATTCAAGTTTCATATCTGAAATATTGATTTTGACCCATTGACTTGAATATCGTATGACATATAGCAGCATAAGAAATACTATAGAGAGGTACAAGAAGGCATCTTCCGATAACTCAGGTGCAACCAGTATTACAGAAGTCAATGCTCAAGTAAGCCAAATCTCTTTTTAAATGTATTTTATGCTTAACTAGTTGTTGACTTGTTGTATGTGTGTGTGAATTCTGTGTGTTTGTCATGGTTTTCAATGCAACTCATGCACTAGCAGCTAGAATTCCATATGTTAACCTTCTATTTACTTCTCCAAAAGATTTGCACAACAAAGCTGGATATATGCTTCCTTTAATTTTCTTTTTGATTTTCATAGCATAGGTGCTATTGCTAAAAGTATACTCCTTCCTTTTGTCTTGATGTAGTATTACCAACAGGAATCGGCAAAGCTGAGGCACCAAATTCAAATGCTGCAGAATTCTAACAGGTGAGATATCTTCACTAATATTCATTTCTACATTCAACAGCATACAACACATACAGAACATATGTTCACCTTATGAATATGACTTTATAAACAAAGATATTGAATATAGATCGATAAGTGCTCAGGTAAGGGACTGAACTTTTTAAATGGTTGGCTAATGCATTTAAGGGCTGGATTCAGTCACTTCGATGAATTATTAGTCCAGAAGTTTTGAATCCACCTATTGAATGCATTATTCATCACTTGTTCCTCAATGTAAGTCCCTTAAGGTGAATAATCCAGCAAAATTATTGAGCTATATTCTGCCGTTGATTTGTAGGCACTTAATGGGAGATTCGTTGACTAATCTGACAGTGAAAGAACTAAAGCAGCTAGAGAACAGGCTTGAACGAGGCCTTACTAGAATCAGGTCCAAGAAGGTAAAAATTGATGAAAACGAATGTGAAAGTTACGAAAATGCATGCATGCATTTCACGACAAAGACGGAGCAAGAACAGGTTCTATCTCAATGACATACTAATTACCCTTATGATTAGACTTAGTACTCCATCTAGCTAGTTTGTGTTCTGTGATATTGTGACATTTAGTCTTCACATGCATATTCTAGGCATGATGTGCTTCCTTCCTTCTTAATGTTATCTTTTTACCTCTTGCAACAGCATGAAATGTTGCTTGCTGAAATTGAATACTTGCAGAAAAGGGTAAATCTTCTCTTTCAATTCAAGTTTACATGTGTCTATTTTTGAACTGTTAGAAGAATTGCCAAGTTTCGTATGGAATGATGATGTTCTAAATAATTATTTATGTGTAGGAGGTTGAGCTGGAAAACGAGAATGTTTTAATTCGAGCTAAGGTATTGGAAGCAATTGACATTCAAAGAAATTGTATTTTTGAAACATATTGTAAGAGCTAGCATACTAAATCTTTTACATGATGAGGAAAATGTAGTGTATATAGACTTGTGGATTTTCATGCTTTTAATGTATTTTCTAAAGGAAACCAATAAAAGATGCGTGCACATGTTTTTCTACCATCACTTCTTCTATATATGCATCAGATATTGTGTTGCATGTAGATATTTTAAACTGCTGCATTGAGTGCATTGTTCTATGTTTTCCAAGTCTTAATTGTCCTTCCTACATGCCATTCTTATCACCTGCATATCTGAAGTTACCTACATGAAGACTGCTTGATCAAATCATTTCTTGTATTTCAAAACTTGATCTTTCAGATAGCAGAAGTTGATCAGAGGCTTCAGCAAGCAGACCTGGTTTCTGGGGCAGAGTTGACTGCAATCCAGGCATTAGCTTCTCGCAATTTTTTTGGCTCCACTATGGTTGAGGGTGAAGCTTCATACTCACAGCCAGAGAAGAAATTGCTCCATCTGGGGTATGTAATCCTTTTATATATGTCAATCACTACATTCAATTATCAACTGTCTTGAAATACAGAATTAAGTTCTCATTTTTGGTTTATTTGTTCCGTCTTTGGCATGCAGGTGAACTTTTGGGAGACACATCAGTCTGCTGCTAGCTTATGCTACATCAACCGTATCTTAAATAAATGATATCATTGGCTACTATCTAGTATCTATTTTGGTGTTGTATCCTTATTCATGGCTAGAACTTTGAACTAGTAATTTCCAGCAGTATTTTGGAGACATTCCCTTTTTGGTGAACGATTGCATAAGCAGGAGTACTTCTTTGATTAGCATTAAGCTATATGAACATGGAAATGTGTTTTGTAAGGATTACTATATGACTTGGTTGAGTCAGCGGAATAATTACTACCGAGTTTATTTACCTGGTATTGCAGTATATAACTTTTATAACAAAATTATTTATGGAAGTGAAATGAGATCTTTATCAAGCATATATATGCTTGCAAAGATCCTCAAAATACTTGTGACAATGAGATGAAAGAGTAGATTAACAGCTCTTTGCTGCTGCTGCTACTTTCCTGGTATAACAGAACTGTGAAGCAGTGTGGTGATGCTTTTGCATAGTTCTTGTGTATTGATTAAAGTGATTGAGTGAGTAACTAGTTGTGAATAGTAAAGCGTTACCTCTGCATGTTTTCCTCAATCACCGATTTTCACTGAACTACATTAAGCAACTTCGATCGCCAGTGAAAATTCAAATAACTGCTATTTTTTGAGCTCATAGACTTGTCTGCTAGATCACTAGATGCCTCGTTCCTTGTCCTGACAAATTGTTTAGGATGACACAGCAAAATTAGCTTCACAACTTCATAGGATTGACCTGTATACTTTGACGATAAGCACTTATAACTGTCTCCAATAGACCCTTCCAATCATTATGCCAAAAGCTCCAATCAAACGACACAATTCAGACGATAGAACCATTGTTTTCTGTCGTTTGAGTCTTTTAGACGACATAATTTTTTTTTCTATTGTCTGAATGTAGACTAAAACCATACTTGTTTAATTTGAAAAAATAGTTAGCATTCAGACAACACATTCCTGTTGTTGTAGAAGATGGTGATTTCCTATCTCCAATTTGGAGGGATATCCAAAAGTTGATTAAGTACTTTTCTCTCTCAAATAGTCAAGTCCTAGTTGACTGAAAAATGTTGTCACATTCAGACAACATTTAAATGTTGTCCAAGTGTAGAGCTTGTTTTAAAATTTTTAAAATTATTTTAAGTTGTGCTTTTTGATATAGAGATAGACCTCGACACCTAAAGTCATTTTCTCTCCTCCTCCCTCAGCTCTCTTAGGTCGACCTAGCTAGAACCCGCAAAAACGGAAAACTCACACTAGCCTCTCTCCTTCTCTCTCAACTCTCTCAGACCTCGATTCTCATTCTCTCCTTCATTTTCTCACTCTCTCAATTCTTCTTCTTTGTCTCTCCTTCTTCTTCTTAATCTCTACTTCATCTTTCGCATCCTGATTAATGGAGCTCTCCAGCAACCAGTAGAGCTATTTTCGATTCGGATATTGGTAAGCAATTTAGGGTTTCAATTGTTGTTTAGTTTAGGGTTTCAACTGGGTTCAATCTTCGATCGATTTTAGGGTTTTATCTGCAAATTTTGGGTTTGCTTATTATCCAAAATTTTGATTTTGATTAGGTTTTTATTTTATTTGGGGATGGGGTGATTGAAATGGATATAGCTATATTGGGGTTTTGTCTTCGATTTAGTGCTGTTGTTTTCCTTCGATTGAAATGGATTTATGTGTTCGAGTTTTGTTTTCCATGTTGTTTGACAAGAACTCTTTCTTCTTTAAATTAAAACTGATTTGGGTTTTGGGGTTTTGAGTTTGGATAATTGTTCTTCTGTTTTGTAACATGTTTTTTCTGTTTTGTTGGCCTTGATAGGGAAACACAATCAGCAAACTGATATTGGTATGTGGTGCATTAATCTTAGAGACAAATCCAGGATCTAAATGGGCAAGTTTTGTATTAAAGCAGATATTTGTTTGTCTAAATGATTGTGGAATTTCCAATCTGGACCTTAACTTTACCTGTTTGAGTAGGCATAGATTAGGCTCTTCAGTTGTTCATATCCTTTCATATAATTTACATGCTTTCCTGACTTACAGGACACAAGAACTATTTGTGGGTACAATTAGGCAAAAGTTATTGTTCAGTTGTAACTTTAATACATGTCTGTTACTTGTATAAAAGGAAAACAGTATGAAATCTATGTCTTTGTTCAAGAGGAAGGTGGTTTGGGTTTCCGTGACATGCATTGTTTCAACCTTGCATTGCTTGCTAAGCAAGGTTGGAGGCTGATCCAAAGACCAGACTCGTTGATTGCACGGCTATTGAAGGCAAGGTATTTTCCCAATTGTACTTTCATGGAGGCTGAGCTTAAAAAGGGCGCTTCGTTCACTTGGCGAAGCATTATGTCGGGTCGTGCAGTGCTTCAAAGAGGTGTGCGATATCAGGTTGGTGATGGGGCCAATATTTCACTGTGGCATGATCCGTGGGTTCCGACTCCATATTCATTTCAGCCTTTCTCCCCTGTGATGGAAGGGATGGAAGAGTGGAGGGTGGCGGATATTATCGATGCTGAGAGTAAGGTGTGGCTGACTGACATTATGGAGGAATTATTTACTAGTGAGGAGATTAGCAGAATTGCTTCAATCCCTTTGAGTATCCGGCCGGCAGAGGACAGGATGGTTTGGCATTATGATGTTAAGGGTATCTATAATGTTAAGAGCGGTTATCACACACTTTTCATAATTACCAGAAGATGGAGCAAATGGCTTCTACGTCTACTGCGGATCGTGGTGGACCACTCAAGAAGTACTGGAGTAAGATTTGGAGTGCAGTTGTTCCTCCCAAAGTCAAGTTGATGGTATGGAAGCTTGTGAATGGGATCATTCCTACCACGTCAGTATTATCTTTTCGTCATGTGCCTATTTTGGACGTTGCATGTGTTTTTTGCAATTATACTATGGGGACAGCCACGCACGTATTCAAGGAATGTGAAGCAATCCAATGCTTTTGGAGGTTGGGCCCACTGAAGCTAAAAGCTAGAGAACATGCAGCTAGTAATATGAAGGATTTGGTGTTTGATATGATTGATATATTGAGCACTGATCAGATTAATTACTTCTTTATGGCCCTATGGGCCGTATGGTATGCAAGGAATCAGATGGTGTAGCAGCATGGGAATTTTCAGCCCATGCATATGATTCAGTGGTGTGAGAGAAATGTTGAGGAGTTTCAAAAATATCATCCAAAAGCTATAAGGAAGGAAAAAAGGTCGTTGACCAAGTGGAAATGCCCTCCACGAGGTAGGTTGAAAATAAATGTAGATGGAGCTTTCAAAGTTGACAGTGGTGTTGGAGCTATTGGGGTGGTGGTCAGAGATGATTTGGGCACGGGTATTGCCGCTATTGCTAGACCTTTTCTACATGCACACTCAGCTATTAATATGGAGGCTGAGGCGTTCAAAGCTGGTCTTCTACTTGGTATTCACCAAGGCTGGACAGAAATAGTTATTGAGAGCGACTCTGCCATGCTGATTGCTACACTCAAGAGTGAGGAGGAAAATTTCTCGAAGGTAAGTCAGGTTTTTAATGATTGTAAGGATTATATGACTGCTTTTCAATCAGTAGAAATTCGACATATTTTCCGTGAAGCAAATGGTGTTGTGCATAGGCTTGCACACCTTGCTAGTTCTGATTGGCTTGATGATGTTTGGATAGATGAGACTCTTGCTATTATTCATGATGTGCTCTACGAGGATTATTGTAATTGTTCTATTGTAATACGGGGTTCAGGTTTTGTGTCCCCCCAGTTGCAAAATTCTACTATTAATATAATAAATGGAATCGGGCGTGGGACTGAGCCTCCCAGCTAGGCTGGGTTCCAAACCCCTTTCAAAAAAGAAAACACGAGTACGATTCCCAACCGTACTCGGTAAATCTCAAGAGAAAGTAAAGTAAATCAGCGACGCGTCCCACATGTCAAAAGTATTCTCAAATCGATAACCAAACAGTCGAAATTAAACAAAATCATATGTCCCAATTCAAAATCATTACTGAGGCATTCCCAATGCCAAAACCAAAGGTCAAATATATGATAGATAATCATAGTTCCAGGATTCTAAAAATCAACGAATGAAAACAACATTTAATTCCGGAAATCACCTCGAAAAGTAATTCGTCAAAAATCATTATAAATTATAAATTCAAATTCGAGCATAGAAACTTACATTCAAAAATCACGATTGAAAATCCAATCAATATTTCAAACCCAAATAATATCCGAAACTAAATAATATGCTCGACAAAATAATTTGATAATTAAATAAAGCATTGATTCAAGAAACAAGCGCATGCATCGTTATTTAAAACAAAAGTCCACTCACAGTATACAGCTAACGTGGCCAAACATATGGATCCTCGTCAAGCAATGGGTCAGTACCTTGTCCTGTACAAGATTACAATTCGTAAATGACAATTCAAAAGCTAAATACGATTCTAAAACGAAACCCTTGTAAACCAACATCTCCATCTCTTCTCGAATTCAACCCAAACTTCACTACTAATATCAATCTATCGATTTAAGTATTCCATAGCGGAACAAGGGAAATCCGAAGGTCGGATTCCCATAAATCGACATCCGAAACTTCAAACTTCGGAAATTCACAACCGATATCAAACTTCTCCAATTTCCACCAAAATGAAATTTACAAGTTCTACAACTCACAAGTAATTTATCTAGCTAAAAACAGAAAACCAAGTGCTCTCCTACGCGCCGCCGCCTGCCGCCCTCAGTGGCGGCGGGTGGGGCCAACTCCAAACCGGTTCACCAAATTTTACCAGTAAGTTCATCTCAACAATCCAAACAACTTTCTCAACTACAACAAATCCGAGAAATACCTTGGTTGGCCGGAAATTGATCTTGATCGGAAGAATGGGCGATTTGAACAGTAATAGCTTCAAATCTTCAATTCTCCTTCCACACTTCAAATTGGATCATGAAACTTGGAAGGTGATTACACGCATTTTTATACATGTAATTATATTTAAAATATTAGAATTAAGCTAATCCTCGAGTCAATTTATATGTAATTAATCTATTTTTATTTATTTTTTAGAAAGTAAGCGGAGTGGTGGATTTCGGAAGTAGTTGTGCGAAATTGGAGCAAGATGGAGTTTCCGACAAAAGGACGAACTAGTTGGCGTGGTCAAACATGGTCAATATCGGCAAGAAACAGAACACGTACGATCAAGAACGAGAATGTCTACGATATTACTTTGAAGAAAATTCAAGGAAAGAAGAAAAAGAAAAAGAAATAACAATAAAAATGATGACTGCACTATCATTTAATTAACATGATGATTGTTTAGCATGATTGTCGCCACCTGCACGTTATCCATCATCCTCTTTCCATTTTCTTATATTTTATTTTCTCTCTTGACCAACCACTTGCTGCCACCTCACACTCTTTCCTTATCCTTTCTTTTCTCTCAGCTGACCACCGTGACCAATCCTTTCCTCTTAATCTCTTATTTATAAAACACAGGTACACAGCCATCCCTTCTCCTTCACCAACCCTACAGTAGCCGCACACCCCATTCCTCTGCCTCTCTTCAACACCAGCCGCAACCCGCCTCCATCTTCATTCTCTCTCTCTTCCCAATTTATCAATCTCCACCATTTTTCAAGGACAATCAGGGACTTTTACTACCCATACCATCAATTGCTCATCAACACAAAGAAATTTTACTTTTGGTAAAGAGTAGGGGCTTAATATCAAGTTAAGTTCATGTTTGCTTATAGCAAATTGTGAGCCTAATTTGTGTTCTCTCTCTCTTCTAAACATTTCTCTTAATTTCTTGTGTATTGAATGATGTATTTGAGTATGGGTAGTGAGTAGTTCCATTTTGGAAGTTAGGGTTGTGAAGCCCTAACTCATCTTGTGTAAATATTGATGCTTTACTTTTAATAAATACAATTTTCATTTT
The DNA here is from genome assembly GCF_958449725.1 of Rosa rugosa. Taxonomy (NCBI): domain Eukaryota; kingdom Viridiplantae; phylum Streptophyta; class Magnoliopsida; order Rosales; family Rosaceae; genus Rosa; species Rosa rugosa. The sequence goes on from NC_084823.1 coordinate 14,982,390, forward strand.
GTATGCTTTAAATCCGAATTTATTGGTCCTTAGAAGCATGTTTCTAGGCTTTGTCAACCTTTGAAATTATGTTTTGGGCAATTGTGATGAATGGATTGATAAATTGACAACTTATTAGTCTTGTTGCATCTAGGATTTAAGTATGGTGACTATTAGTTAGCTTAATTGTAGCTAAGCTTGGTTTGCTCTCTAGGCCTCTAATTTTATATGTTGCAGCCTTGACCGGTGTAATGTTTAAGTTAGAGAGTTGATTGTGGCCCTAAACGGCATAATCGATACACCGAAAGGATAATTGATTTAGTAGCCTTGACTGGTACTAGATACGGGACTTAACACATATAGGAAATGCCTCTATTTATGAAATTGGCATCGATGTTTACAAGATAGTTAGTGTGAATCACTCGACACTCCCATGTTTCCATTAATTTGAATTCCAATTTTAATTTCTTGCTTGATAATTAGTTGTTTGCTTTTATTTTAGTTTGCTTTTAATTTAGTTAATTCTGAATTCAAAACTCCCAAACAAAATTCTACCTTCCATTGTGCATAACTCATTTGGGCTACAAGTTAGTGGCTTTGATTAGGCTTAGTGTGAGCTAAGCCGAGCATTGCCGAGGCTTGATGCCTTATGCATATTATTTTACTTTATTTTATTTTTATTTTTCATTGTATGCTTTTAAGTTATTTTAGCGCCAATTACCTCGGTTAAGTCCAACACCTAATCCCCGAGGTACGATAACTAAGGTAAAAAACTTCCCTTACTTGACACGATGCGTACGCTTGCGAGAGTATATGCATCAAGTCAGAAGGATTCATCAATGAAGGATGGGTGTTCGATTAGGACCGGTTTCGTTGAAGATGGTGGCCGGAATCAGAAGAAATCGGCGAAAAACTCTAGTTTGCTATAGTGAACTTTGGAGCTTCGATTTTGCTCTTCTCTGGCCAAATCGCCGTGACCCACTACCATCGGCGTGTCAAGGAGGAGGAGGCAGTCCTAACCGGACCGGTGGCGGGTTGATTGGTGGGCGGACGGCGAAGAAAGATTGGAAAAACTCAAAAACCCGAACTGTCAAGTAGAGAGAGAAAACGCGGGGAGGAGAGAGTGAGAGTTACTGTGGTGGGTTTCCGGAATTGGAAACCTACCATATTAAATTTCTCTATTTATACAAAATTACCATGAACAATAATTTTAGTTTTTCGATTATAACTTTCGCACACAAACTCTGATTTAAACGTACCACATGTCCACGGACTCGATTTAACATCCTTTACGACTTTCATGAAGAAATTTTTTTCAAAAACTGACCCGAACAAAAAGTCAACTATTTGGTCCATTAAAATTATCGAAACAGTGAAAGTAATTATCGTTTACTGTCCAAATGACTAGTAAACCGGTAAATTGGGATGCAGGACGTGACACTGAATCTTCATCCCAGGTTATGGGACGATCCTACTCAAATGATCATGGTCCAATTGCTCCCGATAAGTTGGATAGCACAAATTTCATCTCATGGTCCAAACATGCTAAATTGAATATTACTGGGAGAGGAAAACTCGAATATATTACAGGGAAGTAAAAGGCTCCGTCAGAAGATGATGAAAATGAATATGAAACATGGGTCCAAGAAGACAGTCTTGTTCAAGCTTGGCTTCTCAATTCCATGTAGAGGGATGTGAGAGAAAATTATAAGGGACTCAAAACTGCAAAACAGATTTGGGATGCAGTCAAGCTGACTTATTCAGTGGCACAAGATGATTCTCGAAATTATGAACTCCAAATAGCTACAGAGTCTACCCAAACAAATGGGGCCCCACTCCGTGATGACTATAGCAAGATTGAAAAAATGTGGCGAGAACTTGATATCCTAGATCATGTCAGTCTCACATGTGCATACTGCATTGCTATTGCAACAGAGAGAATGAGTAAACATCGTGTGTATATGTTCCTCGCAGGTCTTGACCCTCATCTTGATGTTGTAAGAAGTAGGGTGCTTACTACCAAACCATTATCTAAAATTGAGGAGGCATACTCAATTGTTAATGCTAAAGCCAATAAGCTTAAAACAATGATGTCTGGGCCAACTACAGAAGGTTCAACTATGGTGGCTAAATATAAGCCACCACACACCTCTAGCTCCAAATTTTCTCCAGATTCTGGTCCTTCATGGAGAAAGCCACAGGGTCCCTATGCATTGTACTCATTACAAATCAACCAAGCACAATGTTGACTCTTGTTATTAACTTATACGGTATCTAGATTGGTGGGATGCCTATATTGCTAAACTCAAAGATTCAAAGGCAAAGGAAATTGTAGCCACTCTCAAGAATGCTATTGGTCCAAAACCAAGAGGTAAGGCCAAAGACTCCCTCCAAGTTGCCTCCCCAGATTCAGAGGTTAATCTCGTATGTGTTGCTTTAGAGGATGATACTTCTGGACATCCAGATCCACCATTTGCCTTCATGACTGATTCAGGTACACTTAGTTCTCCTCTAAAACTTTTTGACTTAAATTGGAAGGATTGTGGATAATTGATTCGGGTGCAACAGATCATGACTCATGACCGAAGTATACTACATACCCTGTCTTCACCCCATAGATTAGGTGTCACTAATGCCAATGGTGATCCATATCCCATTACTGGTGCTGGTTCGGTATTTGTGCGTGACTCCATCTATGACTCATGATACTGTTTTGCTTGTCCCTTCCCTTTCCCATAACCTATTATCTATCAGTCAGATTACCAAAACACTTTACTGTTGTGTGATTCTTTACCCTTGGTATTGTGTTTTTTCAGGACACCTCCCAGGGGAGATAATTGGTCGTACCAGGGGAGATAATTAGTCGTAGTGTTAAGAAAAAGGGGCTCTATTACATGGAGATGACTCCTGCTGTGACCGTCGTGCTAGTGAAGTCAATAAAGTGCAAACCTCTTCCACCGATAAGGATAAAGTTTGGTTATGGCATAAGAGACTTGGACACCCATCATTTAGTTACTTCAAAATTTGTTCCCTTTGCTCTTTCAACATTATAAGGAATCCAATTTTGGGTGTGAGACTTATCTTGGGAAAAAGTCATTGTGTAACCTATCATTCCAGTTTCAATAAAAGTAGTGCACTATTTGATTTGATTCATTCTGATGTTTGGGTCCCTTGCCCTTCTACTCCTTCTAGTATGCTTTGGTTTGTACTCTTCATTGATGATTGTACGCGAACGTGTTGGGTTTACTTGTTAAAACATAAAAGTGAGGTTTCTTATGTTTTCAAGATTTTTCATTCCATGATTCAGACTTTATTTCATACTCCTATCAAGGTTTTCTAACAATGGTGGTGAATATGTCAATCATGACCTTCGTGAGTACCTACATAGAAATGGCATTATCCATCAGACCACATGTCTTCTAACACCTCAACAAAATGGTGTGGCTGAATGAAAGAATCGACAAATTCTTCAAGTAGCTCGCTCAATCTTGATCGATGCTCATATGCCTGAAAACCTTTGGGGTGATGTCATCCTCACAACCACTTATCTTTTGAATCGCTTACCCACATAGGCTCTTAAGCCACCCACCCATTGAAGCCGACCATATCACCCCAGAAACACCACTTGAAGCTCTTGGACAATTCTTCACTCTTCCACCTACTCACACTCTTCCACCCAAGATCTTCAGTTATGTGGCTTATGTCTACATCCTTCGTAATCAAAGGAGTAAGTTAGATGCTTGTGCGGAAAAATGTGTTTTTGTGGGATATGCTTCTCACCAGAAAGGATATAAATGCTACAATCCCTCTACTCGCAAAATGCATGTGACCATGGATGTGACCTTTCGTGAACTTGATATTTTCTTTTCCTCGAAGACTCCTCTTCAAGGGGAGCGCATATCTGTGGAAGAGCAGTCTTCCTCAACATTAGAGGACTTTCATTTCCTTGTGGGAAAAGATATTCAAGGAAGCCAAGACAATGGTGATATGACAAACTCATCAAAGAACTCCTTACTCATACGACACTAGTACCAATATCTCTAGAGGATGCTCCTGAGGTAAATTCAAACCCTTTACTCATAACAGATAATGTTGTTCATGATGAGTCTAATGATGCGGCTAAAATAGCCTCACTATTTAACCCTGCAAAATGTAGTTGTCAGTATAGGATAAGTAGGGATCGTTCAGTCCGGGGATTGTAGGGTACACCTACACAAAAATGTCAATTAACAAATAAAAGAATAAAATGGGGGTTTTGAAATTTGGTTCCTAATCTACTTAAAATAAAAACGAAACAAATAAAACTATCTACAATGATCGACTTCTTCACACTCAAATCAGAATTTTCAAACCATGTCAACATGCAATGAATTGTTTCAATCTATACAACCTAAAATTGTGCCAACACTAACTATCAAAAATAAATTTGAAGTACAAGTTTGAAGAGATCGAGTACCACTTTAATTCTTCTTTTTAATCTCCTAAATTAGGAAAAGTCCATAACTTAAAATATTTCATATAAAACATTACGTTAATACTGAAAAGCATCCGTCAACATTAAATATGAATCATTAAGTGCAATTAGAATTCTGAATTCAAACATGTATGCATTCATAAGAAGTCACAAACACACAAACATGTAGCATATAATTTCGACCATTGTGCATAGCCTTTACCACTTTAATTTCTGCCCTAAAACGATTAGGTGAATTAGAACACAAATTTGGCTTTATTCACCTGCAGATTAACATCATTATTCAACAAAAATCATATGCTTAAAGATATAAAAGGATGGCACGAAATCATATTGTAAAGATATCATAAACAACTCAAGAACATAAATAAATGAATCTGAAAATTACTAACATAAACTTGTTCTTAACAAAAATCCAACTCCAATAACAAAGTTCATAATCAAAATCTGAAATTCAATACTAAAGAGTATGAAAACATAATTAAGGGCCATGAGTTACACTTTTTGATCTTCAAGGAAGCTTGGAGAATGTCAAGAGAACACAGGGCTAGGCCTTCAAGAACACGAACAGCCTTGGAGAAGTCCTAAAGCTCTTCACGGCAAGAGGCTTTATTTCTGAATTTTGGAGAGGGTTTTGGAGAAAAGAGAACTAGGCTAATGAACTGAATTTTGCATGAAGAAGTGATGGTTTTGGCTTCAAGAATTGCTGCTATTTATAGTGGAATCCTCCTCTCTCGTGATGCAATCATGGCCAATCATCTAGAGGTGATTTCTCCTCCAAATTTCCTTGATTTTCTCATGACAAAGTCATGAATTTTCTGATCTCTTTTCCCCTTAATGACTCATGGTATATTCCTTGAATAGTGACCAGATACATCCTTTATTCCTCTCCTTTGAATAACACTAATTTCTTCTTCCAAGAGTTGTGGACACAATGAACTCCTATAATCAAGAAAAGTCAGAAATTAATTAGTGTCTATAATCAATAGAAAATAAGATAATTAGGAATAAATATTGACTATAAACACTCCCTTTTATCTCCATGAAATAAGAAGAATTTGTGTGAATGAAAACTCCTTGAATTCCTCCTGATTTATGCAAGTCTTCTTATCCTTCAAGTTTCCTTGATTTCATCACTCAAGAGTTTTCAATCGGATGGACTCCTAAATTCTCTCTTTAAAACAAGAAAATCAGAAATAGGAAAGTTCAAAGGAAGAAAGTTCCCTAAAACAAAATAGGAAATATTTCCTAAAATGAAAGAGGAAAGTTTCTAAAATGACCTATCCTTCATTTACACTCATTTCTGCTCTTTTTCACCTATTTTCTCCATTTCCGTCCTTGAAGTACCTAAAAACAGAAACTATGTTATAATTAGTAATTTTAAGAGAGTAACTTAGCCAAATGAGGGAAAATACATATTAAAAAAGTCACACTTTGTGCTTTTATCATCTAACCCTGATCCTCATAATGTCATACATGATATACCAAATCTTTAGTCTAATTATGTTGTGCATAATGAGGATGCCATAATTGATAAGCCCAATATTGAGTCTAACGACCGTATACATAGTAAAGGTGACCCTGAAACAAGATCCAACCTGGAAGGAAGTGAGGTCCCAAAGTATCAGTTACCATCTCGATCTACGAGAGGGAGACCCAAAGTCAATTATGAACCTAACCCTAAACCCAAGGCCAAATATCCTATTAGCAACCATGTATCGACCCAAAGATTGTCGGAGTCATATGCATCCTTTGTATTCCAATTATCTACTATTGCCATTCCAAATAAAGTGCAGGAAGCCTTGACAGACGCTAAATGGATCACCCAACCAATGAAGACTGAGATGGAAGCCTTGGAAAAGAACGGTACATGGGAACTTGTGCCAAAACCTGTAGGAAGAAAACTGTGGGGTGCAGGTAGATCTACACATTGAAGTATGCAGCTAATGGAACACTCGATAGGTATAAAGTAGGGCTTGTCGCCAAAGGCTACACACAAACATATGGAATTGATTATCAAGAAACATTTGCACCAGTGCCCAAGATCAGTACCATCCGCGTATTAATGTCTATAACTGCAAACTTGAATTTGCCTCTCAAGCAATTTGATGTGAAAAATGCATTCTTACATGGAGACCTCAAGGAAGAAGTATGCATGGACTTACCTCCAGGATTCATAGCACCATCACAAAAGGGTATGGTGTGTAAATTGAAGATATCCCTATATGGGCTCAAGCAATCTCCTAAAGCATGGTTTGGGAAGTTTAGTGAGTCAATGATGACATTTGGCTACAAGCAGAGTAACTTTGATCATACTCTCTTCTTGAAGCAGAAAAAAGGCAAGCTGACTGTTCTAATTATTTATGTAGATGATATGATTGTAACAGGAGATGATCAAGAAGAAGCAAAGAATTTGGAGGATTACTTGTCATCTGAGTTTGAAATGAAAGACTTGGGTGGGCTGAAATATTTTCTTGGCATTGAGCTGGCTAGATCAGAAGAAGGCATTTTCTTATCTCAAAGAAAATATGTCTCAGACTTATTTACTGAAACAAGTTTTTTAGCTTGCAAACCTGATGATACGCCAATGGAACAAAATAACAAGTTAGGGGAATATCCTGATCAAGTACCTTCCAAAAAGGAAAGGTATCAAAGACTAGTTGGCAGACTCATATACCTATCTCACACACGCCCAGATATTTCATATGCTTTGAATGTGGTAAGTCAGTTCATGCATTCCCCAAGTGAAACTCACATGAATGTAGTTTACCGTATTCTTAGTTACTTAAAGTCAGCTCCAGTTAAAGGAATTATGTTTTCAAAGAATGGAGACTTGGAGGTTGCTGGGTACACTGATGCAGATTGGGCAGGATCTATCACTGATAGAAGATCAACCTCTGGATACTTTACTTTTGTGGAAGGTAACCTTGTTACTTGGAGAAGTAAGAGAAACAAAAAGTAGTTGCTACGTCTAGTGCAGAGGCAGAATATAGAGGAATGGCCCAAGGAATATGTGAAATGTGGTGGCTCCCTAACCTATTGAAAGACTTGGGGTTCAAGCCTAAACAAGTTATGAACCTATTTTGTGACAACAAGGCATCCATAGACATAGCACACAATCAAGTTCAACATGACATAACCAAACATGTTAAAGTGGACAAACACTTTATTACCAAGGAAAAGCTAGAGTCAAAGATCATTGATGTGTTACATGTGAAGATTGAAGACCAGCTTGCAGATATATATTCTGACTAAAGTTGTTTCAAGTAAAGTATTTCACAACTCACTTGACAAGTTGGGCATTCGAGACATCTATGCACCAACTCGAGGGGGAGTGTTGACATGAGCTGTATCATATGAATTAATCTTTATTATGATTTATTTTGTGTATCAATTAGCATTAGTGATATAGTTGACTTAGATCAGAATTAATTACTTTTCTTTATATGTACATGGTTGTAGTACTATATAACCCTTCTTAAGAGATGAATATACTTACAACATTATTCCTACACAGTTCAAGAGTTTAGATATTAAACTTCCAACTGTGAGCCAGCATCTTTCACATTTACACAGGATACCATAGCCATTATCAACCAGACGTTGTAGCCAGTTGCCACAAACTCCACTATCTCCTTACCACATAGCCTATCAATCATTACATAATAACACACGTCTCTGTGCATTTTGGCTGCTTAGGCTCAGGCTTGTTTTCAAGATCGTTTCTAAGCTTTCGGATTACACCCTCAGACCTTTGTTGAGCCTCTTGGGTAGTCTCTTCTGCTCTTAGTCGTGCAACACGTTCATCTGCTAACTTTTGTTCAAGCATCATGGTTTTCTCTTTCATCTTTAAATCAATCTGCATATTTGTGATTCAGATAAAAGTATACATGAAAGTAAAAGTTCAATATTTACAAGTGTGTAAGAACAACTTAATATTAGAGGCAAACACTTTGTGCTCTGAGATCTATATTACCCACTCGATCTTTCCAAATCCAAAGAAAGGAAAAATGAATTGTTTTTATATGGGAGAGCACCTGAATCATAAGACCAACAGCCAATGCGAAAAAATATACACAAATTCATTCTTTACAAATACAAAGATCTTGATCAGTTTAAAAGGGTAGATCAATAGATACAGGACTACGGCACAGGATGCAGCAAACTGCAAATTGTAGTTTTAACTAAGCCAACTGTTAAACATGCTGATGCCAATTATTGAATGCAAAGAAAATGCAGATGAAAATATACCATCTCAGTAATCTGTTTAAGCTGCTGATCATGTGCAAGCTGTATCTGCTCATTCAAACGAGATATTTCTTGTTTTGAATACCCCTTTGAAGCAACCTCTTCTTGTTGATCACGAAATTTCTGTCCAGATGCAACAATGTTTTGATCATTATATTCAATACCAATTCTAAAAAACATACCATAAATAAAAGAGAAAACAACAAATACCTTCACTTCAGCAAATATCTCATCCGTGTATGGCCGCCCACCATTCTGTGCTATAACCAAGTTTACAATCGAGAGAAGCCGCTGCACTTGTTCAACCCTCTTGCTTTCATCCTTAGTCTTGTTATCAAAAAGCACACAACGATTTCCACAGAGACCAAGGATTTCCTAAATTGTTGCAAGAACTGATTATAAGTCTAGTGCATGATAGGCTCATATCAAAGAGAGTACTGGATCAAGCAATAAAAATAAAAGAAAATTCTTACATAAAATATGTCAAAATGATCTTCCATTAATTCTATATTACTAATAGATTTATGTCAACTTCTAATGATAGTACTGCTCATTTGAACCAAGTCTACCTTATATCACCACACATCATTAATAAAGACCAACTTTATTTCTGGGAACAACAAATGACAATGACAGTATGACACCAATATTTTCTGTAAAGAGGTAATACACATTTGATGTAAGCAATGAATAGGGAAGAGTTCCCAAGAACTGTCTCATTAGAGAGGACAAGCATTTTCACTAAGTTTGATATCATTTGGAAACAAATCTGGGGACCAAAGAAAAGAAAAAAAATGGAGAACCAACAGGAATGCTTCAACAGAACTTCAATACTTCTAAACTCATGTCTCAACTTGACTGTTTTCTTTATCAAACTTATAAGTCCAAATGAAATACACGATGATGTTAACAGGTATAGTTAAAAAGAATATCATACTGCTCATTCAGAAATGGAAACGAAAGTAGTGATGTTATCATGACATTTTAAGCTTGGGAAAGGAAAACAAAATTGAAGAAACAAATTTACCTTCAAATGCTCCGGGCAATCACGGCCCAAATAATCTTCCAAAGTCTCATCTTCTTCAAGCTCATCTCCTCCCGTAAAGACAACAATCATATAGTCAAAGATTTTACTTCCAAATAGAGTTTCCAAGCTACGGATTGCAGACTCTTCTTCTTTTGTAAAGCGAGTTCTAGTTGAGAGAACCACAAGAACACCATGGATTCCATCCTTGGCCAATGTAATGCATTTGGCAATTTCTTTGCTAATAAAGTCTGATTTGGCAGAATTATCAAAAAGACCTGCAGCATACTACACAAATCAAAAGGAAAGAATAACAGTTGAAAAGCAGGTTCTTAAATGCAACTACTTTATATACTCGTAGAGCTAGTCCAAGACACATTTTTCAGATACATAATTACAAAACAAATACACATTGGCAAGACTTTACCAGGAGTGTCTATAACATTAATTTGTTGTCCATCTCTCAAGATAGCAGTCTTCAATTCAGTAGTGCTCGTGACACTACTAGAGCTACGCTTGGCCTTGAAGGCGTTTTTGCCAAGAATGCTGTTGCCTGTTGCACTTTTTCCATTACCAGTGCGTCCAACTAAGACCACAGTGCGAGCAGCATTAGAAAAGGGAAGTTCTTGGTTAACATCAATCAAACGTCCACCCATTATACAAAATCAGAATACCTGCAACCATATATGTTTCATATTCTGTCAATGCTTCATAAATGAAGAAAGTATTGCAAGTAGAAACAGGATACCTAGCAAGCATATAGTCTATATATATTATCGAGAGAGAGAGAGAACCGTCTGATGAACACTGGCATGCCGACAATTGAAACAAGGCAAAAAAACTGTGGAGTGAAAGAGACGGTACGATTGGAATAAAAGCATACAAGATCGTCTCGAAAGGAAACTCAACTCAGGTAGTGGATGAGCGAAGCCAAGAACAAAGAGACTCTCTCAGAGGCGCCAAGAACAAAGGGACTCTCTCGGAGGCCACACAGAGAGAATTAGAGAAGTTCTTTGTTATGTCTCTGTGTGTGTGTGTCTGAGTTGTGAATTTATACGATCCTCCTCGAGGTTTCTGCTTGTATACTCTCCTACATTGATGCTGACTTAATTTACATGGAAAGAAAGGAAAAGAAATTAATTCCTTGCTCTTTCCACAAGCATGGGAAATTGATTCCTAGATTGCTTCATGACCTTCTCTGTTGTATTAGCCTCCATTTTGACACATTACATATGATTCTCCTCATTGGACTGCCATTTTATGCAATGCTTTTTTCCTCTCCTACATTACGATACTTATTTGAATTTGCGTTTCAGAGTAGAAGATTGTATAGACTGAGACTGGTAATTTATAAAATTTTAGTGTATGGTGTGGTTACTTGCTACGCATTCCTTGCTGAGTAACAAGGATAATATTAAGTAGGCTTTCCTTGCTAATAATGAGGACGGTATTAAGTGCGCTTTTAGTGTTGTTGCCGGGATTCTAGACCAAAAGACTAATTATAATAATGAAGGTTTGGTGCCATGCTCAAGTTCACCGATTATGCTGCTCTTGGTAGGTCTTCGGGGAGGGGATGGGGAAAAGAGTTGGCTCTCAATTCTACCTCTGCTCAATTTGGATGGAGAACTACTACTTTACTCAATTCTACCTCTGCTCAATTTGGATGGAGGACTACTACTTTAATAGGATGGAGTATCATTTTTATCTTGCTCCATTACAAGAGTCGAGCTCAAGTCTCATTTTTACAAGTGAGAGGTTTCAAAATCGACTCTCATAATGTTTGTTATATGAAAAATAAAAAGATAGATGAAAATTATTATTTGTCGCCGCATATAAGCAATCATTTCACTAGGTAATACTTAAGTAAGAAGAGAACGGACAACATTGTTTCTCGGAGTGCTAAATTCTGCTTTGATGGTAATGGGAAATGACTATGCTTTTGGAGCACCTAACCCGTTTTTCAAGTTAGTGGGAATGAAGGCATTTTAGTATCTCAAAAACAGAACAGAGAGAAATGATAGCTGAGAAAAGAAAGTAGTCCAAACTGTGTAATTGACAACCACAACTGGTTCAAATAGAATGAAAGTGATTGACTGCTAGAAAATTTGAAGTAATAATTGAAGCAACTTCTCTACCACATTTTTTATGGGTAGCTAGGTAAATCTTACCCTAGTGTTTCAACTTTCTCGGTGAAAATACAAGAACATAACGTGTTTTCTGAAAAAAAGGGATTGATAGGCACACACTACAACAAAAGTGGGCTTTGGATACCATTTCCTACACACATTTAGTCTAATAGTGACAGGGCCCAAAACATGTCTCACCAATCTTTGTAATGGTGTCTCTATAATTGATTTTTATTTTTATTTAACCCATGAAATCAAAAAACAAAAATGTTCCAGACTCACCAAAAAAAAAATGCGTTTAGAAGTCAAAAAATATTATTTTAGACAAAATCAATAATGATTTTATCTTCTTATAATTCTTATCTTTCTTTTTCTACGGGGCAGAACAACATCTCTCTCTCGGTGAGTTTCTCTCTCTCTGTGTGTGAAGCATGAAGAGAGCAGTAATCTTCCGATGATCACCTGTGCTGTACATAATCGGATTTAGTCTTTTAGTTCGGGTGGTTTCTGTGTGATCTACGTTTCATCTCCATCAAAATGGCGAGAATTGCATACTCATACGCAGTCAAATCTCATATTCGCACCAAAGGTACAACAAATAGTTCTTTTGGAATTTTAGGGTATTGGGTTTTTCTTTTCTTGTGCATGATTGTTTCTTTATTTTGGTTTTAGGCTCTTGCATTGCATCTTTTCTTGAAAGCAGAACTTCAATTTTGGGGTTAATTTTAGGGTTGCTTTTCATACTGGTCAAAACAAAAGAAAAATAATGGACCTTTTCATGATCTTTAGGATAATGAAAGTTGAAACAAGTTTGATTGATAAAAATTGCTGCTGAATTTAGGATTAGTTCATACTATTGCTGTAGGATTTCTAGTCTTGCTATTCGGTGACGGAGATCTGAAACCTGAACCTAGTTTCAGTTCTACAGAAAACGACATGAAGTTCTGTGAGAAACGCGCAAAATCGTGTATGAATAGTTCAATTTCTATTGCTATTGTCATTTTTGCTCAGTTCCATAGCATAATGTAGTGTTTGCTTTCTAGATTTTCAATCCCTAAGTTGCTGATCTCTACAGGGAATAAGCCACAGTCATTTCAGACTCTGGCGCAAAATATAATCAGAGGTTAGTGTAATGGCTGTTGTTATAATCTCATTTCATATGGCAAAAACAAAGTGATTATGTAACTGATTTAGGCTACTACATATTTGAGCTTCCGAGCTTTACAATCACCGAAGTTTTGATTTATTTAGGGAAGAAGCCACTGCAAAATTTGAGTGTGTTGCATAATATTATCAAAGGTTAATGTTATAGTACAGTTAATACCTCTAGTTATGATCTCATTTTGATAGCAATTGCAAAATGATTACTTACGCTCTTTTGCCAACTGGTTTAGGGCAGGTTGACTTATCTTGCTATCCTTATATCATTCTCCTCAAGTCCCATCTTTTTATTTGTTAATCTCATTAAGTGACCATCCAATCTTATGTCTTCCATTTATCAAATCTCTATTTCCTTTTTCTCTTTTATTACTCCTCAGCTGTTCAAGTGGAAATCCTTTGTCAAGTCATGCGTGTAATTGCAAATCAATCTACCATAAGACAAATTGATTCTCAGGCTTACCTTTTCTCTCTCTATTCAGATAATACTGTTGGATTCAAGCAGGAATCAATTAAATAGGAGGTATTAAGAAAGATGATTGATAGGAGCATTTTAATGTGGTATTTTAATAGTTAATTCCTCACATTTTGCTTAGTTAATTCCTTAACGAATCGATTTTTAACTTAATTTCTATTTTTTAGGTACATTGGAGTAGATGATGATGAAATGAGCATTAGGTCCACACTTACCTATAAATGGTGGAGAAAAAATGGAAATGTACTAAAATGTCAATTTTACACATTTTCCTACTCCGGCTAGGAGAAACCAAGCCAAGCAAGGAAGAAGGAGCGGCCGCCGGACCAAATGAACTTCAAATGAGCTGAAACTTTCCAGATCCATTCTAGACACCCAAAGGAACATTTCATATGAAGAGTGCAAGATCCAGATAGAAGTGGAAGGCCTTCAAAAGATCGGTCCAAAGTTCTGACTAAAAGACGAAAACTGAAAATCGGACCTGAACGCATTCTGGAAGCATTTCCGGCCAAAATACTGTTCTAAAAGATCTGAAATTTTACCAGGGTGATCTACATTCATGGAGAAACATTTTTTATGAAGAGGTCAAAGGCAAAATCCGAAGTTGTGATGGAGATTCAATTAAAGTAAGAAATGAGCAGAAAATCCACCATCATCATCACCCAAAAACCTAATTCCATGTTTTAGGGTGTAATCATTATGTTTTCTCCATCATTACTCACCCTAATTTACTCCATCTTTCCATCATCATGTTTTCTCCATCATTACTTACCATAATTTACTCCATCTTTTCCAATTTCACTCTTCTTTCTCTTCCCTATATAAACACCTTCTCCTCTCACTCTCAAAAGACATTCCTTCATCCATTCCATCTTCTTTGTCTCTCCATTTCCTTTCCATTTTTCTCTTCATCCTCTAGTTTCAAGTTTAGTCATCTCCACGAGTTCAAGCAAGGCCAAAGAAGAAGAAGAGAAGCCGTGAGCACGTCCATCCATAGCCATCCTTGAAGCTTGCTTTCGAGTTTCAAGAATCCACAACGTGAATCATCCATCTCATCTTCATCCACGGTGTAATCCGATTCTCCTTTGTAACCTTTGCTTTGAATTTCGTTGGTTATGAACTAGTTGACATATATGTTTGAACAAAGTATTATTTCTGGAATTTTTATGATTAATTGAGAATTTTCAGATTCATATATTGTGATTCGAGAGTTGCTTATGTGGGTTTGTTTAATTAAATTTGCGTTATAGATAACTTTTGTATTTTAATCTTATGTGGTTGCAAACACTTAAGGTTTCGATATGAATGGTGCTAGGTTTAAGAACATGAAATCGACTTTTCGTTTTGTGTAAACTTGAATCAAAGTAGTAAAGGTTTTGTACAAAGATCGAATTTAATTAAAGATGATTGCAATTAGGTGGACTTTTCCATACTAAGTTGTACACTTGAGTTGATAGCCTTTCTCTATGTGTAATGCGTTAAACATGACATGATTGACTAGCTTTCTAGGGTTTGATTGCATGTTTGATAGGATTAATCTAGGTGCTTTCGCTTAGGTTAATTAGCATTGAAAAGTAAAAAATGGGAATTCATTTGCTTTCGAATGTTTCACATGATCAACTCCTTTCTCATGACATTGAAAATCAACTATAGGAATTGTAATTGGATTTCTTGCATATGGATGTGGTTTTGATCTTTGTTCCTTGCGTTCCACCCTTGTATATATGTTTTTATATTTTCTTTATTTCATTTAATTTTAATTCTGATTCTAAATCTTAAAACCCCCTTATTTATGTTCACTTGGATATATTTTTATTCTTTATTTTATTTTTGTACATAATACTTTTTACTTTATTATTTTAATTCTTTATTTGTTTTTGACAATGACAGGTGTACCCTCAATCCCCGGAATAGAACGATCCCTATTTGCTTATACTACTAACGATGTTTTCAGGGTTAAATTATGCGCTTGCTTTGAGCGTATCAATGATGCATGTTCTTCACCTTGTTATAGTTACAATATTCTTTTGGTTTATCTTTACTTGACTGTACTCCTATTTCTACTCAAATGTAGGGCATGCCCTTCAGAATTTTATACCTTTTGTCAAATTCCAAAAGGCTTTATACGGGATGTTGGCATGAGGTTTGGAATTATGTTTGAGACAGAGGACTCCGGCAAGTGCAGGTAAGGTCATTACTTATGCTTGATACATCATTCTCCATAACACCTGGACTATCGTTGTGTTTGAACATGCATTTGTTTCTTTTGCCTGTTAGAGTACAAGCCCCACAAAGAATTAAGATACTTAATAACTGTTGAAAATGGGAGGTTTAAACCTTGTTGATGGGTTACCTTCATTATTTGCTTTCTATGACTTCTGCACGACCATGCTCCAGTCATTTGTGGTAGCCTGAATTGTGCTTTCCCCTTTACAATGATTTGTATCCTTCCTAATATTATTACATGCAGTAAATTGTCTTGCTGAGAAAATAAAGTATTGACATTGCCCTTAATGGTCCATATAAACATACACCTATAAATAATTAGCTGATTTTTAGTAATTAATAATATATATTATGATTTCACATGACATTCTGGATAAAAGTATTAGATAACTCACATGCTAGCATCCAAGTGATCTTTTCTTTTCTTCACATCTGTTTCACATCTGTTCAGGCATGGGTTACCCTTGGCAGAGCTCAGTTAAACTTTGGGGAACCTGATAGTGCCATTCAAAGCTTTGACAAAGCATTAGCCATCAAGGTACTGATTCTGGAAGATTTTACTTATAGTTTGCAGAGCTTTTTCTACTCTTCTGTGATGGTATTGAAGTGGGTGATTATTGTTTAAGTGGTGCTTGCCAATATGATTTTTTTTTCCTTTCCTTTTGGAAATCATAGTCGTCCTGTTGAATTGCTTAAATGGAAATTTATAAGTTTATGGTATAAATCTCAGCACAGTGATACAAATTTTTACCTGTACGTACATCTTGATTCTGAGGAGGCTCAAGATGACATACTGCGAAAAGGCGAAAGCAGCTCCATTCATCAGGCTTAAGTCCTACAAGAAACCGTTCTGCAATTGGTGATAGCACTTCAGATCATTAAGTTTTCCGTGATAATTTTTTATATATTTTTTTAAATGAAATATATTGAGTCACCAATAGAATTGGTGTGGGGTTGTAAACTACATTACAAGAATAATTTATAAGTCACCATTGCACTTAATAGTGTGTGTTATCATACTATGGGACCCACATGAGGTAGGCACCAAAATTGTAATAGTTCCTTTCTTGGGTATTTGTCACGGACTTGGCTTCTCTACTATAATTTCGTTTTGCTATGATTTGCTATAATTTGCTATTAAGCTGTCACATTAGCATCAGCCAATCCAACGGCTGATAATAAAGAGTTTACAAACTCACGTTGGTGGATTTGAAGCACCATATCGTGTCCTCCTCTTCCCTTCCCTTCCCTTCCCTTCTCTGTAAGAACCCAGGAATGGTGGAGATGGAGCAGGAAGAAGAGAAGGAGGGAATGATGATAATCAAAGGAAAAGAAGCTATCGGATTGAGAATCGTAAACATGTTTGTGGCGATGGGTTTGTTGCTTGGAGCTATTCGTTTCAACGTGGCTTTGATTCTCTTCAATGTGTGCTTCCTTCCTATTTCCAAGGCCATAATGTGTGCTTCATTCCTATTTCCAAGGCCATATTGTTAGTAGTGCTGTAAAGTAATTTGCATTATTTGGGTTTTTATTGTTTTTTTGCTCTGCTGCAAAATCTGTATTTCAGGGTATTTGGGTTGCTGTGTTGTTTATGATAATCTCAGTTGATGATAAGAGCAAATAGGAAGAAAAGTGGCCTGGTATGGTGTACCCTTTTCTCTTTGGAATATGAAATTCAAGTTGATTTGATCAAAAACTTAGTTACAGAGAAGGAAGGGGAGTGAGAAGGGAAGAAGAAGAGGACTCGATCTGGTGCTTCAAGTTCACTAATGTGAGTTTGTAAACTCTTTATTATCAGCCGTTGGATTGGCTGATGCTGATGTGGCAGCTTAATAGCAAATTATAGCAGATCTTAGCAAAAAGAAATTATAGTAGAGAAGCCAAGTCCGTTTGTCACGCCTTCAATACCAACATGATAATAGTGTGTAAATCGTGGCTATTTACCATACACACCAATCATTGGTGTCCTTTGTCCCAATAGACACCATTACGGATGGTGTGCTAAGCCCAGTTTTGTAGTAGTGGCACGTTTCAATCCTTACTGGTCAGAAACCAAAAATTCAAACAGAACACAAGGATTTTTGGTTACGTAGTGAAAATCTCAAATATAAGAATAAAAACACTGCGGGGCTCTTACTTTTTTTTTTTTTTTTTTTTTTTTAGGGTAACGGAATGAATCCATTGATATAAAATCATACGACCACACTCGGTCAATCTTGGTAGATCAAGAGATCCCCAAATTACACAATACCTACTCAGCTTTAAACAGAAGGGAAAACTAACAAAAGTCTGCATAACCATGCTTATTGCAACTAACCAAAAAACTAAACCCTAAAAGACAAGCAAAAGAGAACTGTGAATTGCTAGCACTACAAACCCAAAGTAGAAGCCCTGCCTTGACCATCCTTGTCGCCTAAGACCATCCTGGTGTACGACGCAAACAACCAATAGAAATGCTATTACTCGAGGTTTGTAGGCCACCTATTCCTAGCCAGAACAGGAAATGGATTTGAGCTCCGAGGCCACCACCATCTGTGGACCTCCAGATCCTCCTTCAGAAGCAACTGACATTCCTGATTCGGAGCCAGCATAAGCAGAGGCCGCCAGTGAAGACCTAGGAGTATTTCGCTTCCCACGGGGCCTTCCTCTCTTCTTGTACACCTTTGGGGCCGAGGAAACAGGTACTTCAACCAAACCCTCAGAAGAAACATCAAGCCAGAGGTTTTCCGGTTGAAGACTCACCGGAACTAACGCCAGACTATGCTTCGCTCTCTTACCCTCAGACGGTAACTTTTCTTCCCTCGGCCTGCGCACTCCAACAAGTTGGGGGTCGGTAGAGGTACCCTCCGAGATGGGTGCCTCCTCTCCTTCCGGTAAAGTCCGGATTTGCACCTTCCTCTTTTTCAGCAGATTAGGTACTTTGATAGCTGAAAGCAAAGCAGGATGAACAGTTATTTGGGCATTAGCCCTAAAAACCAGCGTTGGAAGAGAAGGACCCGCCGACTGAGGCCGAATAGAACCCTCAGCCAAAGCCGCATCGTCCTCCATCTCTACAGGACATCTCCCCCCCCCCCCCCCCCGTGATTAAGCATTGAGCATTGTCTGCACCGCCCAAGCAACCTTTCATACCTAAACTGTAGGGTTAGAACATCCACTGGGGAAACCCTAACCCGACGACTCAGGCGAACCGGCTCATTGATAGGAAGAACAAGACGCACTCGTGCAGTTCCTTGACGCAAGGCCGTCCTATCCACCTGTAGCACCTCACCAATGGTTTCTCCAACCAGTTTAACGGTTGGTTCAGTCAAAATGCCCGGAGGCAGACCTTGCACTTCCACCCAAATCCACACAAAGTCCAACTTGACTGCAGATATATCCGAGAAACCGTCATAATCGTTGAGCAGCACCATGGCACGCTGGAAACCCCATGGTCCACCCTTCTTCACCCTCGCAATATCCCGTTCAAGAGTGAACGTAAACAAGAAGCGATCTGCACGGGATTGCACCTCCACCGTCCCCGTGAGCCTCCACATGGATCAGATAGCACTACGGAATGAATCCAGAGTCACCGCCCGACTACTATTCAGCCGTCCAACTCGGTAAAAGTTCCTAGCCTAAAATTCTTTTCCTGGAATCCGAAGATTGCCTAGATCCACAGGCTCTTCGCTGTCCTTAAGCGACAACCTTGTCGCAAGTTTACCCGTCATGGAAGCAATAGCAGCGGCCATGAGAAGAGAGAGCTCACACCGCACAATTCAATCACAGAAACCCTAACCCTAGCAGAGCGTAAGGTGAGAGAGAGAGAGCGAGAGAATCGCCGTATTTTTTACAGACGAGAGATGTATACTTTGCCAAAAAAGAAGACGAGATTTTGTGGGGCTTTTACTCTTGAGAACCCAAAATAAAAATAATTGACTTATGATAAAGGACACTACTAGCAAAACAACAATTACCCACAGATTAAAATATGTGGGTAATGAGACTTTCTCACACGGATTTCAGTGTGTGATGACTTTTGCCCACAGTACACGCACAGATTGAGTTACCATGTGGTTTGGAAGGGGGGTAATACATCTCACACAGATTATTTTGTCCGTGTGAATATTAGACGTGGGCCCCACTATCTTTCCATAAATATAAATTACTGTAATGGAACGTAGTCCATGTGAACAACTCTATTTCACACGGATTTCTGTGAACAACTCTATTATGCACATATTTCTGTGCCAAATATGTAAACTCTATTTCACACTGATTTCTGTGTCAAAACCTATAACCTTATTGACACAGATTTTCGTGTGAAATCTATATAATCTAACTTGCACTGATTTCAGTGTGTAAAAATGACAGCATTTAAAAAAAAAAAAAAAAAAAAAACATACTGTTTACTCCATATACTTGACGTTTCAGTCATTGACCTTTCAATTTCACCTAAAAACTCCCTAAACTCTCCAATTTCACCCAATTGGTCATTGCCGCCAACTTTTCATCAAAAGCTCAGTTATTTTACTGACGTGGCATCCCTTTCACACCAAAATGTCTATTTTACGGTTTTTACCCTCATTGACAAAATTTTTTTTCTCTCTTTCTGTTTTCTTTTTACCTCTTCTTCTTCCACCGTGTCCCTGCTCTTCGGCCTTCTCTTTCTCCTCTCTGATCTCTTCTCTCTCTAATTCAACCGCATCCCTCTCTAATTCAACCTCATCCCTCTCTAATTCGACCTTCGCTTTCTCCAATTCGATTTGCTCTCCCTCCCATTTGACCTCTTGCTCTCTGTCCAGTTGTACCTAATTTACCACACCTCCGACCTCGTTTCAGTCGTCTCCAACACGCTCTCTCTGCCCTTGCAGATCCTCAACTGCACATCTGCACCTCCTCACTACCATCAGTTCACATATCCCACACATCCCAATTGCCATTAAACAACTATCCACAACCAACATGAACCTCTCTTTCCAAGACCAAAATTTGAACAAAATAAGCAAGCTAACACATCAGAGAAAACCAACTTGTTGAAAACCGGGCCGGAATAGGCGACCTTGGAGGCGAAATCAGTAGGCCCATCACCACCGTAGATGGAATCCAAGTTGAAAGCTTCGGAAAGCTTCGGAATTGCTGGATAACCTGGAATCCAAGTCGAAAGCACCGTCGATTCTCATCCATATTGGGCTCACTGTCCAGCTCAGTCAACTGAGTTGTGGCAGAGGCCTGCCTGAATCCTACCCGAGAGGTTTTCCCGCCCAAGTAACTTGACGGATGCAGAGATGGTGTGATTGTCAGAGACGGTGATTGCGTTCTTATTGATCTGATTTCCAGCCCAACACCTATATCTATGAATCTATCCCTGTCGATATTTCTGGAAAAGAAAATAGGCAGATCAAGAAGGAGAGATAAGGGTCCGGTGGATCCGAGATCGAAAGCTGGGGGTTTGAAGAAGAAGATGAAGACATTGGGGCCAATTTGTCGGAGGGCTTGAAGCGGTAATCGGAGCTTAAGAGACCTGAGAAGTCATTCATGGCGTCTGGGCTTTCTGGGTTTCTTGTTATTCTTTCTTGTTATTCTCCTGAATTGGTCTTTTTGTGTAAAAACAACGAAGGATCTGGAGGTGGATCTTGTGTAAAAACAACGGCGTCTCGGCTCTCTCCACTCCTTTTTGTTTTTTTGAGTTTTGAATCTTTCTCTTCTTTATTGAAGGTGTGGAGATGGAGAGAGAGCTGGGTTTGTTTTTAGAAGAAGAAGACGGAGATAAACAGAGAAGGGGAGAGAGCTGGAAGAAGAATAGTTAAAAAGAAATAAAGGAAAAAAAAAAAGGTAAAATCCTCATATAGTACCTGAACTATCATGAAATACACTTTTTGGTACTTATAAATTTTCAGGGAGTCCAGTGGTACCTGTACTATCCCTCCGTCCATTATTCCGTTATATTTTTATTTTTATTTAGTTTTTTTTTTTATTTTATGAAAATTTAATATATACTAATTCAGTAATTTGGAGATAACTTTTTTCTCGAACAATTAATAGGATTAATCAATAGAGATGGTAGGTAAATCTAGATATTCACTAAATTCAATTCTACGTCTTTCTTTTAACCTAGTCTAATTTATTTTAATTTAGTTTAATCAAAAATTTGTAAAAGAAATATGAAAAATAGGTGTTTTACGATTTTACCTATACTTTAACGGAATAATTGACAGAAGTACTAAAATGGCTAACGGAGGGATAATACAGGTACCACTAGACTCCCTAAAAATTTGTAGGTACAAAAAAGTGCATTTCGTGATAGTTCAGGTACCATATAAAGATTTTACCCAAAAAAAAAGAGAGAGAGAAAAAAATAAATAAATATTAAAAAAAGTGAGGGTAAAATAGACATTTTGGTGTGAAAGAAATGCCACGTCAGCAAAATAATGGAGATTTTGACGGAAAATTGACGACAATGACCAATTGGGTGAAATTGGAGAGTTTAGGGAGTTTTTAGGTGAAATTGGAAGGTCAGGGACTGAAACGTCGACTCCCTATAAGTATAGGGAGTAAACAGTATTTTGTCAAAAAAAAAAAAAATTACTAATTAATCTACAACCTGAACATAATAATATTTTTAATTTTCTACAATAAATATACTTCAAATATTTACAATAAAATGAATAAATCCACAACTGAATCGAAAATATTAAAACTTTACATTCATGGCAAGATGTTCTTTACAATTCTAGAAAAATACATTTCATATCAAGGTAAATTCTTGGATTACAAAAAAACAACAGTTTTCTAGAATACATTGTTGTTTAAGGTGGAATATCACTAAGATTTTTTCCCTTTAACAACATAATCCTTGTCCAAGAATAATTTTCATCAAAATACTTTGAGAACTAACTTAAAGTAGGCAAAAACATAACCATCAAACTAGATAATGGTAGGTGAAACTAACCCTTTCAGTTGACCTGCGAATCTGGCACAGTTTGAGGCATTTCGGGTCGATACACAT
Source organism: Rosa rugosa (assembly GCF_958449725.1). NCBI lineage: Eukaryota > Viridiplantae > Streptophyta > Magnoliopsida > Rosales > Rosaceae > Rosa > Rosa rugosa. The sequence continues at coordinate 15,005,085 of NC_084823.1, forward strand.
CCTTGATAGGTGCGGTTGGAATCGCAGGTCTATTGCAGTGTGGTTGGACTGTTGCAAGCTGTGTCATTTGGTTGCTATCTACTTGTGGTGCCGTTTCAATCCCAGAAAAACCAGCTTCTTTCATTCATCTACCAATTTGAAGTATTGCTAGTTCCTTCACCTTCCTTGCATTCTTTTCCATAGTTGCCTCTTGCTGCTTCTTAAACTCCTCCATTTGTGCGGCAAAATGTTTGTTCATCTCAGCAGTTTCAATCCTAATCCTTCCCTCCCTTTGGGCGGCTTCTTGTCTCTCTTTTTCAGCCTCACACCTCAATCTTGGAGTCTCCAAGCATTGTTCCTCAATTGTTCTTTCATTGCTTCCATAGTGGCTGAAATACTTCTTTTCTCGGTATGAATGTACGGAACATCACGCCAGCGTACTTGTAATACCTCGAAAATTCAAATTAATTTCCGATGACCTTTCTGAAATAATTTTGTGGTCGTGAGCACAAGTACAAAGCCTGGAGATGTTGTGGAATTGTTTCGGATGAATTTTATTTCGAAAACGAACGTTATTTAGAGTTTACGAAAAATCGACTTTTTATATGTACTGAATTTGGGAAAACTTCCTTCATGAAAGTTGTAGAGCTCGTCGATATGAGTCCGTGCATATGTGGAACGAGAAAATCGGAGTTCGTATGAATTAGTTATGATTTTTAGAAGAAATTTTCATTTTAGTATAAAGGGTTTTCCATTTTTTGAAATTGCCAGAAATAGCAAATTGCCAAAAACAGAAACCCAGATCGTGTCTCAAAAACCCGATCCAATCTCAAAAATGAGTCAAAGCCGATATCTCTTGATTCCGGAAAACCATAGCTCAAGTTCCTTAGCTCTTTGAGCTCGCCTCGAGTTGCTGATCATGCTTCTTGAAAATCTCGGCCAGAAGTGAAGGTTTTTACGTTGATCGGAGCTCTCGCCGGATTCTGGAAAATTTCTGGCCAAATCGAAGCTTCCAAGGTACTTTTTGATCACTTCATGTTGTTTTCTAACCTCAAGCTAGTTATGAAAGTTGTTCACCACATTGAAACGAAGAGGTGCAGCCTGGTTTCGCCGCCATTGGTGGTGGTTGACGGCGGCCTTTTCCGGCCACCCCAAGGGCAGTTTCTGCCCAATTTTATGTTCTACATGTCGATACGATAATTTCGATATACATCATGTAATTTTTGGAGATCGTATGATTAAGTTATGAATTTTACGATTTCGATCGTTCGGTTTGTGATCCGTGAGGATCGGGCAGTCCAATCGACTTATAGTTTTGATATGTTGATCGTATAACTGTCTCGATAACTTTGTGTGGTCACGGGTGAAGATATGACAGTTGGCTTCGTATATTTGTGAAATAACGACCGTCGGATTGTCGTATAATTTAGAATCCGACCGTTGGATTGTTGTTTAAGTATGTTTATGAGTTATTGGCTAAGTTAGGTTCGTATTTGATTAGATGATTGACGGATTGATTTGGCGGACGATCAGGGATCGTATAGTTTGAGCGGTTACGAAGATGCAGCGGGAATTTAGAGGTGAGTAAATCTCACGGTGTTTCGGTTGATAAATTAGTTATGTTTTAATTTTGTAGATTTATTGGTAGCATGCAAAATCATATCGGTCAAAATAAATTATTTGTTTTTAAAATATATGAACTCGATCGACAACGGCTCATGGGTAAGTTAAAACTTGGTTTTGATATAAAATGATTTTCGAGTAGTTGATTTGTAAAACTATAGTTGATATTAGTAGTTATTCCTGTGTGGATGACTACACATATATATATTTACGTGGAATATATATTGGATGGTGTGACATTGGATGAAATAATCAGGATTAAATTCAGTTTACCCCCCTGAACTTTAGGCCTAAAATCAGACTGGTCCTTAAACTTTTTTTTTTAATCAGACTGGTCCTTGTACTCTCAAACAATATCACCCAAGTCCAAAATTTGAATCCGGGTCCAAAAATGACGTCAGCTGCTGAGTTGGAGCCGACAAGGGGGCCCACACTTCAGTTTTTTAAATTCTCAAGGAGGGCAGAATGGACATTTCCTATTTAATATAATTTTTATTTTTTCTCTATATTCTCTCTCTCTCCCCCTCCCTTTCTCTCTCTCCACTGCGCAGTCCTCTCTCTCTCCCTCCCTCTCTCTCTCCCCTTTCTCTCTCTCCACTGCGCAGTCCTCATGGAGGAGGCTGCAAAGTCTCCGATCCGATCCCAAATCCTCCATGAGATCCTCCAACTCTCGATCCGATCCTAAGTCCTCATTGCCTTCTCTTTCTCCTCCTCCTACTCTGCTCTCCTCCAATCCTCGCCGATCCACGCGCCGGACCTCCCTACACTTCGACGCCCTCCCTCCTCCTCCTCCGACCATGTCAACACCCCCAAATCTGTTGCGCAACACAAGAAATCAAAGCACAACCCTCCGCCAGTCCGGCTTCCTCCTCCAAGCCATGCAGCAGTCCGCCGGAGAAGAAACCTGTGGGTCTCTCTTGTTTTCTCAATTTCAGGTTTTCTGGGATTCAAAGTTGGGGGCTTTCTCCCCAATTTCCTTGGTTTTGGGTAGATTTGGTTGTGCTTCCTTGAATGTTAGCTACTAGGTGGATTAGAGTTGGAATTGTTGATCAGGAAGTTGGAAATTGAAGCCTGTCTTAGTTCTGTAAACTAGGGGATGTGATTGTGCAACCATAATTGGTGTGGTGGATTTGATGAGTTCGGATGAAGAAGAAGAAGGAGGAGGAGGAGGAGAGAGTGGGAGTTCGGAAGAAGAAGAAGGAGGAGGAGGAGGAGAGAGTGGGAGTTCGGAAGAAGAAGAAGGATGAGGAAAGAGTTCGGAGTGGGGGCTTTGATTTCAAACACAGAGAGAGAGAGAGATTGAGAGAGGAGAAACCGGAACCGTTTTGGCGGGTGGGGCCCACCTGTAAATGTCAGGCAACAGCCCCGTCGGCGATTGGGCGGCGCACCAGCGCGGCAGCGGGAGCGACAACAGCGCGGGCGTGGCGGTTGCCTCGGCGGCGCGACTATCGTCGAAGTAGAAACTGGATGAGTATGGCGGCCACTCGACGTTCTCGGATGATGCCGTCATTTCTGATCTAGTCCACGACTGAATGAGGAAGGACGAGGTAGAGAGAGAGAGAGAGAGAGAGAGAGAGAGAGAGAGTGGTCGCTGAGAGAGAGAGAGTATAGAGGAAAAAAAATTAGAAATTATATTAAATAGGAAATGTCCATTCTGCCCTCCTTGAGAATTTAAAAAACTGAAGTGTGGGCCCCCTTATCGGCTCCAACTCAGCAGCTGACGTCATTTTTGGACCCGGATTCAAATTTTGGACTTGGGTGATGTTGTTTGAGAGTACAAGGACCAGTCTGATTAAAAAAAAAGTTTAAGGACCAGTCTGATTTTAGGCCTAAAGTTCAGGAGGGTAAACTGAATTTAATCCAAATAATAATTGTGATTGTATTGGATTATTATTTCGAGCACATATTTTATACGGGAATACAATATATCATGTTATTGTTGATGTTTTTGTGAGAAAGCGTATTAGAGTCTGTGTATAACATTTGAGTCATGTGGGATTTTTTAAATGTGTCGATCTACGGATCTTGATATATTATTTATGTGATATATATATGCGTGTGTAGTTTACTATTGTTGTGCAATGTGATGTTGAGGAAAATAAATGAGTTTGGAAAGAAAAAAAAAACAGTTTTGTCAACTTTGAGTTTGAAAGATGTAGGTATAATTATGGTGATGGTTTTGAGTTGAGAAAACAATGATTCAAAAAATGATTTATTATTGTTTTAAGGCTGTGAGAGATGAGAAAACAATATTATATGACAACCTGTGTGGTGATTTGTGTAAAGACCTGTGTGGTGATTTGCATTATAACCTGTGTGGTGATCTATGGAAAACCTATGTGATGATTTGTGTAAAAACCTGTTTGGTGACCTGTGTGGTGATTTGTGTAAAGACCTGTGTGGTAATTTGTATTATGACCTGTGTGGTGATTTGTGTAAAAACCTGTGTGGTGATTTTTGTAAAGACCTGTGTGGTGATTTGTATGATGTCATGTGTGGTGATCTGCGTGATGATTTTGTGTAAATGACATGTGTGGTGATTTGTGTGATGATTTTGTGTAAATGATCTGTGTGATGATTTGTGTGATGATTTGTGTGATGGTTTTGTGTAAATGATATGAATTACTGTGAGTGGTGATGTCGTGATGATTAGTGTTATTAATAGATTTTTCTGCATTGTTTTATAATTATTTCTATTTTGAATTGTTTGTTTTCTTTGGTAATCACCTGAACTAAATTATATGCAGGGATTACTATTTTTCTAAATTGTTTGGTTTTAATGTAATTCCCTGAACTAAACTATATGCAGAGATTACTATGATTTTTGATTGTATGCAATTTGGTTACTTCTTGAATTAATTTTTCTATGCATGATTAATGGTTTTATTTAGTTTAATTGGGGAGTGCAATGATGGGTGAGACTCGTAGTAAGTTGAGAAATATATTTACGTATTGTGGTGATAAATACATCTTGTTGAGAGGAAAGATGAGTGATTTGTTTGATTATTATTGAGATTTCAAATGAGTTGGGTTGTCATGGAGGTGATTTGCATATCCTTAAAAGAGAAGGATCTTGATTTTTGAGATACTCATTATGCTTATTCTCTGTATTGAGTCAGAAAGGTGTTTGTGGTTATTTGAGTTTACTCATACGGGCTTGCAAAAGCTTACCGGGTTGTTGTTATAACCCGGTGCACTATTCCACGATGTAGGAGTTATTGTGCATGTTAGATTATTGATTAATCGTCATCGAAGCCGAGGTGGACTTTCCGTAATGTGGGAGTTGAAGGGTGCTTATAGTTGTAGTCCTCCGCTGTGTAGTGAGTTGGTGAGCGAGTTTACATTTTGGATTGATATTCAGTTTATTTGTAAACTCTGAGAATTGTAATATGTGTTGTTTAATGCTTAGTTTAAATTGAAAAAAATTCTGAGCATATGAATAGGGTAGTTAAGTTTCGCGTTTCAAATTTGATTTCTTTATTCAAAATTCAGAGCATGACAGTTTGGTATCAGAGCGTAAGGTACATATTTGGTGATAATCAGTACTCTTCGAGTGATGGCTCGTCTGCAGCGGATCCCCATCATATACTCTTCGGTACTGGTATAATCATTGGGTATGTCGTAGTGTGGGTGTTGGATAGGGTGTAAGTCCTTAGAACAGTAGGGTTGCCTGTAGGTCCGCATTGGAATAAGTTTAGTTTCCTTGAGTTGCAATCTTGGAGGAATGGGAACCTCTGGATTTAACTCTGTTTTGAGTCGACGAGGATTGTTTCATGGAAACGATGTCCGTTTGTATGTTGAAGTGTTTTGTTAAGGTCATGGTGTTGACCTATGCTTGTATCTAATATTGGTGCAAGTATTTGATTGAGGGTAGATATGCCTTCCTATGTTAGATCGACATGTGTTTTTGGGTGAAAGATACTTGTCAGGGGATAGATATCTTGTTTTATTGCGAGGGGTCATAGTGGAGCACTTTATTCAACATACCTTTATGTGTTTAAAGTGGCTCCGATGCATTTGGGAAGGAGTTGTGCAACCTGTTTCAATTGTTATTTAGGCAGTTAATGCTACTTGCCTATCTAGGCTAACTAGGGAGATCACTAGACTGTAAGCAGTGGCTTTTCCGAGTGCTACAGATTTCCTGTTGACCAATCAGTGGATTGAGAACATAGAGACCTACCTTGATATGGTCGTTTGTACTAATATAATGAAGAAGAAGATAGCTACGTTCCTCCAAAAGTGTGAGGCAGGACGGTGGTGAGATTTTGTAGTAAGGACTAGATGTTATCAACCATGACTTGGGAGGGTTTTGTGGAACCTTTCTGATACATGTGCTTTTCTGCTCCAGTGATGGAGAAGCTGGAGTTTGACTTCATTACATTAGTCCTAGGGATAAGGAGTGTTGGAGGCGATAAACTTAGTTCACACAAATGTATCAGTTTCTCTGACCGATAGATGTAGAGAAGTTGGCTCATACGTTTTCAGTAAGGACTGAAGAAGAAGATCAGAGAGAGTAGTTCCTTTTCAGCTGCCTCCTATGGCACTGATCCTTGCTAGTGCTTTGGCGTTATGCTGGAACTCTAGACGTCTTGTAAGTAGATGACAATTATGGAGAATTCCCGAGAAGATGGGGAAAGGTGGTTACAGAGAGAAGTAGTGCGTTAGGTACTCAGGGTGGGTCCTGGAAAGGGCAGAGGACCCATAATAGGCTTCAACTAGTGCAGCTGCTGAACTTAGTTTAACTATACTCATTTAGCAGACAACGTCATTGAGATGTTTGGAATGGGAGGAGCCTAACTATTATTAGTTCTTTGATTTTTGTGGGGCATTGTATTTCTGCACATTTGTTTTGTGTTTGGTTGACTCAGATGATTCTAGCTAGATCACTGGGTGACATGTTTTATTGTTGTGCTTTTGAGAATGATTTGTTTTGGTGATGCATCATTATGATTGTGTGGTGTTGGATTGCTTGATGTCTATAGTTAGACATGTGGCTTCCTCGTGGAGTGATGCATCTCTATTGTTATGTAGAATATTGCATGCATAATTTTTGCTATGAAGGTTCAATGTGATGTTGATTAAGTAGCGAGATGCTTTGTGGCAGTGCTTATTGTACTTGTATGCCAGTACAGGGTGACGATATGTGTGAAAACGATTATATGTGCAATGCCATGTGATAAATTATATGTGGGTTGGTAGTGTGATGCATATTCTATTGTCTATATGAAAGTTTTCAGTAGGTCGCTTGGTGCATCCTTTGTTGTTGTAACTTGGAGAAATGATGACTGTGAGAGAATGTTGTGTTGATGATTTAAGTTGAAATGAAGGTTTCATTTTTCAATTCTTATTGTGTTGGGTTTACATTATTGATGAAATGATTTAGTTGCTCTTATGATGTAACTTTATACATAGGGCCGCAGTTCTACTGATCGTTATAATTTTGGTAAAAATGGAGATTTGATGGTTATGTTAGCCTTATCTCCTAGAATTCTTGTGGGGCAGCATTTTGCTTGTCCCTAAGCTGAAGAAGAAATCTACGATGGATCTAGTGTGGTCGTTTATGGCAAAGTTGAAGTAGAAATTGTTGTGACCATCGTTAGTGTTCGGATGGTATTCTGTATGAAACACAGAGAACCTTGATTGACAGAAATTGACTTGTTCAATATCTTATGGAGGCTTAGTATCGGAAGCATTACTTACAAGAGGGCGAGGACAGGATGCGAGACAGAGTTAGCCATGCGTGATTTTTATGTAGCGCGCTTAAATTTCGGGACGAAATTTCTTGAAGGAGGGTAGATTGTAATACCCCGAAAATTTAAATTAATTTCCGATGACCTTTCTGAAATGATTTCGTGGTCGTGAGCACAAGCATGAAGCCCGAAGATGTTGTGGAATTATTTCGGAAGAATTTATTTCGAAAACGAACGTTATTTAGGGTTTTTATACGTACTGAATTTGGGAAAACTTCCTTCATGAAAGTTGTAGAGCTCGTCGATACGAGTCCGTCATATGTGGAACGCAAAAATCGGAGTTCATATGAATTAGTTATGATTTTTAGGAGAAATTTTCATTTTAGTATAAAGGGTTTTCCATTTTTTGAAATTGCCAGAAATAGCAAATTGCCAAAAACAGAAGCCCAGATCGGGTTTCTCTCTTCCCGAGCACGAGCCTGGTTTTTGGGCTTCTCTTCCCGAGCACGAGGCTGGTTTTTGCCAAAAACAGAAGCTCGCCTCGAGTTGCTGATCATGCTTCCTGAAAATCTCGGCCAGAAGTGAAGGTTTTTACCTTGATCGGAGCTCTCGCCGGATTCTGGAAAATTTTCCGGCCGAACCGAAGCTTCCAAGGTACTTTTCGATCACATCCCATTGTTTTTTTTTACTTCGAGCTAGTTATGAAAGTTGTTCACCAAATTGAAATGAAGGGGTGCAGCCTGGTTTCGCTGCCATTGGCGGTGGTTGACGGCGGCTCTGCCTCTGTCTCCGACCACAGTTTCCAGCCACTTCCGGCCACCCCAAGGGCAGTTTCTGCCCATTTTTATGTTCTACATGTCGATACGAAAATTTCGATATACAGTATGTAATTTTTGGAGATCGTATGATCAAATTATGAATTTTACGATTTCGATCGTCGGTTTGTGATCCGTGAGGATCGGGCCGTCCGATCGACTTATAGTTTTGATATGTTGATTGTATAACTGTCCCGATGACTTTGTGTGGTCACGGGTGAAGATTTGACTTTTGGATCTTCGTATATTTATTAAATAACGATTTGAAGGCGATTCGTGAGAATCCGACCGTCGGATTCTCGTATAATTTAGAATCCGACCGTTGGATTGTTGTTTAAGTATGTTTATGAGTTATTGGCTAAGTTAGGATCGTATTTGATTAGGTGATTGACGGATTGATTTGGCGGACGATCAGGGATTGTATAGTTTGAGCTGTTACGAAGACGCGGTAGGAATTTAGAGGTGAGTAAATCTCACGGTGTTTCGGTTGATAAATTAATTATGTTTTAATTTAGTAGATTTATTGTTAGCATGCAAAATCGTATTTATCAAAATAAATTATTTGTTTTAAAATATATGAACTCGATCAACAACGGTTCATGGGTAAGTTAAAACTTGGTTTTGATATAAAATGATTTTCGAGTAGTTGATTTGTAAAACTATAGTTGGTATTAGTAGTTATTCCTGTGTGAATGACTACGTGTATATATATTTACGTGGAAAATATATTGGATGGTGTGACATTGGATGAAATAATAATTGTGATTGTATTGGATTATTATTTCGAGCACATATTTTATACGGGAGTACAATATATCATGTAATTGTTGATGTTATTGTGAGAAAGCATATTATAGTCTGTGTATAACATTTGGGTCATGTGGGATTTTTTAAATATGTCGATCTACGGATCTTGATATATTATTTAGGACTAAATTCTGCTTACTACCTTGTACTTTCAAGGGTTCATCAGTTTAGTCCCTACACTATTAATTTAATCAGAAAGGTCCTTGCACTCTTGAATTTCATAAAATCGATCCAATCCGTCACCACTCTGTCAATTTTTGGGAAAAATTTCCAAACTACCCATCTGCATTCACAACACCAACGCGTCGGCGAGCTACCTAGCGATGGGTAGTTTGGGAATTTTTCCTGTGAGAAGGTCCCACGTCAGCATTTTAACAACGAATTTGTCGACTTTGAGTTTCAAAGATGTATGTATAATTATGGTGATGGTTTTGAGTTGAGAAAACAATAATTCGAAAAATGATTTATTATTGTTTTAAGGCTGTTGGAGATGAGAAAACAATATTATATGACAACCTGTGTGGTGATTTGTGTAAAGACTTGTGTGGTGATTTGTATTATGACCTGTGTGGTGATCTATGGAAAACCTGTGTGGCGATTTGTGTAAAGACCTGTGTGGTGATTTGTATTATGACCTGTGTGGTGATCTATGGAAAACCTGTGTGGTGATTTGTGTAAAGACCTATGTGGTGATTTGTATGATGTCCTGTGTGATGATTTGTGTGATGATTTTGTGTAAATGATCTGTGTGATGATTTGTGTGATGATTTTGTGTAAATGATTTGTGTGATGATTTGTGTAATGTTTTTGTGTAAATGATTTGTGTGATGATTTTGTGTAAATGATATGTGTGATGATTTTGTGTAAATGATGTGAATTACTTTGAGTGGTGATGTCCTGATGGTTAGTGTTATTAATAGATTTTTCTGCATTGTTTTATAGTTATTTCTATTTTGAATTGTTTGTTTTCTTTGGTAATCACCTGAACTAAATTATATGCAGGGATTACTATGATTTTTGATTGTATGCAGTTTGGTTACTTCTTGAATTAATTTTCTATGCATGATTAATGGTTTTATTTAGTTTAATTGGGGAGTGCAATGATGGGTGAGACTCGTAGTAAGTTGAGAAATATATTTACGTATTGTGGTGATAAATACATCTTGTTGAGAGGAAAGATGAGTGATTCGTTTAATTATTATTGAGATTTCAAATGAGTTGGGTTGTCATGGGGGTGATTTGCATATCCTTAAAAGAGAAGGATCTTGATTTTTGAGATACTCATTATGCTAATTCTCTGTATTGAGTCGGAAAGGTGTTTGTGGTTATTTGGGTTTACTCATACGGGCTTGCAAAAGCTTACCGGGTTGTTGTTATAACCCGGTGCACTATTCCACGGTGTATGAGTTATTGTGCAGGTTAGATTATTGATTAATTGTCATCGAAGCTGAGGTGGACTTTCTGTAACGTGGGAGTTGAAGTGTGCTTATAGTTGTAGTCTTCCGCTGTGTAGTGAGTTGGTGAGCGAGTTTACATTTCAGATTGATATTCAGTTTATTTGTAAACTCTGAGAATTGTAATATGTATTGTTCAATGCTTTTTTTTTTTTTAGAATAATAGTCAACCATTTTATTTATTTAACCCTGAAAAATGTCATCGTTAGTATATGGTAAATAGGGATCGTTCTATCCGGGGATTGAGGGTACACCTGTAATTGCAAAAATAAATTAATAAAAGTAAAAAGTATTATTTACAAAAATAAGACAAAGAAAAACAAGATATATACAAGTTAACGTAAAGAGAGGGGATTTTAGAATTATAAAATCGAAAATTAAAATAAATAAAATAAAGAAAACGTAAAAATATATATACAAGGGTGGAACGCAAGGAACAAAGATCAAAACCACAATCACATGCAAGAAATCCAATCACAAATCCTATAGCTGATCTTCTATGTCATGAGAAAGAAGTTGATCATGTGAAACGTTAGAAAGCAAACGATTTCCCATTTTTTACTTTCCTTCAATATTTAATCTAAGTGAAAGCACCTAAATTAAACCTATTGAATATGTAATCATAGTCTAGAAAGCTAGCTACTCAAGAACACATTCAATACATGAAGAACAAAGAAATGATGTCAACCAAAGTGCACAACCTAATATGAAAAAGTTCATCTATTTGCAATCCTCCTTAATTGATTTCGACTTTTGTCCAAAGCCTTTACTACTTATGAGATAGGTTCACAAAACTATTAGGTGAATTGTTTACCTAAATCTAGCTCAAATTACACGAATATATCCTAAGCGTGCACTCAAAGAACATAAACATATAAAAGTTTTCTGTAAAACAAAATCAATGGGCTAATTACTGTTTAGTACCCTGTGGTTTGAGTCCAACATCGATTCAGTCCCTCGACTTTCAATTTCATCAAAAACACCCCTGTATTACCAAAATTTCATCTAATAGGTCCTTCCGTCAATTGGAGCCGTTAACTCGCTGACGAGGCATGCCATGTCAGATTATGTGGGCCCCACCTATCAGGCAAAATGTCAAAATTGCCCCTGCCTCTCTCCCAGCTCCAGAAGAACTCGGCTTGCCCAGGCCCAGGCCATAGAGAGAGAACCACCACCTCTTCTGCAATGGCCGCCCCTCCATCTCCGACCTCCAACTATCCCAAGACTCCAGACCTTCTCTACGCCTCCACCTCCAGTCTCACACCATCAAACCCAGTTCACCAATAACATTAAACTCCAACATAGACAAAAAAAGACTAAAAATTTTCAACATAATTGACCACCTAGAATCAAATTGAATTAAAAGAAGAAGAAGAGAAACTGAGACTTGCATCAAACACAGTGAAGGCGATCTCCCAAGGATAAAACAATATCTCTCTCTCTCTCTCGCTCTCTAATCATGAGCGCCGAATCGTGGGAGACGGTGTCGAATTCACCGGAGGAGGAGGCCATGTCGGCGGCTGTGTTGTCGTCGTCTTCATCGGAGGAGAAGGGGTGGAGGACACTGATGAATTTCAGACCACCATCTCGTCATCGTCATCGTCCTCTGCGAAGAAGAGGCAAAATCTCCGGTTTCATGCGGAGCTGAACCAAGTCCGTCTATTCCAGAGGGCCTTGAAGACCCTTGTTTCAGACTGCCTACACCGACCAATAGTACCCGGACGACATGTTCCTCGCCGGACACATCGACGCCGGCCACTTCTACACCAGATCTCACCCCTCTAGTCGCACCAGCAGCCTCACCTCGTACTTCCTTGTATTTAGCGGCGGCCATGGCCACCGCTTCATCATCTTCACCACCATTCCGATTCAATTGAATCAAATCAGAAAAACCCAACCTAAATTTGGTCTGAAGATTTGGTTTTGATTTGAGAAGAAGGCCATTATTTTGGGCATTTAGAGAGAGAGAGACGGTGTGTGGGTGTGGGAGCTGGGAGAGAGGCAGGGGCAATTTTGACATTTTGCCTGATAGGTGGGGCCCACATAATCTGACATGGCATGCCTCGTCAGCGAGTTAACGGCTCCAATTGACGGATTATTGACGGAAGGACCTATTAGATGAAATTTTGGTAATACAGGGGTGTTTTTGATGAAATTGAAAGTCGAGGGACTGAATCGATGTTGGACTCAAACCACAGGGTACTAAACAGTAATTAGCCCAAAATCAATTAAGCAATCTCACATAAGCAACATAGAAATCAACATACAGAAATCACAACTTTATTTGAAAACATATAAACGGGCTTTAAACTTTGCCCTTAACGTCATGTTAACTAGAATTCATAACCCTACGAATGAAACAAAGGAAAACAAAAGAAAGTATGAAATACTCCGTGAAAGATGGATGACAAGCCTTGAGACGAAGAACTTGAAGATCCTTGAAAGCAAACAATCTTCTAGGGACGACACAAGGGTGGATGGTGGCTAGGATCTTGATGTATTGCATGACTTCTTCTCCTCCTTGGTTGAAACGCAGAGCTTCTCACATAAGCAACATAGAAATCAACATACAGAAATCACAACTTTATTTGAAAACATATAAATGGGCTTTAAACTTTGCCCTTAACGTCATGTTAACTAGAATTCATAACTCTACGAATGAAACAAAGGAAAACAAAAGAAAGTATGAAATACTCCGTGAAAGATGGATGACAAGCCTTGAGACGAAGAACTTGAAGATCCTTGAAAGCAAACAATCTTCTAGGGACGACACAAGGGTGGATGGTGGCTAGGATCTTGATGTATTGCATGACTTCTTCTCCTCCTTGGTTGAAACGCAGAGCTTCTGAAGACTAGAGAATGGAGAGAATTTTTCTGATGTTTATTTTCTGAGGGAGAGAGGTGTTTTGAATTGTGTGGCAGAAGTGGTGTAGAGAATGCTCCTATTTATAGGAGGATGGCAATTAGTCTCCAAGTCTTCAAAATTGATCCACACAGCATTAACCAATCAGATAATTCCACGTCAGCTTTGCTGTGTCATCCAACCAATGAGAAACCTCCAATTTAACACCTTGATTTAGGGGGATTATTTTTGAATTAATTGCATGATTATTTTCTGATTTGTCTCCTCAATTTCAGCCAAGAATGAATGTGGACATCAAGGAATGTATCTGGACCTGTTTTCAACCTTTCTGCTTGTTACAATCCCTTGAATTTCTCCTTCCTTATCTGTCGAAATCTCCCTTTGGCCATAATCATGCATTTAGGATTTAATTGAGATATCATTATCCATATATATTCTTGAAATTCGGCCAAAATCAGTTTGCATCTAATACGGACCCAAAATCTGATTTTTAACCGTCTTTTCTTGCCAAAAATGACTCCCAATCCATATCACATTTGTAGATGACGTTTTGAGCTTGTTCTTGGGCTCTCCTAGTCCGCCCAGGTATCCTATTGTCATCAGGACTCCTAGTCCAACGAGGACTCTTCACATAAAATGTTCTTGAACCTTTCGGAATCTTCTTTTGCTTTCCTAGTTCAACTGGGATTCCTTGTGTCATTAGGATTCCTTTTCCTGGCAGGAGTAGGTTTCCTAGTCGGACCAGGATTTTCTGGCTTCTCTTTCTCCTTTCAGCTTATTTAAGCTCCATTCCCTCCATGAGACCTAAAAATAGAAACATTTATTAAAATTCCTTAAAATAGAAACTTTCTAAAGATAGAAACTTTCCTAAACAAGAATGATTTATTTAAGGAAATAACTGAGTAAATATGAGGAAATAACAATTAAAACGTCGCATTAAAATGCTCCTATCACCATACTAGACAATGCCCTATATTGTGGTGCTCTAAGCAAATTGCAAAAGTATGTGCCCATCACCCATATATACTAGCACTAAACCTTCTCATGTCATTAATAAGTAACAGCTAATAACTACATATGATTCCTCTTTTCAGGCCTGAAGACATCTCTTCGGAAGCATCACTCACTATTGGTCAATCAAAGGTGTTCTTCACTCTGCTGATGATCATTTGCACTTGAATTCCCATTTTCCACTAAAGGGTTAGGTTTTTCTGAGTGTCATCCCCTCCTCTATGTTTGTTGGAGCCTAGGTCTTAGTGAGAGGTTTTGTGGTTGAGCGTGCGCGCGCGCGCACACACACACACTCTCGAGTTAAGGTGTGAATCACATCTTAATTATAGAACTAAAATTTCTATAATCAAAATGTGACAAAAAAAAAAATAAATAAATCGTGAACTAACAACTAGATAACAAGATCTCAAAATTCCAGCGGAAGCATATATTACACAGTCTTTATCACATTGTACACTAGTACTCATACTTTATTCCAAACAAACATAAAGAAAACACAAGTTTCACAACCCATTTGACATTATATACGTATCGGAACTTCTTGCTCTAGTATCTTGATTCCATACCTGCAAAATCTGTTAAGGGGTGAGCTCAACCAGCGGCTCAGTAGGGACATGAAACCTCTTCATGGATAATTGACAAAAATAAATCACAATGTTATATTTAGAATTAAATTCAGTTTACCCCCCTGAGGTTTGGGGGTAATTTCATGTTAGTTCTTGTCCTCTCAATTTAATCAGTTTACCCCTCGAGTTTTTCAATTTTCCTAAACCGTGTCCAATGTATCATTTTCCGTCCAATCTGGATGTTAAGTCAGACCAAGGAGGGATAAATTGGTCATTTCAGCATGTTTGGCTCCAAAATATATAGGACTAAATTCAATTTGCCCCCTCGAACTTCGGGACAAACATCAGTTTGGTCCTTGATATTTTTTTTTTTAATCATTATCGTCCCTGCACTTCCAATTTTCATCAACTACGTCCAAATTTTAAAATTAATTTGCTCCAAAAATGACGTCACATGCTGAGTTGGCCCCGACATGGGGCTCACTTTTCAGACTTTGACTTTCAATTAGGATAAAATGTCCAAACTACCCTCATCTCCTCTCTTCTTCTCTCCTAAATCCCACGACCCTTTCTCTAACCCAAAAAACGCAGCTCTGCTCAACCACCATCATGAGCTCAACCGCCACCATGAGCGCAACCACACTCTTCTCACCATTTCTAACAGACTCCAATATCACCTACTTAGCCTAATCAAGTGCACCAATCCCCTTCTCCCTTCTCTCCACCCAATGCCACCCAACCCTCCTCTCCTAACTCTCCTAACTCACTTTCTGTTCTCAATCTTCACCATCCTAGCCCATCTATGATTACACTCTCTCCTCTCCTACCTTATCAATACTCTTACAATCAGTGCTTTCTCAGTTTTTGCCTTGGTTGGATTTGCGAGCCATGAGGGATAGAGATCCGGATCAGATCGGATCTTTGGTTTTCGAGAGTTTGGGATCCAATCAGCAGTAAACATGTGTTTATTGGAATTCGAATGGTGAAAAAAGAAAGATGATATAATCACACCCGATGATGTTGGTCAGAGTAAGGTGGAGGCTCGCCGTCTAATCACACCACCACCCCCTCCTCCACCTCTTCTCAATGGTACATCACATTCTCCTTCCTCTCGATGAAGAAATTATTGTTTAAATGTTGATTTAGGGTTACTTGGGAGGAGGAAGAAGAAGAAAAGAAAAAACGGAAAATAAGACATTGGACACGGTTGAGGAAAATTGAAAAGCTCGAGGGGTAAACTGATTAAATTGAGAGGACAGAGACTAACATGAAGTTACTTCCAAACCTCAGAGGGGTAAACTGAATTTAATACTTTTTTTTGTTTTGAAATTACTCTTTTAGCCTTTGAAGTGGGTCCCATTGTCTGACTTAACATCCAGATTGGACGGAAAATGAGACATTGGATACGGTTGAGGAAAATTGAAAAGGTTGAGGAAAATTGAAAAGCTCGAGGGGTAAACTGATTAAATTGAGAGGACAGGGACTAACATGAAGTTACCCCAAACCTCAGGGGGGTAAATCTATATTTTAATAATAAAACACGTACGATTACTTATGATGCAATGCAACTCTATCTATATACCTGTTAATCCATATACCAGAATACGCAAGCATACACGTCCCATACCGTGTACTTTACAGTTTTGCAACTGTGACTTGAATATCCAAACATATAAATTAACTCCCTGACTCAATCAAATCCCCCAAACCCTTTTTTCTAGTCATCTTGTCTGAAACATTGATCCCCAAGCCCAAATCACCCAAATATATCGACAATTATACCGCCGATATTCTAAACCTAAATGTGCACACGGGCTCACCTGAGCTTGATCCCTACAATGTTCAGACTCAACTACACAAAAGATAATTCCCACAATCACCAAATAACCATAATTTATCCCCAACTCCTTTACACTTGATAAATAATAACCTTCATGAAAACATGCACTTACATCGATCAACATAATTCAAATATAATCAAAGAAATCATTCAAACGTAATATTAACATGCAAGAACAACATATACATGAAGCACATAAAATCAACATCCAATCATAAAAAATTTCTCCGAGATCCCCCTACCTTATCTTCGACAATTGTGGACGATATGAAACAAAATCAAGCCTCCTAGGTCGTCAAAAATATTTTCACCAAATCTGACTTTTCTTTCCACCAATAGAAAGATCTCGTCGAGACGAATCTGTAGGATTAAAACGGATCCTAAATCGGACTTACGGTTTAGCCTATTTATAGGGTTGGGTAAACCGACATAACGGGTCAGTTTTATGATTTTGGTCCATGAATGAATGGCACATGGCAAGGTGTCTCTAACACAACACATGGGTGCCACGTGTCTTGATCCGATTGATCTCCTCCATCATTATTTGCCACATGTCAAATATTGATATACATATTCCCACTTGCAACACGTAAGGCTGCTGTCCTTGGTCACCAAGTAATGCATGCGGACCAATAATTACGCGCCATGTGTCCGAACTTATTTAATTTCTACTCAAATTTTAAAAAATCAATAAAAATAGTTTGAGAATCTGAAAAATTCACTGAAAAATGCTGCAAACTCGTGGAGATCTCTACTTTCTATTTCCAAGCTCAAAAACAAAATTTGAATAACTTCAAAATTCAGAATCTCACACACAACACACACACACACACACACACCTACAAGTTTAGCCCCAGTAAAATCCAATCCGAGTCGATCTCATCTGACCAAAAACTCAATCCTTGAGATTGATTTAAACAAAATAAAAGGAGAAATTATACAATTTTAGTTCTGACCTACTGCTTCACAATGTAACTAAATACAAAATTAGTGTATAATTTCTGGGAGAAACTTACTGTGATGCAATACTTCTGCTTTCTGACCTAGTGCTTCATATGCTCGATGTTGATGGAGTACGCGCGTAGTACTTCTGCTTGCTGCAGGGTCTTTACTTAATCAAATTTATAACGCAGTTTATCGATTGCGATATCTCGATCATTTGTCTCTCTATGAATGTGAAAATGAATTGTTCTGTGGACTTTGTTTGCAACATACAAGCCAGACAACCTATATATCAACAGCCGCGCGATTGGCGAGAACAAGACGCGCAGATTAGTCCGTAATTATTGTTTTAATTATTCAACAAACAGGGTATCATTGAAAAATCATGTAGCTAAATTTGTTGTTTCTTGTTGTTCTCATGTATTTGCATGGACAGATTATATTCCTTCATAGCTTAATTATTGGATCTCATCTTTTCCATCATATATAATAATGTATTCCTCTATTCCATTCCCACATGAAATTTCCGATGCCTTGGGTCATAAGAAATTCAACAGGATTTTTGAATATTGCAT
The DNA here is from genome assembly GCF_958449725.1 of Rosa rugosa. Classification (NCBI taxonomy): domain Eukaryota; kingdom Viridiplantae; phylum Streptophyta; class Magnoliopsida; order Rosales; family Rosaceae; genus Rosa; species Rosa rugosa. The sequence continues at coordinate 15,023,250 of NC_084823.1, forward strand.
CTTAAATTATATTTACGCGTTAATGACGAGTGTGACTATATATGGTACGGTACAGTGATTTTTGCCATACCTCTCATACATTGATTAAACCAAAATTACATTTTCAATAATCAAAGTAAATTTACCACATATTATTATACTATTTACATGTATTGAATCAAACTTATATGTACATTGACCACAAAGTTACAGTACTCTATTTACACTATTTACATATAATTAAAAATTATAATATTAACAATAAAGATATATACATTCAATCGCTCATAAGACAAATTGAAGGTAGCTTCTTTAAGTGGTTCATATATATTCCAAAAAAAAAAAAAGGAATTTAAACTTTGTCCCATTTTCAAAAGAAAAAAGATGATAGATTTTTAATTTTCGTCACATATAGGCTATAGCATAAGCTTTGAAAAATCATGCAAAAAGAAAGGAGACAAACAATATTGGTTTTGAGTTTTCATTTTTGCTTTGATGGTAATGTAAAATGACTAAGCTTTTGGACCACCAAATCCCTTTTTCGAGTTATTGGGAATGAGCTAGCATTTCATTATCACAAACCCAAAACAAAGAAAGAAAGATAGCTGGGAAAAGCAAATGGTCCTAACTGTGTAATTGACAACAACATCTGGTTCAAATAGAATGAAAGTGACAGATTATGATGGCTAGAAAATTTGAGTAAATGAAGCAGTTAACATTTCTCTACCACCTTTTGTATGTGCAAGATCTCGGAATTTCGGTTTCCTATTTTTGAAAGGAAAAATAATTTCAAATTATTTTTAACTTAATTTCTATTATTTTTAAACTCTTGACACCCGAGTTATTTTTAATGATTTTTGAAAGTTGATATTATTCAAAAATTATTTAAAAATATAATTTAGAGGATGTTTAATCTGGAGCGTCCATTTCAAATACCGTTAGATCTTGACCGTTGATTTCAGGTAGATAAAAGTCGGACCGCGTCAGATCACAGCCCAGACCAACGCTGCCTTTGACCCGTTTTCGTTGCAACGATGATCCGATCGCAGCTCCGACTTCCGGCCTCGCCTGGACGTCAGAACGGTGGCATTCGACTCCTATAGGCGGCGCGAAGTGAAGACCGGTTATCTCGGCTCCGAACGACCGGCTGTGGCGGCGAACAGCCCTGAAAGTTTTCTGGGTTTCCAATCGTGTTTTCCGATTCCGGCCACTTCTCGGCGAAGGACGGGTATTAGCGCTTCCGCTCGACGTCAGCAACCTTTCTGTGGTGTCAGATAGTCCCAAAAACCAAGCATGAGAGAGAATCGAATGGGAGAATTTTCTGAGTTTTTCCGGCTACGTTCTGTGTTTTCCGGCGACCTTCAATTTCAACTCAGATATCAGTCTTCATCTACTCGTCGAGCTCTACAAGATGGTATCATCAATTTACAGTTTTGGTTAAGATTCAAGGAATTGCAATTTTAGGATTTTCTGTTCTTTACGGGTTTATTGTCGATGTGAGGAGTTTGACTTCCTTTGGATAATTTCTAACCATGATAACGAGTTTTGAACAAGAATGATGTTCTGGCATGATTAAATGACTTGATTGAATAAAGATTTGAAAGAAATTTATGGAATTGCAGAATGGGTCCATTGAGTTTATGTCAAGCTACTGTTGATCGTGTAATTTGGTGAATAAATGTCTCAATTGGTCGAGCTTCATGTCAGAAGTGGAATAGTTGGATTGAAAACCCGGAATTGGGACAATATGGTTGTGATCAGGTTGCGACAGTTAGCTTCCGAGTTTCGACTACAAAAGAGTTGTAGTCGAAGGAACTGTAGAGAGAATATGCACAGTGAAATGGTTTGCCAGTAAATGGTAGAAAATGGTAGTCATTGGAATTTTGTACATTACTGCTATTGATCAAGAAAGATGTTTAACTTGGAAATAGTTAACAATGGGTGCCCTTAGCAATTCCAGAGTAATCGGAAAGATAGAACTGGGTGTCCTTAGTAGTTTGAGGAGTTGCACTGAATGAGGAAAATTAATGATCGATGGTTTTTTGGAGTTAATTGATCAAATTAATTTGATGTGATTCACCGACTATCATTGATTGATGAGGATTTGATACGAAGATTGAATGATTATCAGCAATCCCAGAAGTAGAAGGATACAGATTTCAGATTGCGAGTCACTGGGTTATTAACTTTGAGCGGAGTAGGATTTAAAGCTCGGATTCCAGGTAGTATCTCTTGGGGAACATTTTCTATTTAAAATGTATGCTAAATAGAATTATAATTTAAAATGTTGAATAGTGTGTCATTGCTCGATTTAACTCTTGGATGTTATTGCTTTGTATAAAAGCAAATGTAGTCGATGAGTTACTTTATTGAAATGTTATTGCTTTCTTTAAAAGCATTTTATTGAAATGTTATTGCTTTCTTTAAAAGCATGTGCTGGATATCATATTACGAGCTTTGATATTCAGGATTGTCATACTTAATGCATAGAGAGGCATTGTGAGTATGCATTTGAAAGTGGTGTGTGTGGAAGGCTGTGATGGATGTTGATATCCAAATGGGATTGAAAGTAATTGTGTAGTTGAGTTTACGTCATGGGGCATTCAAGATCTATGTTCAGCTTGGGTTTCGGAACTATGATTCCAGGGTATGTCCAAGTTTGGGGTTTGAAGACCATGAGTAAACAAGATGACTAACAAAAGGGGAATGTGTATTGAATTGTTACGGGTGTTAGATCATATATTTGAAACGTCTAGAGCTACCCCCGGTTGGTAAAATACACGGTATGGGACGTGTAGGCTCTCTTGTTTTGATTTATGGACTAACGGATAATTAAGCGAAGTTCATTTGGCATACATGTATCATTTGTTATCATTTATAAAGTATTGATTGATAACTTGATTGTCTTACATAGTTAAGAATAACCTAAAGAGCAGGGTTGTCTCAAACTTTTCGGAGGCCCTGTGCGAAAACTTAAAATGCGGCCCTCTAAGTTTTAGTCTTATATGAAAATGTTATGAAGAAAAAATCATTGATAACTCATCAAATTCATAGCTAAAACTTAAACTTCAAAAATACCAAATATTCAATTAAAATGTAAAGTTTGCAGCCAAGATAAATTACAAAAGATCTCACATAAAACCCTCAACAACTTCGTTGCCATTCCCATTCTCTCCGGTATTATCAACGGATTCCTTCCTATCAGTGTGCTCTTCATTGACTAAATGTTCACCCAAACCTTATTTCTCTGGTAATGAACCTATCAAGACTTCCCTTTAAAGAAGGGCCCTAATTCATATTATTTTTAATATAAGAATTGAACATACTATTAGGAAGATTATACAAATTGAACTATTAAATAATAATTGAACAAATACTAAGCAAAATATTTATTCATTTCTGATCCACAAATCAATTAATCATACTTGAGTATCAAGTAGTCATACTTGAGTCATGACTAGGGTTTAGAAATTACTAATGAGAATATGTGATTCATTGTGCTTCAAAGTCTCTAATTGAATAATGAAGATTTGAAGTGGGGCTGTGGGAGTCTAAGAGAGAACTGGGTCTACTCTAATTTGGAATTTTTTAGAGCAATCAGAGAATGAAAAATGATAAACATTAAAAAAAGATAGATGGGAAGTAATAAAGAGGCCACTGAGAATTGGGGAGGGACTCGGGGGAGAGAGATCGAATGCAGGGAAAAAAAAAAAAAAGGGCCCTGCTCCATATTGTTTTTTATATTTAATTATATAAACATAAAGCTTTAACCCAAAAATTGTGGCCCTCTCAATTTGGGGCCCTTGATAGCTAAGTTTAAAAGCTATTGATTTTCCTTATTCTCCTGCAAATATGTCAATCGTAGTATAGAGAAATAAGGGTCTCCCGCAGAGAATTAAGTTAAACTAAGTGCTTCAACAAAAGTCACAAAAACGTGACTGCAGTTCCTACTGAACAGCAGTCAAAAGACAAACTACGAATCTAACCAAAACAACCCAGAAAAATATGAAAATTTACAGAGACGTACTAGACACACAAGGCGTCGAGCACAAAAAATTTGGTGAATTTCAGAGTTGATTTTCTATGGAAATAAAATACAGAAAAACAGAGAACAGAAAGAAAAACGAAATTGAAGCAGATTTGAAGTTGGTTGATATCAAGATAATGAAACTAGCTAGGAAGGAAGTATCCACCCCCAACAATCACACACAACACACTTTGTCCAATTTGCTACCAATTAACTTAGTTGAAGACGCTCAGATTGGCTCGGTACGCTTGAACACAACCTATTACCCTTTCTTACTTTGTACGCTAGGCAGGAAGTGCTCTACACCTAGACTATTCCCAAGCAATGCAACCTAAAGGTACGTTTATTAGATTAAACATGCAGAGATCATTAAGTTTGAAAAGAGTTTGAGCAATCACTAGGCATCGCAAATAACTTAGAGCCTTGCTAAACCTAGGGTTTTGTTTACTTGCTAGTGAAAACTACCAATTACTTCTCTAGATAATTTGAGGAATCCAACTATTGATCCAAGCATCAAACAATCAAAGTATTAGAACCCTAGCATGCATACTAAGTAGGCCTCCAAAGCACACAAACATAGAATTCATCAATGAGAAATCGGTAAACAAAACCTCAACTTTATTAATTGGAAAACAAATTGAATGTCAAAGCATGTTATGGATCATGTCTAGGGGCTTCAACTGCCCCCTAACTACTGGAAATTTAGTTACACATAATGGAAATCAAAAACACAAAGGAGTTCATGGAGGAAGAAGACAACAAAAATCAGAAAATTGGAAAATACGGATCAACGATCGATCTGGCAAGGTTGTAGTTCTTCTTTTTCTCAAGCTCTTGTGCGTCTATGCTTTTTCGTATGTGAGATCCCCTTTTCTTGAACGTCCAAGGAGAGATTTTATTTAGTTTGTAACTCTTTCCTTCTTTTCTTTTGGGACTCTAACTCCTTGATTAATGTTCTGATTGATTTAGGATTCATTGACATCCTTCTATCCAATAGGAGCAGCCAAGAGAATTAATTGCTGAATATCTTTTCCTTCATATTGCCTTAAGCTTCCTTGATTCATCAAGAGTCCACAATTCTCCATCAATTGCACATATCTCATTCCTTTTGCTCTTATTTCTTTCCTTACTTCGGAAAACCTAATAAACATAAAAACAACTAAATTAACCAGAAAATAAGATAAACTAACAAAGTAAATATGGGAATTAACAACATTATTATCGCATAATTATGCTCCTATCAGCCCTGTGCTATCACACTTCTTGCACAGCATCAGAGCCGGCTCTGCTAAAGAGGTTTTGCCCTACTGAGCGAAAGCTTACCCGGCCCCTATAGATTTTTTACTAATTTATTCAGGACGTTTGACAAGTTTATTGAGAGGACTAAGCGAAATGTTACTTCTTTTTGCGAGACTTGAAAAGGATTACAGAAGACAAAAGCGAGTTAGGTTCGAGAGTGAGATGTAATTTCTATTTATTTGAGTTTTGTTATTTTAAATGTTTTAGTTTCGACGATTTCAGAAAATGTATCTGGTGTTGTTTTTAATTTCGTTTTACTTTTCTATCGCTGACACCTCGGATTAGGCATTAGATACCAAATCTCACCTCCACCTGGTTTGGGGCATCACAATATGCGTAGGTTAATTTTATCCATAATGTGTGTTTCAGCATTGTTGGACAAATCTTAACAAGGTAAATTTGACATGCTTGGTCAAGTTGATCGATCTGTGATCAAATTCCAGGCTTCAAATCTGATTTAGGACATATGCATGTTCTTTTTTTGGTTATACCTAATCAAGTAGATATATTGACACACACATATGGTTACTATGTTGAAAATGATTTCACACATACATATTTTCTTCTTTTTTTTGTCACACATTGGAAATCTAGCTCGATCTTCTGATCTTAACACATTTCGATCTCCGTCTAACTTATTTCGCTAGTAGTACTTCTCTCTATCCCCAGGGTTTTAATTGATATCCGTACGTAAAGGTTCTCATTGTTGAGGATATATACGATGGACTTTATGAAACTAAAAATCGACAAACCGCATCAAAACTAATCAAACCGATCAACGAAAACTTAACCGAACCAGCGGTCGTTTATCAAAACTGAACTGAAGTGACTGGCAATTTAGTGGGGGACGACTGTCTGTGTGGGACTTCGACGTACGTACGTTACTGGCCAGCTAACACCACAAAGACGTAAGTTGTAACTGTATGTATATTCATTAGTTGGACTTAAGAGCTGGAGTACGATACTCGGCAGGTTTTGAGTTCTAAGGCTAGGTCACGATGATCCCTGTTTGTACTTTGTAAATGTACACGTATTCGATCACAAGTGATAAAAGCGTTTTTTTTTTTTTCTTTCTTTTTGGGTCAACAGTGGTCGATGATAATTCATGGTGGCCGGAGTAGCTTCGTAGAGAGGAGCACCGGAGAACGTAGCTTCTTCCATCCGATGATAGGCGAAGCAGATTCAAAGGTATGTGGAGCTCTAAAGGAGCCAACCAAATAATATTGAGGCATCAAATTTTTCCACACTAGTCTTTTGAGATAAAACTGAACGTACTTACTATCTTTTAAGATGACTATGTGGGAACAATATTGATATAACATATAAAGATTCAAAGTTACAGGTCCTATCACATGTTAGTGTAGTGATAGATGTTGATATATATATATATATATATATATATATATATATATATATATATATATATATATATATATATATTCGTTATCATCAGAGTTCTAAAGTATAGTTATTTGGAGAAATTATACAGACTTTCACCACCATGCTTTGCCAAAAAATAAAAATAAAAATTTCACCACCATTTTTATTCAAAATGAAAAACTACTTTGAAATTTCGAGTCAATTATATAGCAAGTTCAAAATCTAACTCCTATCAGAATCCATGATCATCACATGCCTTGTACCGGACCACTAATTAAGGTTTTCAGACGTCCCTTTCAGTTGCCAAGAACGAGTAAATTGACCTAATTTATATGATCACCGATATTTATATTGAAGACATTAGACATGGATCCTATACGAATGATAATGAACTTATACAGGTTTAGCTAGCTAAGAATTAAGAACTATAATTGCCCCACAAACATCATAGAAAAAGGATATAGGTCCTTTTTTTTTTTGGCAGAAGAAAAATTTATTAAATGAAAGAGAGATCAACATCAAAAGGGGGGACATGAGAACAAAATCCATTATAAAGAATAAAAATGCAAAAAACATTACCAAACCATGAATATGGTTGAAGATTGACCAAAGACTAAAAGTTGAGACGCACTGTAGGTGTTTGATTGCGTGCAAGGTACCTTAAACTCGTTTGAAATTATTTTGCCTTGAATTTTTTGTGTTGAGATTTTAGGAGAGCATGAAGAAAATTTTCATCTAAAACTGCTTCACCCTTATCAAATCAAGTTATTTAATAATTGATCTCAAATTGAGCATAAGGTGTATGACCAAGAGGGCATAGACCCTTGTTAGTTGCAACTGAATTAGCATGATGATTGTGCATCTGCCCAAAAGTATTGTATGCTAGCTAATACAGTACAAGATCCAAATACAACTATCGGATTGAAATAGCGCGCACTTACAAAATATAGAGATCATCAGAATTGAAACTTTCGACTTCCTAGCATATATTTTGAGTTTTAAGTCCGGCCATAGGCAAGGAAGTCGAAGGGCAGCACCGAAACCGGCCACCATGGAGTCGATGACCCACATCATAGTAGGAACACAACATTCGCTCCTATTTAGTCAAAGGGTTGACAAGGCCGACCAGAGTTTGTCTCAACAAGCAGCTAGAGTTTTAACAGGATGTGAACTTCTTTAAGAAAAAGAGACCATGTGAACATCTCGTGAGCATTGTTTTTGGTTCGCTTTGAGCTCTTGAAGTCCCATGAGAATCCCAAGTTCTGATGTGATAATTTTTTTGTTCTTTCGTAATCTTGTCTATCCATCACTATTTCTTTTGTGTCATGCTAATTAGTCTCTTGTAGAAATTCATAACGGTTTGAATTTTAAGTTTTCTCAAGTTCTGATATAACCATTTTGATGTAATGTTTCCCTGAAATTTCTGTAAGCTCTCCCAGCCTTTAATTTTAGTGGGTTAACTGTGCTAAAAATCATGGTGAGAAATCAAGACAAGCTAGAACAAATGGCTATGGAGTTTATGAACAAACCCTAAAAAGCTAAGAACAAAGAAGAAGAAGAAGAAGAAGAAGAGGGGAGAGAGAGAGAGAGAGCTAAACAGATATTGGTATTTTCTGTGAGAATTTGTTACACGATGATTAGCTGAATATTACGGGAACTAATTGAGGATTTTGTACTGGGCATGCATAACAAACCAGTTAATTAGCCCTAACTAATTCCTAACAGACTCGTTGGATGCTTGACACGTGTTTAGTAGCAATCTGTTAACACCAACAACTTCTTTCTCCTGCTCCTTTTCTGGATGAGTGACACGTACGTGCATGGTGTTCATCTGATGAATGCTGCTGATGATCTGAACGTTGATTTTAATTTGTTGACCTTGGGCTTGATTTGTTGCCTTTGAGCTTGACTTGTATTCTTCACCTTATCAAACTGTTCCAACGGTATGAACGAAGTTAAAATATTTCATTAAGAACCAAGAGAATTAATGAAACACAGCAAGGATTCCACACAAGGCCTAGCTAGGGCCGAGCTAAGGTATGAAATCACTAACGAGCAGAGAAATGGAATCACTAGTAAAGGAAGAAACTATCAAACAAGTAAACACGAAGGAGACTCCACCTGTAATCTCAAAAGTGTCACGTACAAGACATCAATGCTAGATGTCGCAATCATATTGCGCGTTGCAAACAAAACCCTAAAATTAATGTTGTCACCAAGGCTTAACGCATGACCTGGGTTCATGTAAAGCTAGATCAAACTATTATTATGTAGTAAAATGATACATTTGTATAAAAATATATGATCTTTAAGTGGATTGAATATCCATAATGGACCACTGATTTGCCAGTTGCCTAATTTAAAGATTAGACCTGTCTCCATTAACCAAAGTTAACTAACTAATTACCTTTTTAAACTTCATTTAGGACACAAATCATAAATTATATGCCCTAATCTCCGAAACTGTAATTTGCAACATGTTATTATTACTTGGATATGGCATATATATGGTTTCGTAGATTCTGGAAAGGGTTATACAGGTCATTTTAGTTCACTGAAGTAAAATATCATAAAGAAGTAAGAAAGGAACAAAACTTGCTGTTTTTGGTGCGAATTTGAACCTGCAAAGTGGTTTAAATCACCTAAAACTGCATCATCTCCTATCCGTTTCAGGAAATACCATCCTCATGTCATTTTCTTCATCTCTCTGTCACACCCACATAAGATTTTTTTTCTCTTTTTTTTTCGATTAGAACACCCACATAAATTTATTAACATATATTTAGATATACAAATATGAAAGAAAAATAAACAAATAAAGAAAGAGCTATAAATGGAGGAGAAAGGTAGAGTTGGATATAAACTTGGGCTTCTTTGGGATTAGAAACTTACCCAAAGCTAAAGTGACTGGAGTGAATCCAAACCAAAGGTCTGTTTCTTTCTTTTTAGTTTCTCATATGCATTCAGTACTCATTTATTAAGATGATTTGAGCTGCTTGATTAGATCTGTTGATTGACAGACAAGAAAATCTTCTTCTTTTCCTTGCACAAATTGAAAACCCATTTTGCTTTAATTATCTTATAACAATTTCACTTCTTTCGAGTACCCGCCTTCTTCTAGATTTTGATTTCTTTTGTTTGTCTCTCAAATAAGAAGTAAACTGTTCTGGGTTGAGCTCACGATCTTGCTTCTTCTTAAATTCTTTACCTTTCTGCACTTGTTTTTCTAGCCTTTCTAATGTTTATTAACCCTTTCTTTTAAATATAAGACTCGGTTAAATTCATATTAAAAAACTAAGTGTTTCAGGATCTGTTCCTTGATGCCCTTGAGCTCTTATTCCTTCTGTGGTTTGGTTTCAATTAAGGGTTCTCTTTAGATTCTTAGTTTTATAGGTCATTTTCGGGTTTCTTCTCGATCTGTTTGTTCAAAATATTATTGCTGTTTTATTTCACAATTTTTTTTTTTCAGTCTATATGTATGCATGTGAATACATAATTATATATATAGCCCATTTTCCCTTATATTCAGCCATCTTCCTCAGATTTGATTGACTGGAAATGTTTTCTTTATTACGTAGTAATTATTAATTATTAATTTCATTTGAGCCCTGGTCTGTTCTTCAGTCAACTGAGCTAAGCTGAATATATCATAGTAGTCAGCCCTGGTCTGTGTTTCTCTCTAGTTAACTTTTTCCTTCCTGGTTTTGGATCTTCGAATTAAAAGCGCCTTTATTTTGTATCCATCCGTGCACACGTCCCTATGCACCATTTATTAGGAACCTGCAACCAAAATCTTAAGCTTGTTCAGTTATCAGTATATATGTTGTAGATTCTAGTATCAGATGCTGATATTTATGGCGTATAGACTTGCATTTTTTCTACTCTCGGTCTTCACTCTGATCTATCTACCTGATGAAACAAGGCTAGTAATTTTGGATCTCCTAGATCCAAAGAAAATTTACATTTAAATGTATACAGATGTATAATTAATGTATTTCCAAATTTACATTTTTTTTCCCTTCAGATTAGTCAATTAGTTTCATAAGATCTGGTGTCATATTTATGTAAATTGCTAAAATTATGAAAGTTTTAGACTTTAAGATTGTGGGTCTTCGATCTCCAATTAATCCATGAGAAAATTTATTAATTTATTTGTCATTATATATACAGTTCACTAAATTCAGATAACTTTTTCAGTTTAGTTGCCTAAATAGGTTTCCATTTTTGTTTCTTATCTAACCTGCTAGTCGCTAAATTGAAAATATTAGCAGGAGACTTTTGGGGATGATTCTATTTCTTCCTAATCATGGTACAAACCATAAGCAAGTTAATAGTACAAAATAGGTCACTTCTACTTTTGGTACATATATTGGTTAGTATTTCAATTAAACAGTAACAACTAAAGTGTGTTTGCAACTGATCAATTCAGCTAGGTTGTTGAAAGATGGGGCGAGGAAAGATTGAGATAAAGAGGATTGAGAACACCACCAACCGTCAAGTGACCTTCTGCAAGAGAAGAAATGGATTGTTGAAGAAAGCTTATGAGCTCTCCATTCTCTGTGAGGCTGAAGTTGCTCTCATTGTCTTCTCTAGCCGTGGCCGCCTCTACGAGTATTCTAACAACAAGTGAGCCATTTCAACACTCACACTGTTTCTGCCCTTTGTTTGTGCCTTTAATTCATGTTTAGTATTTGCACAATGGTGATGTTAAATGGTCCTATTTTGATTAGAATTCATTTAATCAGATCGACTAGATTTGATGACAATTTAGAATAAGAAGTTTTATGGATGTTCTTTTATTTTGCTTCTTTCCCATCTCTCATTTCTTGCTGTCGTACCGATTTAATTGTTTCTGTGATAAGAAGACAATGAGGACATTGATCCACGTAACTCCTTGTGAACTTTTTCATCGGGAATAAGAGACTAAATGATGTTCTCCTTACTTAGGTTCTGGAAATATTGAAAACTTGATTGATCATGAGTTCAGAATAGCTAGAGTGCACTACTATCAAATATAAATGTAACCATGATACACACACACACACACACACACACACACACACACATATATATATATCATAACTCACAGAATAAATGTACATATACATCCTCAAACTACTAATTGTATAATCAACATAGGAATAATTAATTAGGTTTTTTAATTACTTCATAAGACAAAAAAGTATCCTTGTATATAAATAAAACAGATCATATAGGTGTTTTGTCTATTTCAATATATGCATGCTAATATTCAACATCCCATTGGGCATTGTGTTGGGTCTAAAACAGCATTGTACTCATCTTTGCTCGAAAGTCAAAGTTAATATATTCTTGCACAAATTTAGACCTTCTTCCATGCATGAGCACGAGTACTTTGTCTGGTTTTATTACTACTTGTTTGTCTTCATTTACAGTATAGTACTACTGTTGCAATCTATCAAAATCTTCATCTCATGCATAATTAAAGGAAAGCTTTGCTGACCTAGGTTGCTTCCAGAATTTATTTTGTAGTAGTTCTGAGCATTTCCTCTTCCATCATTTGCATGTTCGATCGATTTTCGTGTTGATAGTCTTCCCATTTCCACATTTGGCTTCAAAGCTTCTTACCCTTCTGTTTGCATTTATAGAGCTGTATAGTAGATTTATAACTTGAGCTTTTGGATTCATTTTCACTCATAAAGGGGTTTGATACTTTAACTCAAGACTTCTGTCCTTTCTAATTTTTTTTCTCTAGTTTTTTACCCTTGGATTTGCAAAAGATTGGAACTGGGCTCTGCATGCTTTTAGTTTTCTAGGGTTTCCATATTAATGGTTGAAAAGGCACGTGGTATATGTGCTTGCTGGGTTTGTGGGTCATTGAACATGTTAACTGACCCATACACGCTTCTTTTGACTCTTCTAATGAGAGGTTGATCTAAAGTGAGTACTGATGAGTGAAGCACTCATGTTCTTTCTGATATGTGAATGACTGTATCTCTGCTTGCATGCATGCAAGCCCATCTTTATTTCTGGAAATTAAGTATTGGGACCCAGACAACCATTAGTGGGTTGATTTTACTACTATTTTCCTATGCAATTCCAGTAGATCCCAAGTACATTTTAGTCTCTCATCTAGTGAAAATTTTGAGTTTATTATAGGGTAAAAAATTAACCTTAATTTGAAATAGGAATTGATTCACCTGAATCATTGAATGTTAAGACTGAAGTATTAACAAAAGCCCTACAAATGTAAAAGTGAACCAGTAAAAAGTCATACCCTTTGGGATGACCCACTTTTATATATTCACATGTTAGAGCTCCCTTGCATCACTTGGGTTGTACTGGAATTGCAGTTACCAGTTCATTGTTCCATATCTTTCTTCATTCTTCATGTCCCTTTTTCAATGTCAAAACCAATATTAATTTGTTGGCTTTTTTGTAAGTTATCGACACATATATACATGTGGCTGTGGTGCCCAGTAGTGCATACCATTGTCCTCCACAAAAGGATTGAATTGACTATCGATCAATTGAGACATACCATGTATTTATGGAGTGAGTAGTGTGCTCTCTGTTCACTATTCTGATTGATTCCTAGGATTGTGCATATATACTATCTGTCCCAATCTCCATGAGCTTGCTTTTGGTTTCACTGCTGTCTTACAATTAAGGCTTTTTTGCTCTTTGTTATTACTTATGTATTGACTATTGAGTCTAACTATTTAAGACATCTTAGTACATTGAAGAATATGATAATCAAACTCACACTTTTCTGGAAGTGTATGTGATCATCCAACTGTTCATATGCTATATATGATAATCAAACTCAAAGAAGGCTCGATCATCATTGTTGAATTAATGATTAAGACATTTGAAGTTATTTCTATCTGGTCATTTAGATAACTTCAGATATTAGTGTAAAACATACGATAATAAAGATTACTTCCAATGCTAAAGTACATGTCCCCACACCGATATTTCCAGTTTGGGGTTGTTCCAGTGGAAGCTTCCAATTTCATTTGGCTTTAGAGTCGGTGATATTTTTTATTATTTTGGGACGTGAGCGTGAAGGCCCAGAGTTGGTGATTGGTGAATGTATTTTTCTTTACCATTCGAGTTTCATATCTGAACTATTGATTTTGACCCATTGTCTTGAATATCGTATGACATATAGCAGCATAAGAAATACTATAGAGAGGTACAAGAAGGCATCTTCCGATAACTCAGGTGCAACCACTATTACAGAAATCAATGCTCAAGTAAGCAAAATCTCTTTTTAAATGTATTTGTTACATTTTATGCTTAACCAGTTGTTGTATGTGTGTGTGAATTCTGTGTGTTTGTCATGGTTTTCAATGCAACTCATGCACTAGTAGCTAGAATTCCATAGGTTAACCTTCTATTTACTTCTCCAAAAGATTTGCACAACAAAGCTGGATATATGCTTCCTTTAATTTTGTTTTTGATTTTCATAGCATAGGTGCTATTGCTAATAGTATACTCCATCCTTTTGTCTTGATTTAGTATTACCAACAGGAATCGGCAAAGCTGAGGCACCAAATTCAAATGCTGCAGAATTCTAACAGGTGATATCTCCACTAATATTCATTTCTATATTCAACAGCATACAACACATACAGAACTATATGTTATGAATATGACTTTATAAACAAAGATATTGAATATAGATTGATAAGTGCTCAGATAAGGGACTGAACTTTTTAAATGGTCGGCTAATGCATTTTAAGGGCTGGATTCAATCACTTCGAGGAATTATTAGTCCAGAAGTTTTGAATCCACCCATTGAACGCATTATTCGTCACTTGTCCCTCAATGTAAGTCCCTTAAGGTGAATAATCCAGCAAAATTATTGAGCTATATTCTGCTGTTCATTTGTAGGCACTTAATGGGAGATTCGTTGACTAATCTGACAGTGAAAGAACTAAAGCAGCTAGAGAACAGGCTTGAACGAGGCCTTACTAGAATCAGGTCCAAGAAGGTAAAAATTGATGAAAACGAATGTGAAAGTTACGAAAATGCATGCATGCATTTCACGACAAAGACCGAGCAAGAACAGGTTCTATCTCAATGACATACTAATTACCCTTATGATTAGACTTAGTACTTCATCTAGCTAGTTTGTGTTGTGTGATATTGTGACATTTAGTCTTCGCATGCATATTCTAGGCATGATGTGCTTCCTTCCTTCTTAATATTATCTTTTTACCTCTTGCAACAGCATGAAATGTTGCTTGCTGAAATTGAGTACTTGCAGAAAAGGGTAAATCTTCTCTTTCAATTCAAGTTTACATGCGTCTAGTTTTGATCTGTTAGAAGAATTGCCAAGTTTTGTATGGAATGATGATGTCCTAAATAATTATTTCTGTGTAGGAGGTTGAGCTGGAAAACGAGAATGTTTTAATTCGAGCTAAGGTATTGGAAGCAATTGACATTCAAAGAAATTGTATTTTTTCAAACATATTGTAAGAGCTAGCATACTAAAGCTTTTACATGATGAGGAAAATATAGTGTATATAGATTTGTGGATTTTCATGTTTTAATGTATTTTCTTATCTAAAGGAAACCAATAAAAGATGCATGCACATGTTTTTCTACCATCACTTCTTCTATATATGCATCAGATATTGTGTTGCATGTAGATATCTTAAACTGCTGCATTGAGTGCATTCTTCTATGTTTTCCAAGTCTTAATTGTCCTTCCTACATGCCATACTTATCACCTGCATATCTGAAGTTACCTATATGAAGACTGCCTTGATTCAAATCATTTCTTCTATTTCAAAACTTGATCTTTCAGATAGCAGAAGTTGAGAGGCTTCAGCAAGCAGACCTGGTTTCTGGGGCAGAGTTTAATGCAATCCAGGCTTTAGCTTCTCGCAATTTTTTTGGCTCCACTATGGTTGAGGGTGAGGCTTCATACTCACAGCCAGAGAAGAAATTACTCCATCTGGGGTATGTAATTCTTTTGTCTATGTCAATCACTACATAATTCAATTATCGACTGTCTTAAAATACAGAATTAAGTTCTCATTTTTGGTTTATTTGTTCCGTCTTTGGAATGCAGATGAACTTTTGGGAGACACATCAGTCTGCTGCTAGCTTATGCTGCATCAACCGTATCTTAAATAAATGATATCATTGGCTACTATCTAGTATCTATTTTGGTGTTGTATCCTTATTCATGTCTAGAACTTTGAACTAGTAATTTCCAGCAGTAGTTTGGAGACATTCCCTTTTTGATGAACGATTGCATAAGAAGCAGTACTTCTTTGATTAACATCAAGCTATATGAACATGGAAATGTGTTTTGTAAGGATTAATATATGATTTGGTTGAGTCAACGGAATAATCACTACCGAGTTTATTTACCTAGTATTGCAGTATATAAATTTTATTACAAAATTATTTATGGAAGTGATAATGAGATCTTTATCAACCATGTATATGCTTGCAAAGTTCCTCAAAATACTTGTGAAAATGAGATGAAATAGTAGATTACCAGCTCTTTGCTGCTGCTGCTAGTTTCCTGGTATAGCTAGCAGAACTGCAAAGCAGTGTGGTGATGCTTTTGCGTAGTTCTTGTGTATTGATTAGAGTGATTGAGTGAGTAACTAGTTGTGAATAGTAAAGCGTTACCTCTGCATGTTTTCCTCAATCACCGATTTTTACTAAACTACATTAAGCAACTTCGATCGGCAGTGAAAATTCGAATAACTGCCATTGTTTGAGCTGATAGACTTGTCTGCTAGATGCCTCTTTCCTTGTCCTGACAAATTGTTTAGGATGACACAGCAGAGTTAGCTTCACAACTTCATAGGCTTGACCTGTATTCTTTAAATATCAGCACTTATAACTGTCTCCAATAGACCCTTCCAATGCCGTATCATGTTGGATGCAAAACCTCTAAACAATTTTATGACGGTACTTGAACCAACATATAGCCTCATGTAAACCTCTCTGAAAAGCTTGACAGGTTTACGTTACACTTTATCACCAAGGGTTTCTTCATTCTGCAGCACATCCATCTGGTTTCACTCATACAATGCTAATACTTTCTGTCAAAATAATACATCCTGCATTCAAGGCCTGAAATCTTTGAGTACCATATTTGACATGAAGACATTAGGCTTCTGCATTTCTGTTTTTCATGCAATCCTAATAGTTAAGATCAAGGGCATAAAAGGACTGCAGATCGCATGCCATGCAGGTTCATTTCTTCTCTTCTAACTGTTGTCTTTTTCTTGTTCTGTACCTCTTGCAACAGCATGAAATGTTGCTTGCACAAATTGAGTTGCAGAAAAGAGTAGATGCTCTGTTTAATTCTTCTTTCTTTGGTACAATGGAGGAAAAGATATGCATTCCTTAGCCGGTGCCGGCACTATGGAAGAGATCTCCTAAAGGGCACAACAGTTGTACTGTTTAATTCAATTTTGGATGTCTCTAGTTTTGATGTTCCAGCAAAACTGTAAACTTCGACCAAAAAATTTAAAAAACAAAGCAGTACTGTAAATCCTGCTATGAAAACATCAAATATGGATGATGAAGTTTTGAATAATGAACATTTATATCTGTGTA
Source organism: Rosa rugosa (assembly GCF_958449725.1). Taxonomy (NCBI): domain Eukaryota; kingdom Viridiplantae; phylum Streptophyta; class Magnoliopsida; order Rosales; family Rosaceae; genus Rosa; species Rosa rugosa. Next base: position 15,040,510 of record NC_084823.1, read on the forward strand.
GAAAAGCTGGATACCTTAACAGTGGGGAAGGAGCAGCTGAAAAGAATTGTCTTTTTGAAACATAATGAAAAGAAAGCAGCAGCAAATAGTTCACTCATTTTGAAAAAAAATTCTCTAACAATGATTTGGTTCTACATCTTAAATCAACCTTCCCTCAGTGTTTAATCTACCTTTGTTTAGCTCTTACAAATCTCTCTCTCCAAACACAAAACTCTGTTAGGCAACTTGTGGGGGCGACGGTTAGGAATTAATCACTGCCTTCATTCGATTCACAGCCTTGTTGGCTGAAAGAGTTCTCTTTCAAGGTGATGACAAAATAGAATTAACTTTAAAACTTCAATCCCAATCACAGCTTGGCCTGTTCCAAGATCAAGCATTTGTAAGACTAACTGATTCATCAGTTTCTCTAATATACCTTTCACACCGAATCATATTGGATGCAAAACCTCTTAACAAGATTCTTACGAATCTCTGCATAGATCACATTATGCTGTTAATTGAAGTACTTAAAAGCTGTACTTTCGAACAATCTTAACAAATGAACTATCTTAATATGCTACTTTCGGTGAATCAACGTGGCCGGAGACAATATGTTTGTTAATTGTTTCTGGTATATGTATTGTTTCTGGTATATGATGGAAAATAACAGTTCCTTCATCTTCAGTTAAGTTTTTTTTGTATGGAGCCTCTTCACCACTGATTCAGTGGTTTGATACGTTAGCCGGGCTTGTACATGAATGATTCGAGTCGATAACCAAATCAACTCTATAACCTGCTTTATATTTCAAAATAGTAAGGGCTACCTTACCTGTCGGTCCAAGATGCAACAGCTGACTTTGAACTTGATTAAATACGATTAGCGGACATATTACATTCAGATGCAACTCATGAAACAAAAGAGATGATCATAAAACACTACTGAAATCACATGGGTTGCTGATCCTATCTTTCAAAGTCCAAAGAATGTCGCGGAAATCCCACTCAAACAACCCAGCATCTCATATAAATTAGTCTTTAGGAGATGAGTTGTATCATATCAATTAGTCTTTATTATGATTTATTTTGTGTATCAATTAGCATTAGTGATATAGTTGACTTAGATAAGCAATATTATTAATTACTTTTCTTTATATGTACATGGTTGTAATACTATATAAACCTCCTTAAGAGATGAGTACACTTACAACATTATTCCCACACAGTTCAAGAGTTTAGATATTAAACTTCCAACTGTGTAAGCTAGCATCTTTCACATTTACACAGGATACCATAGCCATTATCAACCAGACGTCGAAGCCAATAGCCTCAAACTCCACGATCTCCTTACCACATAGCCTATCAATCATTACATAATAGCACACCTGGACGGTCTCGGTTTCGGCCGCCGCCTTTCTGCTTCTAGATCACCTCTAAGCTTTCGGATTTCATCCTGAGAACTTTGTTGAGCCTTTTGGGCAGTCTGTTCTGCTCTTAGTCGTGCAGCATGTTCATCTGCTAACTTTTGTTCAAGCATCATGGTTTTCTCTCTCATGTTTGACTCAATCTGCATATTTGTGATTCAGATAAAAGTATACATGAAAGTAAAAGTTCAATATTTATAAGCATATAAAAACAACTTATAGTAGAGGCGCGCAAACACCTTGTGCTCTGAGATCTATATTACCCACTTGATCTCCGAATCCAACGAAAGGAAAAATGAATTGTTTTTATATGGGAGAGCACCTGAATCATAAGATTTCCAGTGCAAGATTCTAAACTCATAAATGAAGAAGGTGATATGGCCACTTAACTTGTTTCATTCTACCAATAAGAATTTCATTCTATTATTTACTTCTATCAAGTACATTAAGCTCCCCTTAAGTCACATTTAATGTCATTGCTATTCTGTGTATCCAAATTTCTACCCGCCAGTTCAAACTTCTCCCAACCTCGTGTCTCCAAGATTGTGAGAGTTGGGGGGAGTGTTAAACCACCTCAAATCACATTTAGTATGAATGCTGGTATTGTGTTTACAGATTTCTAGTTAACTGTTCAATTCTCTTACTCTAAATTTAAGTTTTTTAGGATTTTTCTACTCATTGTACAAATAAGACCAACAACCAATGCGAAAAAATATACACAAATTCATTCTTTACAAATACAAAGATCTCAGTTTAAAGGGGTTGGTTAATGGACACAGGACTATGGCACAGGATGCAGCAAAGTGCAAATTGTAGTTTTAACTAAGCCAACTGTAAAACATGCTGATGGCAATTATTGAATGCAAGCAAAGTGCAAATGAAAATATACCATCTCAGTAATTCGTTTAAGCTGCAGATCATGTGCACGCTGCATCTGCTCATTCAAATGCGATATTTCTTGTTTTGAATACCCCTTTGAAGCAACATCTTCTTGTTGATCACGAAGTTTCATAGCCTCCTTCTGTCCAGATGCAACAATTTTTTGATCATTAAATTCAATATCAACATAGTAATAATCTCAATAAATTACTATAAATAAAAGAGAAAACAACAAATACCTTCACTTCAGCAAATATCTCATCCGTGTATGGCCGCCCACCATTCTGTGCTATAACCAAGTTTACAAGCGAGAGAAGCCGCTGAACTTGTTCGACCCTCTTGCTTTCATCCTTGGTCTTGTTATCAAAAAGAACACAGCGATTTCCACACAGACCAAGGATTTCCTAAATTGTTGCAAGAACTGAATATAAGTCTAGTGCATGATAGGCTCATATCAAAGAGAGTACAGGATCAAGCAATAAAAATAAAAGCAAATTCTTGTATAAAATATGTCAAAATGAGCTTCCATTAATTCCCTACTACTAATAGATTTCTGTCAACTTCTAATGATACTGCTCATTTGAACCAAGTCTACCTTATATCACCACACATCATTAATAAAGAACCAAGGTATTAAAAAGCGCGCCTCGGGCGCGACTTGAGGCGTGAAAGGCGAGATTTCTCCATTTTTTTTTTTAAAAAAAAAAAACCCCACCCTTGATGGGGCTCGAACTCCTGACCTCTTATATATGAGACTAAAGCCTTACCACCCCACCAAACACACACACCCATGCGAGATTTCTCCATTAAAACGCCTATGTTTTCACGGCAAGGCGCAGAGGCGTACAAAACGTACGCTTTTTCCCGTAAGGCGCAAAGGCGTACGCCCCGTCTGATGCTGCTGCAGTTTGGAGGTTCAGAACTTCTTTCTCTCTCCTTAGTGCAGATGGAGAGAAAAAGGCAGAGTCCAGTACGTTAATACTCCAATAGACGTGGTTTAGGATCTTGGAGCTACCAGAAGGGGAGGACCAGATATACTTTCTCTCTCCACCGTGGAGAGAGAGAGGCTCTTACGCCATCTCTATTTGGGGAAATCAATCAGTTCATGGACTTTTGAATTCACCTTATCCTATTATCCTATTTGATTATATGTTTATCGTTAAATGCTCCATCTCTACTTAAGTACTTATATATCCTTTGTGCATACCATTAGATGCTCCACTTATATATACATGTATACAATGTGTATTAATTCATGATCAATAAGTCTGACCTATATATATTTGCTAGTTAGGTATGTTTTTTACCAGCTACTTATATATCGTAAGGCTTACGCCTTATGCCTCAAGGCGTAGTGAGGCTCTCCCAAAAACGCCTCGGGTTACGCCTCAGCGTTTTAAAACATTAAAAGAACAACTTTATTTCTGGGAACAACAGATGACAAAGACACCAATATTTTCTGTAAAGAGGTAATACACATTTGATGTAAGCAATGAACAGGGAGGAATTCCCAAGAACTGTCTCAGTTTAGAGAGGACAAGCATTTTCACCAAGTTTGATATCATTTGGAAACAAATCTAGGGAGCAAATTAAAGAAAGGAAAAAAAATGGAGAACCAACAGGAATGCTTCAACGTACAGAACTTCAATACTTCTAAACTCATGTCTCAACTTGACTATATTCTTTACCGAACATAAGTCCAAATGAAATACAGGATGATGTTAACAGATACAGTTAAAAAGAATATCATATCCCACTCATTCAGAAATGGAAACGAAAGTAGTGACGTACTCATTATCATGACATTTTAAACTAGGGAAAGGAAAACAAAGTTGAAGAAACAAGTTTACCTTCAAAGGCTCCGGGCAATCACGGCCGCCCAAATAATCTTCCAACGTCTCATCATTTTCTTCAAGCTCATCTCCTCCCGAAAAGACAACAATCATATAGTCAAATATTTTACTTCCAAATAGAGCTTGCAAGCCAAGGATTGCAGATTGCTCTTCTTGTGAAAACCGAGTTCTAGTTGAGAGAATCACAAGAATAGCATGGATTCCATCCTTGGCCAATTTAATGCATTGGACAATTTCTTTGCTAATAACGTCTGATTTGACAGAACTATCAAAAAGACCTGCAGCATACCACACAAATCAAAAGGAAAGAACAACCGTAGAAAAGCAGGTTCTTAAATGCAACTACTTTATATACTCGCAGTGCTACCTACACCTAGACAGATTTTTTAGATACATGATTACAAAACAAATACACGTCGGCAAGACTTTACCAGGAGTGTCTATAACGTTAATTTGTTGTCCATCTCTCAAGATAGCAGTCTTCAATTCAGTAGTGGTGGTGACACCCCTAGAGCTACGCTTGGAAATGAAGGCTCTTTCGCCAAGGATGCTGTTGCCTGTTGCACTTTTTCCATTACCAGTGCGTCCAACTAAGACCACAGTGTGAGCAGCATTAGAAACGGGATGTTCCCTGACAACATCAATCGAACTTCCATCCATTATACAAAATCAGAATACCTGCAACCATATATGTTTTATATTCTGTCAATGCTTCATAAACGAGGAAAGTATTGCAAGTAGAAAGAGGATACCTAGCCAGCATATAGTCTATATTATCTTTTCTCACTGCTTCATAATGACAAAAGTACGGCCATATATACTTGCATTACTGTATATATCTAGAAGACTCACGCACACAATTGCAATAAGTTATATGAGTAAAGAAAAATTAATTTTTGATTTGAGCAAAACACACTGATTTTTAAACATGTAAGCTATATGTAGTTCTATAAGTCAGCAGCACGAATAATTGTAGACCTATCTACCAAAAAAAAAAAAAACAGCCGAAGACGCTAGCCATAAGATCCACAATCATTCTGTTCGGAAATAAAAAAAAATAAACAGAGAGAGAGAGAGAGAGAGAGAGAGAGAGAGAATCGTCTGATGAACTTCGGGCACGCCGCCCGCCGGCAATTGAAACATAGCAAAAAAAAAAACTGTAGAGTGAAAGAGACGGTACGATTGGAATAAAAGCATACAAGATCTTCTCGAAAGGAAACTCAACTAAGGTAGAGGAAGAGCGAAGCCAAGAACAAAGAGACTCTCTCTCGGAGACCACACAGAGAGAGAATTAGAGAAGTTCTCTGTTATGTCTCTCTGTGTGTGCACGAGTTGTGAATTTATACGATCCTCCTCGAGGTTTCTGCTCGTATACTCTCCTACATTGATGCTGAGTTAATTTACACGTAAAGAAAGGAAAGGAACCTTTCAAAAAAAGAAAGGAAAGGAAATCAATTCCTTGCTCTTTCCACGGGGATGGGAAATTGCAATTCCCATAAATTTTCCTTTCCAGTACTGTTTGGGAAGGCCAGGAATATGGTCATATATTTTAGTAATAAATGCAGGAAACTTTATCACCAAGGGTCTCTTCGTTCTACAGCACATCCGTCTGGTTTCACTCATACAATGCCAATACTTTCTGTCAAAATGATACATCCTGCATTCAAGGCCTTAAATCTTTGAGTACCATATTTGACATGAAGACATTAGGCTTCTGCATTTCTGTGTTTCATGCAATCGTAATAGTTAAGATCAAGGGCATACAAGGACTGCAGATCCTATGTCATGCAGTGATGCAGGTTCGTTTCTTTTCTTCTACGTACTGTTTTCTTTTTTTTTTGTTCTGTACCTCTTGCAACAGCATGAAATGTTACTTGCACAAATTGAGTTGCAAAAAAGAGTAGATGCTCTGTTTAATTCTTCTTTCTTTGGTACAATGGAGGAAAAGATATTCATTCCTTTGCCGGTGCCGGCACTATGGAAGAGATCTCGCAAAGGGCATAACAGTTGTACTGTTTCATTAAATTTTGAATGTCTCTAGTTCTGATGTTCCACCAAAAATGTAAACTTCGACCAAAAAATTAAAAAACAAAGCAGTACTGTAAATCCTGCTATGGAAATATCAAATATGGAATGATGAAGTTTTGAATAATGAACATTTATATCTGTGTAGAAAAGCTGGATACCGTAACAGTGTGGAAGAAGCAGCTGAAAGAATTGTCTTTTTGAAACATATATAACGAAAAGAAAGCAGCAGCAAATAGTTCACTCAATTTGAAAAAAAAATTCTCTAACAATGATTGGTTCTACATCTTAAATCATCCTACCCTCAGTGTTTTATCTACCTCTGTTTAGCTCTTACAAATCTCTTTTTCCAAAGTCCAAATTAACACAACTAAATTCTGTTAGGCAACTTGTGGCGGCGACGGTTCGGAATTAATCACTGCCTTCATTCGATTCACAGCCTTGTCGGCTGTCTTTGTTCTCTTTCAAGGTGATGACAAAAATATAATCAGCTTTAATACAAATTAAAAAAAGAAGAAGATTGTGCGCTATCTCAATCTCAGTCTCACCCGCACAGCCTCAATTCGCCGTCTCTCTCACTTCGTCACCGTGCCTCCGGCGATCCGGCCTCCGTGAGCGGCGCTCCTCCGCTTCACTGTGCCACCACGACCCTCTCTTTCTCTCTGTCTCTCTCTCTCTCTCTCTGCCCGACTCTGCCTCAGTCTCCCTCTGCTCCACCGCGCCCCTCCACTCCACTGCTCCTCCAGTCCTCCTTCAGCCTCCAGCCCACGGCTTCTCCACATAAGTTCTCGTTCTTCTCTTCTTCCAATCTTCTTGTTCTTATAAATTGAGAATCTGGGATTCTGGGAATTATTGAACTGAAGTTGAATTGGAAAATTGAAATTTGAAATTTTGAATTGGTATTGTTCCTTAGTTCTACGATTACTGATAATCAATTTATTTCTGTCTTACTGATATCAACTAGAATTTGGTAAAGGCGTAATGCTGCAAACTTGGAAATTTGGTCAAGCTGGAATTCTGGATATTTGGGCGTTTTTGTTATGTGTAGACATTTGTCATGTTCTGTTAGATTTTTCAATTGGTACTTTGTTAGTATTATAGTGCTTTTTGCTGGAGTTTGAGTCGGTGGACAAAGTGTGTAAACATTTCAATCGGCACCTTTTTGGAATTTAAGATTCAAGAAGAAGAAGGTGGTCTGGTTTGTTTCCCTCTCTCTCTTATTTGTTATATGTTTATTAATGAGTTTAGGATGCAAGTCCTTTGTCTGTTTACTTGGGGGTGAGTTTTTGAAGGTTTTGAAATTTTTATAATGATTTTGAACCACTGCATCTTTCTGTCACTTTTTGTCCTGTAATACAGTTCTTCACGAGGTTCTGTCAGATTTTTGCAAAGGAGAGAGAGAGAGAAAAAAAAGGGGATAGTCATTTTATCCATATTTATTTTTAAGGTTTTGATGCCTTTTCTTTGTTAATCTTTTGCTCCACCCTTCTTTCCTTGCAACCATTTAGTTTACAGTTTCATGTCTGCAGCTTTCCAAGTTTTGTATACCTTAATTAACATGCGTTTGAACGAAATGTCCACCTTACTCTCTCCCCATTGTCTCTCTCACCACACCTTACTCTCTTGTCTGCAGATCACCACCTCAGACCGGCCCTCTACCAAACCCGAAGTTGCCAAAACCTTTAATCCAAAACCGGATTTGCTATCATGAAGAGGCTTAATGGGTTGCCGGCACTGTGTTTTGGGGTATAAGAAGAAGTGGGTGTTGCTTTGAAAGTGTTGTAGAGTAAAGAAAGTGAAGGTCGGACTTGGTCTTTGCTTTGCTCAGTGACAGAGGATTAGTTTTGAATACGTCAAGAGGATTTGGGCTTGTCTTTAAATATTTGGTGAAGAATTGGTGTTAATAGGTATGCTCATTTTGACAAAACCCTCCTTATCTGATTCCTTTATTTATCATCAGATGCTTTTAATTTTAGAGAGAGAGAGAGAGAGAGAGAGAGAGAGAGATGCACTGTATTTATGTTCTAGAGAGAGATTCATCTCTGTTTATGATTCACATTTACTTGGATTTGTTGTTGTTTTTTTTTTTTGCTATGATTTTGGAGTTTTATTTATTCATTTGAGATCTTGATTCAATTTGCTGATATTTTGTTTTTGGTATGAATTTCAGTTTAATAGTAGCTATATTCATTTCATGTTATATGTTTCAGATGTCAAGTCAGGATGCATAAGATGAACCTTAACCTGAGATGTCAGATACTAATTTGCAAGAGCATAGTTTGGAAACCAAAAGTGACATCAATTAGTTGGAATATAATGGTATTAGATATGATAAGTTGACTCCAGAATACCTTATAGGCGTGAAGTTTGTAACTGTTGAGGCACAAGTCTCTACTGACTTTAAATTCGACAAAAGTTAATCAAGGAGAATAACTGAGATTTTCATAGGCCTATGAAAGCATATTCCATTAACATCAAACACACTATCAAGCTAACAACAGAGATCCTAGAGGACGTAATGAGAATGGAGCAAACAACTTCAGGTTAATTCCAACAGCGACCAATACCTACGTTTTACTTTCCTAACTGCCTCGACAAGTAAACAAGAGAGGATAAATGTCACAAAGAAATGATACCAGGAACAAACAAGAGAATCTTTATGAGATTGTCAAATGTTTTGTTTCTTTTTACAATTAACTTTAGGATAAAACCCAAATAGGAAGAATAAGCCCTAAATCATGAGTGCAAATCTCTATGTTTTGTTTCGTCATTCCTCCTCACAACTTCATCTAAAATGTTTCTTTCTAAGTTGTGGGCTGCAAATTCAGCAGCTTTTGCACCTCCATGCCCATCAAATGCACCAAAAAACGCCTGCAAACATCAATCTAGAGCATATCAAATTCCAATTCAAGGGCATCTCATTTCAGCTACTATAATAAGCAAGGCCTAACACACAAACACTATTTATTCTATAATAATTTCACTATGTATGTATCTAAACTCCCTAATATGTTAGACCCAAACTCATTCATCCGAGAACTTTGAAATTCAACCTTTCATTTTCCCAAATTACACCTCAATTTTACCACGAGTTTTCAAATATCCATAATTAAGCTATTGAAAATCTTCATTACTAATACAAACCACAGTAAGAAAAAAGGCAAAATTTTTACCTGTTTGGGATCACCTTGAAGATTAAGAGTGGCTGAGTACTGATCCTCCAAAGCCTCTCTCCTCCCTTTCTTACAATATACGGAGAAGTACCCTTCTCAATCTTCCTCCACCAGCTCTCTCCACGCCGCCGTAGACGGCGTCCCCGGAGCAGCCCCAAATCCCGTCGATACAATCTGAATGCAAAGCTTCACCGGTCGCTTCCTTTTCAATTGCGTCACCCGAGACGACGACCTGGGAACCGCACCAGATAGCATGCTTAAAGATTTTGGAATCCAAAACCAGAAGGGCAACGACCCAAATCAGAACCCGAAACAAGCAAATCAGAATTATAAACCCTATAACCCAAATCAAAACTCTAACTCTAAATCAAAATGAAATCATTATGAAAAACTGGTGAAGTTTGAATCATTGAGATGAGCCCATGTCCACCTTACTCTCTCCCCATTGTCTCTCTGCATAGATCACATTGTGTGGTTAATTGAAGTACTTAAAGCTGTACTTTCGAACAATCTAAACAATCTTAATATGCTACTTTCGGTGAATCAACATGGTCGGAGACAATATGCTTGTTAATTGTTTCTGACTTTCTGGTATATGTGTTGTTTATGGTATATGATGAAAAATAATAGGTTCTTCATCTTCAGTTACACTTGCACTAAAGTTTTTGTGTATGGAAGCTTTCACCACTGGTTCAGTGGTTTCATATGCTAACCGGGTTTGTACATGAATGATTCGAGTCGATAACCAAATCAACTCTATAACCTGTCTTATATTTGAAAATAGTAAGGGCTATCTTACCTGTCGATCCAAGATGCAACAGCTGACTCTGAACTTGATTAAATACGATTAGCGGACATATTACATTTAGATGGAACTCATGAAATAGAAGGGATGATCATAAAACACTACTGAAATCACATGGGTTGCTGATCCTCTCTTTCAAAGTCTACAAAATGTTGCGGAAATCCCACTCAAATAAAAAGGCAGAAAATTTGTTTATGTTGACATGAGCTGTCTCATATCAATTAGTCTTTATTATGATTTATTTTGTGTATCAATTAGCAATAGTGATATAGTTGACTTAGATTAGCATATATAAACCTATGTGAGAAATGAATATACTTATAACATTATTCCCATACAGTTCAAGATGGTATCAGAGCAATACGCTCTTAAGACCTAAAACTCACACACAATTCCTATGCCGAAATACAAGTATCATAAGAACTTTGAAGTTCTTCATACTCATATTAGTTCCAGATTCATACCTATACTAATGTTGGTGCCAATTTCGGCATCAATGAGTCAACGAAAGATCCTTTGAAATCCAAGTGTAAAGTGGTGGGGTTGTTTTCTTCAAGTGGGCCTATCTTTTCCTTCGATTAGTTTGACTACATGAGTAGCTTTGGTCGTCTACTTGTGACTGAAGGTATGCCCTGGTGGTCCTGTGCCTAGTCTTGGTCGTCCACCTCTTGTGACTGAATGTATGGCCTCGGGCCTTTTTGCCTGATGTTGGGTGTCCAAGCTCCCTTGTTAGGTGAAACAAATAGTTTGGCATTGGGCTTCCTTCGCCTGATGTTGGGCCTCCACGCTCCTTTGTTGGGTGAAGCTAATGGTCTTGCCCTGGGCTTCCTTTGCTTGATGTTGGCGTCCAAGCTGTTGCTCGGGCGTATATCAACCTCCTCTTAAGCATCCAGTCTGGCTCAGGCGTGCAATATTCTCCACCTGACGTTGGGCATCCAACTCCTCGAGTTGGCGGAGCTCCATGGAAAACACCTGCAAATGTGAAGAGATGGAAGGTTATCGGAGGACCAGCCTAAGGCCGGCCAAACACACTCCGATGCCTAAGTTAGATAAGTGTGTTTGAACATTTATGGAGATTGGAGAAGAAAGAATGATGTTTAAGCATTTTGACATAAGAATGAAGTTGACATGTCAATAGAGAAAGAGAGAGAAGAGATTATGCATTTTGGCATAGCTTTGGGAGAGAAGAGAGAGTTGATTCCGTCCCCTTCTGCTTGTGAAGGACTGATATTTATAGGAGAAGGAGTAGTTGAGGTGGAAAGGGATGGTATGGGTTCTTCCCAAAAATCAGGGTGTCAGCCCCATAATTTCTGCTTCTTGACATTCCATCTGACAAAGTTGGTGACAGATGTCACAACTATGTGGTCTCTTCCTTTCACGTCACTCTTGGGCCATGCCCACGGACCATACCTATCATCAGAGCATGACACCTGGCCTAGTAGGTGAGAGTTGGCCCTTGATTTCCATTAACTATGTCCCATTGCAATGACTTTGTCTGAGAGTGAGTTGATAGTCCAGGCTTTAGCCTTGGAGTTCGTGACCAAGATTCTTAGAGGTCGAGGCTTTTAAGCTTGGGGGTCGAACTCTTGGTCTTGGGGTTTGAGGCTCTTGATTTCTTTGGAATGCTTTTCTAGTAATGAGGTCGTGATATGCTTTTGCCTTGCCATCCAATGTGGTGAGTCAATCACATGGTGACTGTCCAAGGTTGAAGACTTGGAGTACCAAAGTGAGGCATCTCAATAGTCATGGTTATTTTCATCTTAGGATTATCTTTTCTTTCTAGATGAAGGGTTTAAGTGCGTTGAAAGGTCAGAGTCTTACGTGGACTCTTTGACATTTCAACGCGTCCTACGTGGAATGGGTTGAACAGTCAAAAGTCTTTATCGAACCAAATTATGACATCAACAACTAATACCAAGACTACTACGACTATACAAGAGAGTAAGCCACTAGATCCGGCCCAAGACCCGACCTGGTTTTTGTTCGCCTCGACGCCGACGATCAACAGCCCATCTGCACGCCAACGTTCTTCTACCAGAAACCTTTTGCATCACCGGCCTCAGCAACTTCCGGCCCAGAACCAGTATGGCCTTCGACTGGAAACCTCCACCTGCATCCAGATCAACCGTGATATTAGCTATCTTAGCGACGACCTCTGACAATCTCAGCGTCCTCCTCGCAGTCAGTCTGAGTCCGCCTTCACCTGTAGACTCAGCGCCAATCTGACCACCGACCTCCCTGGATGCCTCAAGGCCCACCCGAATTCGACCCACTCCAACAAAAGCGACCTCAGCTGCACGACCAATCTGCCCTTCGACCAAGACTTGCACTCCATGACCTGACATCTTGAAATTACAGAATGGGTACTTATGCCACTATTTAAAGTGATAAGAAATCTGGCCAACAACTTTAACTTATGGTTTAAGATTCCAGAGTGGTTTCAGTCCTAAATTTGGATTGCAGAATAACTTCGATCCTAATCGAAACCACTAATCAAATCGCAACAAGGTTATGACTTTCTCAATTTACCAAACCATCAACAGAAGCTAAAAGCATCACACACAAACTCCAAATTTGTTGAAGCAGTAAAACCCTTAGAGATTGGAAACAACTGCGGGCACTATGCTGCTAACAAATCCACTAAAGAAATAAGTACATAAAGAACTTACAGATGCTCAATCTACCTAGACCCAATCTAGAAGGCAGCTCTGTCTTTGCTTTGCCACTGACTTCACCAGCTGAACTTGTAACTCCTTTGTCAATCTTCAGATGGCACAACTCCCACAACGTCGTCAATCATCTCAAGGCACAAAGACATGTATGCAACACACAAGAAGACATACACAAATGGTGTTTTAAAGGTATGGTTTTCTGGGTTTAATAATCATTTGGAAGCTAGACATGGAACAGCTTACCAAGACATTATCAAAGAAGATTTTCGCTCAGTGCATTTCTAGAGAGATCTGATGATAAGGGAAACTGAAGAACAGTGCTCTCTAAATGCAAGTGTGTGGCTAGCTGAGTGTGATAACCTATTTATATGGAAACACTCGAGCTAGGGCTGACTGGATATGTGCAATAAAGATAACTCACTTGATTAAGATCAGACACATTAAATAAAGCAAACTTAAAACAAACTGCCAGCTCAGCTTAGACACACAGGATTGAAATGCAAGTCTCATCCTAATCTAGGATAGATAAGAACCTTCAATCCTAAAAGCAGCAAGCAATATGAATGCAATTTATACCTGATGATGTTGAGGAGGGAAGATCCATAGAACTTGAAGCACAACATTCTTCTAAAGATCAAAGAGATAGAGGCTAAAACTAGATACAAGAGAGTCTTAGATAATGAGCTTGGAAATGCCAATTACAAAACATTTTTTTGCACTAACACATCTGTAGGTTCAAACCCGATCCAGCCTCGACGTCAACGACCGGCCAGCATCCTTCCGTCACAGCTTCAGACTCACCATGAACCAGCACCACCCTCTTAGCCAAACGTTGACCTGGACCTGCCCTTGTACATGACCTGCACCGCTGCCGGCAATTTCGACCTCGACTACTTCATCTGCGTCTCTGCATCTGCCAAGGCTCTATCTTTTACATCTGAGTCTTCTGCACAGTCAGATTGACTACTAGCTCTCAGACTTCAACCTCATACACCCGTCTCTTCGAATTAGAAAAACCAACACTATGGCTGACCAAGAAGTCAACAATGACTCATCCCAGAAAGACTCTATGAGAAAGGCTGAATCTTCATCCCAGGTTATGGGACAATCCTACTCAAATGATCATGGTCCAATTGCTCCTAATAAATTGGATAGCACAAACTTCATCTCATGGGCCAAACATGATAAATTGAATATTACTGGGAGAGGAAAACTTGGATATATTGTTATGACCCGAACCAAAAATTTTACCTGTTTACTAACCATTGGATGGTAAACGGCAATTTCGTCCACTTTTTACTTTAGTTTCGGTACTTTTAGTGGCCCTAATAGTTGAAAATTTTCTTCATGAAAGTCGTAGAGGACGTTAATTAAACCAAGTCCGTGCATATGTGGTACGCAAAAGTCGAAGTTTGTATGCGAAAGTTATAGCTGAAAAACTAAAGTTACTGTTCATGGTAATTTTATATATATATGAAAAGTTACTGTGGTAGGTCAGAAACCACCCCGGTAAATCTCTCTCTCTGTCTCTCTCCCTCCCTCTCTCTCCCCTACCTCCCCCCCCCTCCCCCGCGCGCGTCGGCGTCCTTCACTCTTTTCTTCGATTCGTCGCCGTCCGGCCACTAATCGACGTGTCACAGGTTTTGTTGGAACCGTCTCTTCCTCCTCTACACACTTATAACAGTGGGTCATCGTGATTTGGCCGAAGAAGAGAGAATTTGAGCTGAGAATGTCACTGTAGCAAATCGCGGTTTTTCACCGATTTCTTCCAATTTCGGTCACCATCTTCAACAAAACCGGTCATTTTGGAACGCCTATTCTTCATAGATGAATCACTCCAAGTTTCATAACCCAATTTGAGGTGTGGAAGGAGAATCGAAGAATTGAAGAGGTTAGTGTGCAAATCGGCAGATTTTCGATCAAGCTCCAATTCCGGCAATTCAAGGTAGTTTTGGATTTTGTTGTAGTTGAGAAAAGTGTTGGACTTGTTGAGATGATGATGTTGCTAGAATTTGGTGACCTGAATAGGAGTTGGCGCGTGGAGCATGTTTTGATTTCCTGTTTTTAGCTAGTTAAACCATATAAGTGTTGTAGAATCTGTAAATCTGATTTTTGTGGAAATTGGAGAAGTTTAGTATTGATTATGAATTTTCTGGAATTTGGAATTTCGGTTTGTGATTTACGAGAATCCGACCGTCAAATCTGTCCTTGAATCTATAAATCAATGAATTGGGGTTAGTGGTGAAGTTTGGGTTGAATCTGAGAAGAAATAGAGATATTGGTTTACGAGGGGTTTTCGGGTTTCGTTTTAGAATCGTATTTATTTGTCGAATTGTTGTTTACGGAATATAATTGTGTACAGGATGAGGTACCAACCTATCGCTCGACGAGGATCCTTACGCTTAGGTGCCACGTTAGCCGTATACTGTGAGTGGACATTTGATTTTAAATGATGCATGCGAATATTTTTTGAATTATTGATTTATTAAATATCAATTTATTTTTTTAGCACTTTAATTGGTTTTGAATATAAATTGATATAATGTTTGGCCTTTCGAATTTAAGTTTGTTATGGTCGATTTTGGACCTGTGATTTATGTTAGATTTCGATAAGACAATTCCGAAGTGATTTCTAAAATTTATTATTTATATTTTAGTTATCGATTTTCGAGATTTTCGAGGGATATTTGGAAATCCCGAAGGGATTATGCTTATTTACTATTTTCTGCTTATTTATTGATGTATTTGAAATTATTCTTTTGGCGTGTGGGACTCGTCGATAATTCTTTATTTATTTATGAGATTTACTGAGTACAGTTGGGAATTGTACTCATAATCTATTTGCGGAATTTTTGGTGAAGTCTTATTTGTTCTTTGGTTTTCGTACGATTTTAACCCCCCATACTTCGATTGTATATTATAATTTTGGTGTTGGATTATAATTTGGGCATATGATGATTTCGGAGAATAAATTGTGATTTGAGTATGAAACATGGCTCCGTCAGAAGATGATGAAGATGAATATGAAACATGGGTGCAAGAAGACAGTCTTGTTCAAGCCTGGTGTTTGAACCCAAAATGAGCATTTTGGCCTGACAAGGCGTGTCTTGGAGAAATTGAGCCAATGTCAGTGGCTCAAGCTATATATTGTCGACAAGTTCGAAATATATTATTTAGAGGCTAAATAAAGCCTACCTGCAGAATTATGGAAGATTATGCAAGCTGCAAGAAAAGGCACGCCCATGCGAATATTCATACTCCATTCAATTAAGGAATATGGCATAAACGTGGGGAAGCATTCAACTATATTTCATGGTGGCCAACATTGGAAAACCTACCATAATTCCATTAAACCTAGCATGATTCCATTAAACCTAGCATGATTCCATTAGTGCTCCATGATTCCATTAGTGCTCCATAATTCCATTAAACCTACCATGATTCCATTAAACCTACTTAACCCATCATGATTTGTTTAAGGCCAACCACTATGGCTTGGTAGCCTATATATAGAGGCTACGACGAAGTAACAGAACAACACACAATTCATCAACTAATCTCTACGATTACTCAAGTCTCTCCGGAGAACCCCTCTCCTTCTCTTACCGGTGACCATACTCCAGTCCCAGAATCCTCAGGAGCCGACTGTCAGTGCCACCAAACCCTTTGTCAATGTGCTTCGGTCCTAGTCTCCTCGGGAGCCGACTGTAGTACCGCGACCACAACGGTTACGGAACCAGCCAAGCAAGGGTAACGCCCTAGCAAACCAGCCAAGCTAAAGTCACGCTTTAGCAAGTTCTCCCCACTTCCCAGTGATTTTCGCTCTGCTCGATCTACAAGATTGACCTCATTTTCCCGGCTCACACCGACTAGAAAATAATAACTTAAAGCAAATCCCCTCTTCAGTCAAGAAAAATACAACATGGGTTATTCTCTTTCCACACAATTACCTACTAAAACACTGTAATGCCCCCAATTCAGCTTCCAGATACAAAACCCATGTAGAATCATGTAACATAAACCTAATTAAGTACAGAGAAACACAAAATATCATTGAGCTAAGCAATTGCAACATGGATTCTTTATAAAACTCAACTAAAAGCCATTACTTGATTGATGCAACCCTCAAATCAGACAGCCTCTAATCACCAAAATGAAAAATTTCAGAAACCCAGAAACCCAATTTGAACACAGCAATCAATCAAAGCCAGTTTATGTTGTCAAACAAATACATACCACGAAATGAGAGAGATTGACTATGGTCCAAGCCAGGCCAGGAGAGCAGCCAAAAATCGAGAGCACAAGGAGCCAAGAGAAGAAGAGGATGAGAAAATAGGTGGTCCAAACGCCAGGGTACATGAACCACTATGAGTTCCTATTCAGATCCGCAGGAGGCACAGCTTTCACATACAGGCTCGCCATTCACGAATCAACGCTTCTGGGTTTTGATTCGTGGACCCTTTGGTGGAGAAAGTTTGAATCTTTGGTGGGTTTTGATAGAGATGAGCTCCGAATTTTGATTGAGATTGGAGGAGTTGGAAATCGGAGAATTCTCTGAGCGTTGATGCGCGAGAGAGGGGCAGAACGAATTGGGTAGTTCTGGAACTCGGGGTGATATAGGTTAGAAAGGGTTTAAATCTCTCAACTTGATCTCAGCCGTCGAGCCTCATTAAAACAGATCCAAGGGCTGCGAGCCTATCCCTCAAGTTGGCAAAAAATAGGGATCCCTCATTGGAAGGGGGCTGTATGTATATATATATATATATATATATATATATATATATATATATATATATATTGCTTTATGCTTTGTCAATTTCTGGAATGGTTTTGATGACATTGACCACACTTAGATTAAAGTTTCATGCCCAGATAAAAGTGCCACCGCCAAGACTTTTCTCATTTGGCTCTTTATATTGGCACCGCTTCGAGGCTTTTTGGAAAACAAATACTCCAAAGCTGCTGCACATAATTGAACTTTGAAGTTTGCTTAGTCACTTCCGCTGCAAATTCTCATCTTTCTTTCTTCCCTTGACACGCTGCACCCACGAACACATACTTGTCAACTCTTGATATCAAGTCTAGACTGTTTCATTTGATTGTCTTGACCTTTTACAAATATAAGAACCTGTGCATCAGATTTGTCTTGGAACTGGATGCTTCAAAGCTTGTATTTAATTTTAACCAGTTTGTTTACTGTGCAGGTTCAACACGGACCAGGTGACAGTGGTCACAGCAGTGTCAAAGCCATTCTAAAGCTTTAAAGTGTTAGTTGTTTCAACTTGTTTGCAGACATTAAGTTTAGAGTCCGCTGCAGAATTGTATTTATTTTGACAGCCCCTTTCCATGTTTATGCAGGTGGAGACGAGAACAACAACTATAGTGCGGCCAAGTATCGGAACTCCAGGATTCAAACTCAAGGGTGAGGCTTTCTTTTTATTTACCCACTAGTTTGTTTAGAATAGGTTGGAACGGAGGTTGGGACTGGCTCTTTTTGGCCATGGTGTTTTGGAGAAAACTTGATCATGTGATTATGCTCCATTAAGTGACTTTCCAAGAGGTGGCTCTGTCATCTTCACTAATGGAGAACGATAGGCCACACATCCCTTTTCCTTTTTTTTTTTTATTTTTTTTTTTATGAACTGCATTCTTGTAACTCGTTTGGTTTTCTTCTTTGACACTTTTTGAGAGAAACCACCGAGCTCATTTTGATTTGAAGAGCAGCAGAGCCAAATCCAAAGTTTCAAAGACTCTTTGCTCGGATTTTTTTGTTTGGATGCAATATGATAACAGCAAGCTGTTTTGACAGGAAAGCTTTATGCTTTTTTTTTTTTTTTCTCCTTGCTGTCGGTGAGGCTGAAAGAGATGAGTTCAACTCTGTTTCGACACTCCTTGCAGATTTGTTGCAGGTCTCGGTCAAGGCAATTTCGAGCACAGCAGTTTTGTGTTGCTGCTGGAACCTGGGAAAGCAAGGCCTGCTGCTGGGATTTTAAGAACCAACGGCCCTTGCCTGGAACTTGAGGGCAAAATGTTGGCCGAAGGCATAGCCGGAGCTCAACGATGATACGGCACCCTAAGGCACGCCGCGTCGGAGCTCGACGACAATATCGGCACCCTACGGCACGCCGTGATGGAGTTCGAGGACGATACGGCACCCTAAGGCACGCCGTGCTGGAGCTCAACGACAATATCGGCACCCTAAGGCACGCCGTGTCGGAGCATATATGATATACCGTAGGGTATCTGTCGCTGGAGGCCTGCATCATTTGAGAATAGCAAAGGAAAAGGTGCACATCGGTGGTGGAAGTCTCACCCTCTTTTTCCTTGCTTTCTTCCTCTCCTCAGCTGCTATCCTCTGCTTCTTCACAGTCCTCCTCCCGCTGCTATGCTCCTCCCTTGCTTCTTCACGGTCCTCTGATGCTGCTATGTGCTATTGTCCTTCGCCCCCCTTTTTCTTTTCTTCACATCATGCTTATATAGTGCACTAGTGACGAGTTTGACTTGCATACAACATTGAGAGTTTTAGAGTTCAACTCGAAGTGAACTAGTTGGAAACTTTATCTCCACAATTTCTTTCTTCTCTTCTGACGTCAAAACTGTAACTTATTTTTTAATTGCATTGTTGGCAAGACTTCTAACAAACCTAGAAGTCCAATGCTTTACGAG
The DNA here is from genome assembly GCF_958449725.1 of Rosa rugosa. Taxonomy (NCBI): domain Eukaryota; kingdom Viridiplantae; phylum Streptophyta; class Magnoliopsida; order Rosales; family Rosaceae; genus Rosa; species Rosa rugosa. Next base: position 15,059,983 of record NC_084823.1, read on the forward strand.
CTTGACAATTGTACTTCTTCACAATCTTTTGTCTTTTGCCAAAGAAATGCACTAGACGTCAATCTCGTTGTAATTGGATATATGAATTTTTTCGGTTTCAACAGCCTCTCAAGCAATTTGTGAAAAATACATTCCTACGTGGAGACCTCAAGGAAGAAGTATACATGGACTTACTTCCAAAATTCATAGCACCATCATAAAAGAGTATGGTGTATAAATTGAAGAAATCCCTATATGAGCTCAAGCAATCTCCTAGAGCATGGTTTGGGAGGTTCAGTGAGTCAATGAAGACATTTGGCTACAAGCAGAGTAACTTTGATCATACGCTATTCTTGAAGCGAAGAAAAGACAATAAGCTGACTGCTTTAATTATTTATGTAGGTGATATGATTGTAACAGGAGATGATCAAGAAGAAGCAAAGAATTTGGAGATTTACTTTTCATCTGAGATTGAAATTAAATGAAAGACTTGGGTGGGCTGAAATATTTTCTAGGCATTGAGGTGGCTAGAGCAGAAGAAGGCATTTTCTTAATTATCACAAAGAAAATATGTCTTGGACTAACTCACTGAAACATGTATGTTAGCTTGCAAACCTGCTGATACACCAATGGAACAAAATCATAAGTTAGGGGAATATCTTGATCAACTGCCTACTAACAAGGAGAGGTATCAAAGACTAGTTGGTAGACTCATATACCTATCTTACACGCGCTCAGATATTGCATATGCTGTGAGTATGGTAGGTCAGTTCATGCATTCCCCAAGTAAAGCTCACATGAAGGCAGTTTACCGTATTCTTAGTTACTTAAAGTCAGCTCCAGGTAAAGGAATTATGTTTTCAAAGAATGGACACTTGGAGGTTGTTGGGTGCACTAATTCAGATTGGGCAGCATCTATCACTGATAGAAGATTGACCCTCAGGATATTTTACTTTTGTGAGAGGTAACTATGTTACTTGGAGAAGTAAGAAACAAAAACTAGTTGCTAGGTCTAGTGGAGAGGCAGAATATAGAGGAATGGCCCATGGAATATGAAATGTTGTGGCTACGTAACCTATAGAAAGACTTGGAGTTCAAGCTAAACAAGCTATGAACCTATTCTGTGACAAGGCATCCATAGACATAGCACACAATCCAGTTCAACATAACAGAACCAAACATTTAGAAGCGGCAAACACTTTATCAAGGAAAAGCTAGAGTCAAAGATCATTGATGTGCCACACGTGAAGACTGAAGACTAGCTAGTAGATATTTTGACTAAAGCTATTTCAAGTAAAGTATTTCACAGCTCGATCACTTGACAAGTTGGGCATTCGAGATATCTATATATGCACAATGTTGACATGAGCTATATCATATCAATTAGTCTTTATTATGATTTATTTTGTGTATCAATTAGCATTAGCGATATAGTTGACCTATATCAGCATTAATTGCTTTTCTTTATATGTACATGGTTGTATTACTATATAAACCTCCTTAAGAGATGAATATACTTGCAACATTATTCCCATACAATTCAAGAGTTTAGATATTAACTTCCAACTGTGAGCCAACATCTTTCACATTTACACGGGATACCATGGCCATTATCAACCAGACGCTGCAACCAGTTGGCGCAAACTCCATGATATCCTTACCACATAGCCTATCAGTCATTACATAATAGCACACTTGCTTCTGCCTCTTTTCCGCTTCTCTGCTTGTAGTTCGTAACTAAGATTTCGGATTTCATTCTCAGACCTTTGTTGAGCCTCTTGGGCAGTCTCTTCTGCTCTTAGTCGTGCAGCATGTTCATCTGCTAACTTTTGTTCAAGCATCGTGGTATTCTCTCTCATCTTTAACTCGCCCTGCATATTTGTGATTAAGATAAAAGTATACATGAAAGTAAAAGTTCGATATTTACAAGCAAATAAAAACAACTTATTAGTAGATGCAAACACCTTGTGCTCTGAGATCTATATTACCGACTCGATCTTTCCAAATCCAAAGAAAGGAAAAACGAATTGTTTTTTATGGGAGAGCACCTTAATCATATATAAGATTCCCAATGCAAGATTCTAAACTCAACAAATGAAGAAGGTGATATGGCCACTTGTTTCATTCTACCGATAAGGAGTTCATTCTACAAATTTTATTAACTACTATCAAGAACATTAAGCTCTCCTTAAGTCACATTTAATGTCACTGCTATTCTGTGTATCCAGATTTCTACCCAACAGTTCAAACTTCTTCCAATCTCGTGTCTCCAAGATTGTGAGAGTTGTGGGGAGTGTTAATTAAACCACCTTAAATCACATTTAGTAATTGCTGATATCGTATCTCCAAGTTTTTTAGGCTTTTTGTATTCATTGTACAAATAAGACCAACAACCAGTGCGAAAAAATATACACAAATTCATTCTTTACAAATAGAAAGATCTTAGTTTAAAGGGGTTGGCCAATAGACACAGGACTATGGCAGCGGATGCAGCAAAGTGCAAATTGTAGTTTTAACTAAGCCAAATGTTAAACATGCTGATGGCAATTATTGAATGCAAACAAAATGCAGATGAAAATATACCATCTCAGTAATTTGTTTAAGCTGCTGATCATGTGCAAGCTGTATCTGCTCATTCAAAGGAGATATTTCTCGTTCTGAATACCCCTTCAAAGAAGCAACATCTTCTTGTTGGTCACGAAGTTTCATAGCCCCTTTCTGTCCAGATGCAACAATGTTTTGATCATTATATTCAATACCAAGTTACCAACATATATAGTAATATTATCAAGAAATTACTATAAATAAAAGAGAAAACAACAAATACCTTCACTTCAGTAAATTTCTCATCTGTGTATGGCCGCCCACCATTCTGTGCTATAACCGAGTTTACAAGCGAGAGAAGCCGCTGCACTTGTTCGATCCTCTTGCTTTCATCCGTAGTCTTGTTATCAAAAACCACACAACGATTTCCACACAGACCAAGGATTTCCTAAATTATTGCAAGAACTGATTATAAGTCTAGCTGTCTAGTGCATGATAGGCTCATATCAAAGGGAGTATTGGATCAAGCAATAAAAATAAAAGCAAATTCTTACATAAAATATGTCAAAATGATCTTCCATTAATTCCATGTTACTAATAGATTTCTGTCAACTTCTAATGATACTGCTCATTTGAACCAAGTTTACCTTAAATCTCCACACGTCATTAATAAAGACCAACTTTATTTCTGGGAACAACAAATGACGATGACACCAATATTTTTGTAAAGAGGTAATACACATTTGATGTAAGCAATGAACAGGGAGGAGTTCTCAAGAACTGTCTCAGTTCAGAGAGGACAAGCATTTTCACTATGTTCGATATCATTTGGAAACAAATCTGGGGAGCAAAGAAAAGAAAAACAATGGAGAACCAACAGGAATGCTTCAACAGACCTTCAATACTTCTAAACTCATGTCTCAACTTGACTATATTCCTTATCAAGTCCACACAATGATGTTAGCAGATACAGTTAAAAGAATATCATATCCTGCTCATACAGAAATGGAAACGAAATTAAGTAGTGATGTTATCATGACATTTTAAACTAGGGAAAGGAAAACAAAATTGAAGAAACAAATTTACCTTCAAAGGCTCCGGGCAATCACGGCCCAAATAATCTTCCAAAGTCTCATCATTTTCTTCAAGCTCATCTCCTCCCGTAAAGACAACAATCATATAGTCAACGATTTTACTTCCAAAGAGAGTTTCCAAGCTACGGATTGCAGACTTCTCTTCTTGTGAAAAGCGAGTTCTAGTTGAGAGAACCACAAGAACAGCATGGATCCCATCCTCGGCCAATTTAATGCATTGGGAAATTTCATTGACAATAAAGTCTGATTTGGCAGAATTATCAAAAAGACCTGCAACATACCATACAAATCAAAAGGAAAGAATAACCGTTGAAAAGCAGGTTCTTAAATGCAACTACTTTGTATACTCGTAGTGCTACTCCAAGAGACAGTTTTTAGATACATAATTACAAAACAAATACACGTCGGCAAGACTTTACCAGGAGTGTCTATAACATTAATTTGTTGTCCATCTCTCAAGATAGCAATCTTCAATTCAGTAGTAGTCGTGACACCACTAGAGCTACGCTTGGAAGTGAAGGCTCTTTTGCCAAGAATGCTGTTGCCTGTTGCACTTTTTCCATTACCAGTGCGTCCAACTAAGACCACAGTGCGAGCAGCATTAAAAAAGGGAAGTTCTCGGTCAGCATCAATCGAACTTCCATCCATTACACAAAATCAGAATACCTGCAACCATATATGTTTTAAATTTTGTCGATGCTTCATAAACGAGGAAAGTATTGCAAGTAGAAAGGGGATACCTAGCAAGCATATAGTCTATATTATCTTTTCTCACTATTTCATAATGACAAAAGTACGGCAATACTTGCATTACTGTATATATCTAGAAGACTCACGCACACAATTGCAATAAGTCATATGAGTAAAGAAAAATTAATTTTTGATTTGAGCAAAACACACTGATTTTTAAACATGTAAGCCATATATAGTTCTATGAGTCAGCAGCATGAATAACTGTAGACCTATCTAACAAAAAAAAGAAAAAGAAAAACAATCATAAACGATCAACAATCGAAAAGCTAAACCAGCCGAAGACGCTAACCATAGAGTGAACGAGACGGTACGATCGGAATAAAAGCATACAAGATCGTCTTTAAAGGAAACTCATTTCAGGTAGAGGAAGAGCAAAGCCAAGAACAAAGAGACTCTCTCGGAGGCCACACAGAAAGAGAATTAGAGAAGTTCTTTGTTATGTCTCTCTGTGTGTGCATGAGTTGTGAATTTATACTATCCTCCTCAAGGTTTCTGCTCGTATACTCTCCTACATTGATGCTGAGATAATTTGCACGGAAAGAAAGGAAAGGAAATCAATTCCTTGCTCTTTCTATGGGCATGGAAAATTGCAATTCCCAGTATTTGGAAAGGCCACTTTGCCTCCTATTTTCCTAGGGTGGGTGGGGGGAGGACCTTGATTCTTTGCTAGAAAATATAAGGCTAAGATCTGCTTGGAGTTTTATGAGAGCCTGCCACGTCATCTTAATAAAATATTATGGCTGAGATGAAAAATTTGCAAGAGCCCAACTTTCACAAAGCAATAGCAGATCCATCTCTCTTTGTCTCTCTTTCTCTCATATCAATCTGGTTTATGATTCTCATCTGGTTATGAAACAACTACCAGCAACTTCCATTATGAGTTTTCATCGAACATGATGTTGTGAAATTTTAATTAAAACTCGCAAGCGCACGAATCGTCGTTAGTATAGTGTGCAAGTACGAGGTCGTTCCAACTGAGGATTGATAATCAATTTAAATCCTAACCTAATTAATCCAAACACAAAAACACATAAACAATCAAACTAAAGAAGATATGGTTCTAAGGTTTTTCAATAAACAAATAATTTGAGAATTAAAGAATCAAACAACTAATGATAAAACCTAGGGTTTCGAAATCAACCACTAACAATCCTATTTATGTTTCAATGTAATTAACAGATTCTTTTGTTCCTTTTGATGACAATTCCCGTATCTAAGTCCTTCTCAGGTACGTACTCTAGACCATAGTTTTCCTTAAGTGTATGATGCTCTCCCTCTCGGGTAAAGATCTTATATCCTAACTATGCAGTTTATCCTTCTCAGGTATAAATTTAACATGCAAGACTCATTACGCTTTAGAAAACAAGGGAATCAAGCAAACCATTAGTCTTTCTCAAGTAATAATGTAATTTACCACACTTAATCACAAAAAGCTAATCAAATTATATTGCATCTCTGCTTCAAATTTGTCTTCCAATTACTATATGCAAAGCCCTAAGGTGATCAATCAAAGAACTTAAACATAAAGCATCAATTCAAATAGTGATTAAGCATTCATCATAAAGAAACTATAAATCCATCAATAAATCATCAAAGAACATAAACAATCATGCTAGGGCATTATCCTAACTCTAGAAAAAGGTTTAACAAAAGATAACTAAGTAAAACATAGGAAAAACATAAAAATAATGGAAGGGAAAAGATAGGGAAGATGGATGAGTCGTCTCCGCTCCTTAGGCATCTACATTGTGCTCCCGAGACTCCCCTCTCATGTAAATTCGTGCTCCCTTATATAGGGAAGATTTCTGCTCATCTTTGGCTTCATGTTTCCTTGTAAAACTTGGATTTAGATTTCTTTCTTCATTTGGAATGGGAAAACCTTGAAATATCTCTTGTAGAAGTAGGAATAAGTTCATCATTGAATCCTCATCTGAATTAACTTCCTTGAAACATTAGGATTGATGATCTTGTGCCACGGAACTTGAGTTCTCCACGAATGGTTGTAAATTCCCGAGCAGATTTCCTGTCCGATCTATCTTCACTCAAATAATCATAACTTTCTCTAGAAGAATCGAAATCGAGATCCGTAAAATTCTACAGAAATTTGACATCCGTAGCTTTCCAATGATATAAGGCTCATTGTCTGATTCGATCTGAGTAACTCCCAGTAATTCGAGGAAGTTGGATGTTCTGCACAGACAGATTCTGGGACCTGGGCGTCTTTTAATCCTAGTTAGCTCATTTTAACTTCTTTTCTTCTCTTTATGAGACAAACCTACAAAAATACTATAACAACATAAATGACTCGAAATAAGGAGGACTAAGCATAAATACTAAGATTAAGAGGCAAAGAAATATAGGAAAATATGAGCACATCAAATACCCCCACACTTAGACTTTGCTTGTCCTCGAGCAAAACAACAAAAACTAAGAACACACAAACACAAAACAAAACAAACAAATACACACTAAGCCTTTCAACATTAGTCTTAGAAATCTCAAACTTTCATGGCATCAAGATTAGCACAACAACCAAGAATCAATCCAACATTTATTCGAGAGTTAACAAAAACATATAACTTAACATATAAACATGTAGGACATGGGGGCAACATTGGTGATATTAATCTCAGCATGCTTCAAACAAGTTATGACTCAAATCCTCACCGGTTTACCCTCTTTCTTCTCTCAAATTTATTGGCTCATGCATAAGCATATATTCACTCAAGTTATATGTGAGAGAGATAATATATAAGACAAACAAATAGCTCACATATAATAGAAATAAAAAGCTTTTTCTGAAAATATTTTTTTTCAAGTATGATCTCATGAAGGATACCAACTACTTGCACAAATGGACCCAAGCCATAGGTTCAACTCTTATAACTCATCTCCACAGATCAAAGGTTGCTCTTTTCAAGGATCAAAGAGGTCTTATAATTAAGGTTGTAATGGGGCCAAGGCTTAGGGTTTATAGAAACGAAGGGATAGGAAAATCACAAAGTATCCTAAAAACCTAGTAGAGCTCTTGTTGATGTAGAGAGACAATCTTGAAATTCCACCAAGTAAACACGTCATAGACTCCTTCAAAGTCTTCATAAAGGGCTAAACTTCCTTTGAACACTTGTGAATTGGACAAAGACCAAATTTTTTCTTGAATGGGTCTTCACTTCAAAGCAAACTCCAAATCCACAATGAGGGGACTAAAATCCATAAACACTTATCATATTTTTCTTTTGCCGTCACATATAATTTTTTTTCAATTTTTCTTTTTCTTCACGGCATATACATATATTTTTTCTATGGACAAGTCTTACCCCCACACTTGAACTTCCTTCTCTTCTCCATCTTCATTCTTGATGCCAAAAACCTCTTGTATGTCTCAAAATTAGCTCTACTAAGTCTTTAGAACATGGGTAAGGATAAAACTATACTAAGGTTTATGGTTTAAGGATTATGAGGGTGATGAAAGAAAATGCTTAATGTAGGCTCAAAGGGGTTTATCTAGGGAGGTTGCACATCTTGTGCACACAAATAGGGACACATGGCAATTTGGCAATGGTGGTAATTTCCTAGGGTGCCTTTATCCTTTCCAAGGTCCAAGCATATATTGATAAAAGTTTCAACAAGTATAAGAGTGAATTCTAGCATTCTATAGTCCATTAAACTTAATCTATGGCAAGTAATCAATCAAAATGAAAGAATAATGAGATCAACAAAATCATCGCCAAGAAAATAAGATGACATATATATTTTTTTTTTCATTTAACACTCAACAAAGAAAAGGCAAATAGGCTCAAATATCTCACATAGGTTATGTATTAATCAAAAACTTATCCTAACATGCTCTTTTCTGTACCATATGTAAGCAAAACCACATCCACTACACATACATATGACAATCATACATCCTTGTTAACCAAAAAATAAAGTCAAACATCATCTCAATTTTATGATCCTCTTAAGCCATGATTTCTGAAATATATACTCATCATAGTTGTTGAAAGAAAGGCATCTTAAGACTCAAGAAAACAAAAACAAAAAACAAAGACGCAAAAAGAACAAAGAAAACAAATTTTTAAACTAACAACCTAATAGAAACAAAAATCAAAATCCCTTCCCCCACACTTAAATCTAACATTGTCCTCAATGTTGAAAGAATTAAAGCATGCAATGCACATAAAAGCATGGGAAAGACATAAGTGAAAAAAAATAAGAAAGTAAAGAGAAGAGTTTAGAGCTCCCTGGGATTTAGTGCAGATTAGCACAAAGCCGATGTTGAAGTCGAAAAAGATCGCAGAAGTCATCAGGAAAAATTTCCGCGCAGATTGAGCATTGTTCGGTATTTCTCAAATATCTCTTAGCTCACAGCTCCGAATGATGATCTGCTTGGTGCGTTGGAAACTAGACTCATGTAGCTTTCCGGTGATATGCAGAAAGGCTATTAAAACTTCTAGGAAGGTGTCCAAAATCTACATCAAAAAGAAGGTACAGAACCTGAAACACAAAAAGATAAATATTTAGCAAACTTAAAACCAAAAATTGTAGAAACTAAATAAACAAAATATAAAATCAGATTGGTAATCAAGTTAGAATCAAAATCAATCATCGATCCCCGGCAACGGCGCCAAAAACTTGTTGTGAAATTTTAATTAAAACTCGCAAGCGCACGAATCGTCGTTAGTATAGTGTGCAAGTACGAGGTCGTTCCAACTGAGGATTGATAATCAATTTAAATCCTAACCTAATTAATCCAAACACAAAAACACATAAACAATCAAACTAAAGAAGATATGGTTCTAAGGTTTTTCAATAAACAAATAATTTGAGAATTAAAGAATCAAACAACTAATGATAAAACCTAGGGTTTCGAAATCAACCACTAACAATCCTATTTATGTTTCAATGTAATTAACAGATTCTTTTGTTCCTTTTGATGACAATTCCCGTATCTAAGTCCTTCTCAGGTACGTACTCTAGACCATAGTTTTCCTTAAGTGTATGATGCTCTCCCTCTCGGGTAAAGATCTTATATCCTAACTATGCAGTTTATCCTTCTCAGGTATAAATTTAACATGCAAGACTCATTACGCTTTAGAAAACAAGGGAATCAAGCAAACCATTAGTCTTTCTCAAGTAATAATGTAATTTACCACACTTAATCACAAAAAGCTAATCAAATTATATTGCATCTCTGCTTCAAATTTGTCTTCCAATTACTATATGCAAAGCCCTAAGGTGATCAATCAAAGAACTTAAACATAAAGCATCAATTCAAATAGTGATTAAGCATTCATCATAAAGAAACTATAAATCCATCAATAAATCATCAAAGAACATAAACAATCATGCTAGGGCATTATCCTAACTCTAGAAAAAGGTTTAACAAAAGATAACTAAGTAAAACATAGGAAAAACATAAAAATAATGGAAGGGAAAAGATAGGGAAGATGGATGAGTCGTCTCCGCTCCTTAGGCATCTACATTGTGCTCCCGAGACTCCCCTCTCATGTAAATTCGTGCTCCCTTATATAGGGAAGATTTCTGCTCATCTTTGGCTTCATGTTTCCTTGTAAAACTTGGATTTAGATTTCTTTCTTCATTTGGAATGGGAAAACCTTGAAATATCTCTTGTAGAAGTAGGAATAAGTTCATCATTGAATCCTCATCTGAATTAACTTCCTTGAAACATTAGGATTGATGATCTTGTGCCACGGAACTTGAGTTCTCCACGAATGGTTGTAAATTCCCGAGCAGATTTCCTGTCCGATCTATCTTCACTCAAATAATCATAACTTTCTCTAGAAGAATCGAAATCGAGATCCGTAAAATTCTACAGAAATTTGACATCCGTAGCTTTCCAATGATATAAGGCTCATTGTCTGATTCGATCTGAGTAACTCCCAGTAATTCGAGGAAGTTGGATGTTCTGCACAGACAGATTCTGGGACCTGGGCGTCTTTTAATCCTAGTTAGCTCATTTTAACTTCTTTTCTTCTCTTTATGAGACAAACCTACAAAAATACTATAACAACATAAATGACTCGAAATAAGGAGGACTAAGCATAAATACTAAGATTAAGAGGCAAAGAAATATAGGAAAATATGAGCACATCAAATACCCCCACACTTAGACTTTGCTTGTCCTCGAGCAAAACAACAAAAACTAAGAACACACAAACACAAAACAAAACAAACAAATACACACTAAGCCTTTCAACATTAGTCTTAGAAATCTCAAACTTTCATGGCATCAAGATTAGCACAACAACCAAGAATCAATCCAACATTTATTCGAGAGTTAACAAAAACATATAACTTAACATATAAACATGTAGGACATGGGGGCAACATTGGTGATATTAATCTCAGCATGCTTCAAACAAGTTATGACTCAAATCCTCACCGGTTTACCCTCTTTCTTCTCTCAAATTTATTGGCTCATGCATAAGCATATATTCACTCAAGTTATATGTGAGAGAGATAATATATAAGACAAACAAATAGCTCACATATAATAGAAATAAAAAGCTTTTTCTGAAAATATTTTTTTTCAAGTATGATCTCATGAAGGATACCAACTACTTGCACAAATGGACCCAAGCCATAGGTTCAACTCTTATAACTCATCTCCACAGATCAAAGGTTGCTCTTTTCAAGGATCAAAGAGGTCTTATAATTAAGGTTGTAATGGGGCCAAGGCTTAGGGTTTATAGAAACGAAGGGATAGGAAAATCACAAAGTATCCTAAAAACCTAGTAGAGCTCTTGTTGATGTAGAGAGACAATCTTGAAATTCCACCAAGTAAACACGTCATAGACTCCTTCAAAGTCTTCATAAAGGGCTAAACTTCCTTTGAACACTTGTGAATTGGACAAAGACCAAATTTTTTCTTGAATGGGTCTTCACTTCAAAGCAAACTCCAAATCCACAATGAGGGGACTAAAATCCATAAACACTTATCATATTTTTCTTTTGCCGTCACATATAATTTTTTTTCAATTTTTCTTTTTCTTCACGGCATATACATATATTTTTTCTATGGACAAGTCTTACCCCCACACTTGAACTTCCTTCTCTTCTCCATCTTCATTCTTGATGCCAAAAACCTCTTGTATGTCTCAAAATTAGCTCTACTAAGTCTTTAGAACATGGGTAAGGATAAAACTATACTAAGGTTTATGGTTTAAGGATTATGAGGGTGATGAAAGAAAATGCTTAATGTAGGCTCAAAGGGGTTTATCTAGGGAGGTTGCACATCTTGTGCACACAAATAGGGACACATGGCAATTTGGCAATGGTGGTAATTTCCTAGGGTGCCTTTATCCTTTCCAAGGTCCAAGCATATATTGATAAAAGTTTCAACAAGTATAAGAGTGAATTCTAGCATTCTATAGTCCATTAAACTTAATCTATGGCAAGTAATCAATCAAAATGAAAGAATAATGAGATCAACAAAATCATCGCCAAGAAAATAAGATGACATATATATTTTTTTTTTTCATTTAACACTCAACAAAGAAAAGGCAAATAGGCTCAAATATCTCACATAGGTTATGTATTAATCAAAAACTTATCCTAACATGCTCTTTTCTGTACCATATGTAAGCAAAACCACATCCACTACACATACATATGACAATCATACATCCTTGTTAACCAAAAAATAAAGTCAAACATCATCTCAATTTTATGATCCTCTTAAGCCATGATTTCTGAAATATATACTCATCATAGTTGTTGAAAGAAAGGCATCTTAAGACTCAAGAAAACAAAAACATAAAACAAAGACGCAAAAAGAACAAAGAAAACAAATTTTTAAACTAACAACCTAATAGAAACAAAAATCAAAATCCCTTCCCCCACACTTAAATCTAACATTGTCCTCAATGTTGAAAGAATTAAAGCATGCAATGCACATAAAAGCATGGGAAAGACATAAGTGAAAAAAAATAAGAAAGTAAAGAGAAGAGTTTAGAGCTCCCTGGGATTTAGTGCAGATTAGCACAAAGCCGATGTTGAAGTCGAAAAAGATCGCAGAAGTCATCAGGAAAAATTTCCGCGCAGATTGAGCATTGTTCGGTATTTCTCAAATATCTCTTAGCTCACAGCTCCGAATGATGATCTGCTTGGTGCGTTGGAAACTAGACTCATGTAGCTTTCCGGTGATATGCAGAAAGGCTATTAAAACTTCTAGGAAGGTGTCCAAAATCTACATCAAAAAGAAGGTACAGAACCTGAAACACAAAAAGATAAATATTTAGCAAACTTAAAACCAAAAATTGTAGAAACTAAATAAACAAAATATAAAATCAGATTGGTAATCAAGTTAGAATCAAAATCAATCATCGATCCCCGGCAACGGCGCCAAAAACTTGTTGTGAAATTTTAATTAAAACTCGCAAGCGCACGAATCGTCGTTAGTATAGTGTGCAAGTACGAGGTCGTTCCAACTGAGGATTGATAATCAATTTAAATCCTAACCTAATTAATCCAAACACAAAAACACATAAACAATCAAACTAAAGAAGATATGGTTCTAAGGTTTTTCAATAAACAAATAATTTGAGAATTAAAGAATCAAACAACTAATGATAAAACCTAGGGTTTCGAAATCAACCACTAACAATCCTATTTATGTTTCAATGTAATTAACAGATTCTTTTGTTCCTTTTGATGACAATTCCCGTATCTAAGTCCTTCTCAGGTACGTACTCTAGACCATAGTTTTCCTTAAGTGTATGATGCTCTCCCTCTCGGGTAAAGATCTTATATCCTAACTATGCAGTTTATCCTTCTCAGGTATAAATTTAACATGCAAGACTCATTACGCTTTAGAAAACAAGGGAATCAAGCAAACCATTAGTCTTTCTCAAGTAATAATGTAATTTACCACACTTAATCACAAAAAGCTAATCAAATTATATTGCATCTCTGCTTCAAATTTGTCTTCCAATTACTATATGCAAAGCCCTAAGGTGATCAATCAAAGAACTTAAACATAAAGCATCAATTCAAATAGTGATTAAGCATTCATCATAAAGAAACTATAAATCCATCAATAAATCATCAAAGAACATAAACAATCATGCTAGGGCATTATCCTAACTCTAGAAAAAGGTTTAACAAAAGATAACTAAGTAAAACATAGGAAAAACATAAAAATAATGGAAGGGAAAAGATAGGGAAGATGGATGAGTCGTCTCCGCTCCTTAGGCATCTACATTGTGCTCCCGAGACTCCCCTCTCATGTAAATTCGTGCTCCCTTATATAGGGAAGATTTCTGCTCATCTTTGGCTTCATGTTTCCTTGTAAAACTTGGATTTAGATTTCTTTCTTCATTTGGAATGGGAAAACCTTGAAATATCTCTTGTAGAAGTAGGAATAAGTTCATCATTGAATCCTCATCTGAATTAACTTCCTTGAAACATTAGGATTGATGATCTTGTGCCACGGAACTTGAGTTCTCCACGAATGGTTGTAAATTCCCGAGCAGATTTCCTGTCCGATCTATCTTCACTCAAATAATCATAACTTTCTCTAGAAGAATCGAAATCGAGATCCGTAAAATTCTACAGAAATTTGACATCCGTAGCTTTCCAATGATATAAGGCTCATTGTCTGATTCGATCTGAGTAACTCCCAGTAATTCGAGGAAGTTGGATGTTCTGCACAGACAGATTCTGGGACCTGGGCGTCTTTTAATCCTAGTTAGCTCATTTTAACTTCTTTTCTTCTCTCTATGAGACAAACCTACAAAAATACTATAACAACATAAATGACTCGAAATAAGGAGGACTAAGCATAAATACTAAGATTAAGAGGCAAAGAAATATAGGAAAATATGAGCACATCACATGACGAAATTGTTATATCCGTTTTGGAGCTTCAAGAATCTTTTTGAGTAGTCCTTGAAACACCTGCAGAATCCTATATCCAGTGGCGGATCCAGGATCCGAGACTTGTCTGGGCTAATTAGAAGTACACAATTTTTGTTTTTTATTTTAATTTTATTATTATTATTATTATTATTGTTTTGGTGGTTTGGAACCCAGTGGGAGGCTCATCCTCACGCCTTTATTATTTTCAATCAAAACTACAACGAAAGGGACATAAAACCAAACCCTGTAAATTAAAAACTACAAGCATACATTTGTTGTAAAACAACAATAAACTAATTAATTCGTACCCTTCGAGGTCCACTCACTTCAAACTCAGCAATCACAGAATCATTATCAATGTTATCAGCAAATTCTTTTTCGATGTAGAGAACCATCAAATCAGCAAGAAACTCATCTTCCATCTTATTTCAAAGTTTGTTTTTTATGATGTTCATAGATAAAAATGCTCTCTGCAACTTGATTGAACAAAAGGTAACTTGGTCTTTCAACCTAATTGACAAGATGAACAAATTCTAGAGCCTAGGACTTTAATTTGATGACTGGAATGGAGGCGTTGTAGAGTTTGAGTAGATGGGTGTTCTAGACGTTAGTGCCACAAGGAAGAGGGAGTGGAAGTGAGCAATGCAACTGGTGAAGACTTGGGTATCTTGAGACGAATGGGGTATAAACGTCCATCAGTAGGGGCTTGAAACAGTAGGTTCCCCAGTAGATCCTTAACAAAACAATGAGTAGGAGTTGTAAAACCATTTATTCATGCTCACAACATATGCACAAAACTTGACAACAATCACAACAAGACCAAAAACTTACCTTCTGCAATCATAGGCATGGATTCCATCTTCTGCAACTGCACAATAACGATCACTAGAATATAGCCTTCTGTTGCTTACCAACTTGCTTCTCAATGGACAGAACTAATGCAATAATCGTGGTGGCAACAGGGACCAATTCATCTTATTTATATATAGGTGACTTAACCCTCAAGAAGCTTCCCATTAAAGCATTCCTTATCAGATTAGGTTTTCCTAGTTAGATTCTTAATGTATCACATCATTGTAGTCTTTCTTGCAGACTAAGAATAAGATTACTTACCTTAATGAATTGATACACTCTTTCATTAAGTTACAATATTGGTTTATAGTTTGTGTCCATGTTGAACTAGTTTTGACATTAAGCTAATTATCAATTTACTATATGTTAATGTGTGACAAGTCCATGTTGATTCTAACAATCTCCCCCTTGGACTGACACATATTAAGCTTGATAATTTGCACCAGAAAATGTCAGAAACTACTCAACTTACTGTAGTGCGCGCCAGACAACAAAATCAAACCAAAAATCCATTCCAACATGGTCAGATCACAGTTACTTATGCAGAGCAAGAAACAGTATACATTTTAACAAAAATGCAGAGTTTCAATACCACAAACACAAGCTCCTGTAATCCACATATGTCAAACCAAAAGTGATACGATATATGCTAATGTGTATCAACAAGAAGGCATATACCAGGTCCTACTTTATGTTTCATAAACCAGAAACTCAAGCAATTTTTCTGAACACTGATAGCTTAAAATTATTGCTTGAACCTTAACATCATGCTATACATGATTTAAGCCATCTGATAGCAAGTATAACTTTAAGTACAAAATCGACAATTTTTAGAACATTCAATAAAAGCTGCAGCAATAATCAAAATCTGAAAATACCTCAAGAAATTTTATTGATAATAATAAACTATCTTTACAATCAAGTTGTGATAAATAAATTGGAAATACAACTCAAAGAAATACAAGAACTCAGAAACCTTAGAAATTTAAATTGCTCCAACTGGAATAACTCTCTACTGAACCTAAGCATCTATATTAGCTAAAACTCCAATGCTTGCTGTATGCTTCTGGAATGCTGCTACTGACAAGGCCTTGGTGAAGGGGTCTGCTAGCTGTGAATTCGTGTCAATGCTCAAAACAGCTATTTCACCATGTTTTACCCTTTCTCTAACGTACACTGTAATACTTTAAATCTATATGCTTAGAATTGTTTGATCTTTTACTGTTCTTGCTAAAGAAAACTGCCGCCTCATTGTCACAATAAATCACAAGTGTGCCAGCCACAATGTGACTCAATACTTTGGTCTGCATGAGAAAATTCCTAATCCAAAGTCCTTCACACACATTTTCATATACTGCAATAAATTCAGCTTGCATAGTAGAAGTTGAAACAAGAGTCTGCTTCATGGTTTTCCAAGCAATAGCACCTCCTGCAAGCATGAACACATATCCACAAGTCGACTTCTTGGAGTCTGGATAATTCCCTGCAAAATCAAAATCTGAAAATCCAACAAGTTTCAGATCCTCCACTTGTCTATAAACTAGCATGTGACTTTTAGTTCTCTGCAGGTATCTCAACACTTTCTTCCCAGCTACCCAATGCTCATGGCCTGGATTTGATTGAAACCTTGATAAAATCCCTACTGCAAAAGACAAGTCTGGCCTAGTGCAGACTTGTGCATACATGAGACTTCCTACAAGTCTAACATAAGGCTTTGACTCCATATTTTCTTTCTCAACATCACTTTTGGGACTCTGCTTCTTAGTTAGTGTTAATGCTCAAAGTCTGGCGGTAGCCAAACCTTTACTAACGCTGATCCGAGAGGCGGATCGCTACTTGTGATGTTCTCAAAGCTTCCGCTACCTGCCAAGTGAAATACAAAGGGCGTCAGAGGGAGACCGCGCTGGGCGGTCTTCAACTCTCCGATGCCTAAGTTAGTCAATGTATTTATGTTGACAAAGTAACAGTAGGTAAGTATTGAATGCGTAATTAATGAAGAGAGAGGAGAGAACCTTTTATAGGTGAGGAAAAGGCTGATCTTCTCCTTGTTTTCGATGTGGGACTGATGTGCTTCAGTTCCCAGCTTCAGGAGCTTCTGATGCTATCTTGACACGGCGCGTGGCGGCGCGTCGGCGGTGATCTGGGGGTGATCCGAGGCTCAGGCGGTAGCTCGCCTGGCAGTGTATCCGTGGGTTACTCATTTGGCGGGAACCAGTACCTCTGGCGGTACAATGAGCGTAGCCCATTATAGCTAATTATGCTTGTCAATGTACATGTATGTACAAGTCCCCCAAGTCCCCAGTCAAGGAGGGCAATCTTGGTTGGGGAGTTGTTCGGCGGTTAGAAGCGTTATCTTCCGCTAGACTTGCAACAGCATAATTAGCGTCAGTGCGTTGTCAACCATGGATTTACTGAGCAAACGCTTTATACCCTTTCGGGTGGGCCCCTGCTAGGCCCCCCAGGGAGTCCCCCACTCCCCGACTAAGATGGACCTCCGGATGGTCGGTAAATTGTTTGTTGAGGGGGAGCTGCGCGGAGCAGAGGGTGTTGGGTAGCGAGCCCAATCTTAGTACCCAAGTGACGGGGGTCAACGTGCCTGATCAGGGCCGTCGTAGACTGTTGACTAGTCACCGTGTCCCGTAGGGACGATCTGACCGTAACGCCGCGTGGCGGTCGTTGTCAGAGTGAGGCGTAGCCTCGGGATCCGCCGCTGGCGGAAGTCCCCCCGCTGTTTGTAGCAGGAGGCATCGTCGCGGAGACGTGCCTGGTGGTGTTTCACTGAGCGGCGTTTGTGCTCAGCAAAGTACGCATTTTGCAAGATGGAAAGGGAGTTCCGCTAGAGGTGTTGTGTAGCGGAAAGTGTTCCGTTTGCGGGGTAAAGTGAGAAGCTTTGCTGGCGGAGTTACGCTAGCGGAGACTTCGTCACTTGGAAAGCGACAAGTGGGAAGTTCCGCTAGCGGAGTTTCGCTTAGCGGATACTTCGTCACTTGTAAGGTGACAAGTGGGAAGTTCCGCTAGCTGAGTTTCGCTTAGCGGAGACTTCGTCACTTGGAAAACGACAAGTGGGAAGTTCCGCTAGCGGAGTTTCGCTTAGCGGAGACTTCGTCACTTGGAAGGTGACAAGTGGGAAGTTCCGCTAGCGGAGTTTCGCTTAGCGGAGACTTCGTCACTTGGAAGGTGACAAGTGGGAAGTTCCGCTAGCGGAGTTTCGCTTAGCGGAGACTTCGTCACTTGGAAGGTGACAAGTGGGAAGTTCCGCTAGCGGAGTTTCGCTTAGCGGAGACTTCGTCACTTGGAAGACGACAAGTGGGAAGTTCCGCTAGCGGAGTTTCGCTTAGCGGAGACTTCGTCACTTGGATGGTGACAAGTGGGAAGTTCCGCTAGCGGAGTTTCGCTTAGCGGAGACTTCGTCACTTGGAAGGTTTCTTCACGTGGTTACTTCTACTAGACGCTTCGTCTGCTGGTGGTGGACACGTGGCCAACTCCTAGAGGGTTAGCGTCTGGAGGTGTGTCTCCTAAGTCTGGCCGTCTTCTCGTCATTAATGCTAGTAATTATGGACTTTGTAACCGAGGCGACGCCTCGGTTAATCCGGAGAGTAAGTGGAGACGTGGGACGCGTGTACGGCTGGTGAGCGATGTCGTTTTTTAGTGGACGGTTTAGAACTCTTTGATGTTGACATAAAAGGGGGGGGAACCAAGCGAGATTGGACACTTTGCTAAAACTTCAAACTCTGCTCGTCGTCCTCAAGCGCTGTTCGTCCGAGATTCAAGAGAGGTTGCTGGAATTTCGTGGAGCTGTCGTGCCCGGAGAGACGAAGATTTCTCTCATCGAAGACCTTTGTTCACCCTCACACCGGAGTTTTTGCTTTTGAGGTTGGTATCTTGAATCTCTGTACTGTTTTATTAGGTCTGTTGGTTTCTGGGTTTCGATGTTTCTGTTGTTTGGGGTGCTATTTGTTCTTCTTTGGTGTGCTCTGAGGGCGTAGAGTGAGATTTGGGGGTGGGTTATGGTGTTTTGCAAGGAGTTAGTGTTTAGGGTTTTGCTAGATGGTCGAATCTGGGTTGAGTGTGTTTGTTCTTGCCTTGGCATTTTTCTGGGTAACTGTTCTTGATGTTCTTGGCTATAACTGATATAGGCATAGGCTAGATCTTGTTTGAGCTAACTGATTTGGGTTTTAGGGTTTGGGATGGCTAACGTCATAGAGATTTCGAGCAGTGAGGATTCCGGGTCTGACGTGTCGTTCGGCGTGGCGGATAGAATGTTTATTGACTCGTTGCGTCCGTCTGCCCATGCAGGAACCTCACTGCCAGAACCGCTAGAGGTTGAGCCGCTACAAACCATACCCTGGGAAATAGCAATGGGTCGTGCCTCGCGTCCAGAGAGTTCTAGGGCGGGGGAGGCCGCCGCAGCCAGAAATAGGCGTGAAGAGCGGTTAGCGAGTAACAGTGCCGCCAGTGGTTCTGCTGACGGGGGAGAAGTTTCGGGGGAGGATACCGAGTCAGCGTGGGTCCTTCCCGATGGTACCTATTGATGGAATTCCTGCAAGTATACAGGGTGGATGTAGTATAGTAATGGAAGAGAAGGGGTTGTCGTTCCCACGAGGATATTAAGTCAATTCACAATATGAAAACCTAAATTAATTAAAACCAAAAACACACAAAACAAGAAACACAAATTGATTAAGACACACACAATGACTCAAGCTAAGACTATGATTTTCACGGTTTTGAAAAGAGTTGTTGATAATGGGAAAATAACTTGAAAATAAAAACTTAAAAAGTGAATCTAAAGAAATTGAAAAGAGTTTATAATGATTAAAAGTAAGAATATGATGATGAGCCTAGGGTGTCGGAATCAACCACACGCAATCTTATCTACGTTTTGAACCAACCAATGGATTCTTTCGTTTCTCCAGATGATAATTCCCGTATCTAAGTCCTTCTCAGGTACTCTAGACCATAGTTTTCCTTAAGTGCATGATTCTCTCCCTCTCGGGTAAAGGTCGTATATCCTAACTATGCAGTTTATCCTTCTCAGGTATAAATTTAACATGCAGGATTCATTACGTTTTAGAAAACAAGGAAATCAAGCAAATCATTATTCTTTCTCAAGTAATAATGTAATTTACAATTCTCAATCACATGAAGCTAATATGAATTATATTGCAGCTATGCCTCAAATTCATCTTCTGATAACTAGATGCAAAGCCCTAAAGGTCGCGAATCAATAGAACTTTAACATAAGCACAATTCAAGCAGAGATTAAGAATTCATCTAAAAAGAAGCTAATAATCCATCAATTGAATATCAAAACATGTAAACAATCATGCTAGGGCCTCATCCTAGCCCTAGGAAAGGAGTTTAGCTACTCATGTTCAAAGAAAACATAATAGAAAATCTTAAAAACATAAAAGAACTTGTTGAATGGAGATGGAAGGTGAACACGTGATGGCAGCAGCCTTCTTTGGTGAAAATCTGATGGTGAATGGTCCCTCTTCATCTTGACACATTCTCCTTTTATAAGATGCAACTTTTCCTTCTTGCTTTAGGCCTCTGGAACTCCTTAATAACTTAGCACAAAAGAAAGGTGATGTGGCACTTCTAAAATTCCAAGGAAACATATGTTGGGCTCTCAAACGGTCCATAATGCTATGTCAATTTTTCCAGAATTTTGCTAAGTCATTCAGGCCTTGAAAACTCGAGCCTTTGGAAACACATCACAAATCCGCGTATCGACTGAACTGCCTGTACTTAAGCTGCCATATCTCTCTCTAGGAATATCGAAATCACAAACCGTAAAATTCTCCAGAAACT
Organism: Rosa rugosa; assembly: GCF_958449725.1. Lineage (NCBI taxonomy): Eukaryota > Viridiplantae > Streptophyta > Magnoliopsida > Rosales > Rosaceae > Rosa > Rosa rugosa. The sequence goes on from NC_084823.1 coordinate 15,080,901, forward strand.
AGACATTCAGGGCTTTCCGTGCATATAAGGCTCGTTTTCTGGTTGTCTCTGGATCAGTACAGTTTAATCCTCAAAGTTAGCCATTCTGCAGAAGCTGCTTCAGTTTTTAGGATTGCAAAGCACCTTCAATCCTTTTCCTCTCGTTTTCCTTCTTTTTCTCATCCTTGCTCTTCATACCTATAAACACACTAAACTAAGTAAATGAACCATAAATAAGGAGAACTAAACATAAAAACCAAGATTAAGAAGCACAAAAATATTGGAAAATATAAGCACATCACCTATGTTGACGAGGCAGGTGGGAGGATGACCGCCGTCGCCGTCAACCGGCTGAAAGGGATGTACCGTTTGCCGGGCGTGGTAAAGCTGCGTCCGCCGACGGTGGACGAGAAAGCGTCGATTCTTCCAGAGGGGTTTGCCGCCGTGCACGAGGCGATATTCCGCCAAGGAGTGACTTTGCCGTTGGTGCCAAATCTTCAAATCTTGGTGTGCGAGTTTGGCCTTGCCTTTGGACAAATTTGTCCCAATATGTGGCGGTTGATGTTGGCGCTGAACTCACTATGGCGGCTGTCCGGTTGTGAGGGGCCAACTGTGGCGGAAGTCCTGCACTTCTACGAGCTGGTGTATGTGAAGCGCCAGGGTTGCAGGGGGCAGGTGAACTTGAGCCGCCGCCAGGGGGCGCCCAAGCTGATCGAGAATCTGAGGGATTCCATGTCCTACTGGCGGGGGACCTTCTGTGTTGCCACGGCGGGGTGGGAATACCAGGCTGGGTCCAACGAGGGGGAGCCGACGTTTAGGATTAAGTCAGAGTTTCAGCCTATTCGAGGTTGTTTGCCGGTCTCCGCTGAACATGTCTGGCGGTTCCACTTGTGCATAGCCTTTGTACCCCTACTAATCGGTTACAGTTTTTGTTTGTGCAGCGGGTCTGCGCTATAACCTGACGCGCGAAGAAGAGTGTCGCGTGGCTCGTATCAGAGGCTGTTGGCGGAATCGCAACTTGCTAGACTTCCGTCTTCTTACCGGTTGGGAGTTGTTGGTCGATCAACAGCTAACTCGTGCCCTTGGTAAGAAATCTCCGCCACACTGTATGCTCAATCAGATTGTCTCATGCTAACTGGTTTGTTTGTTTTTTATTTTTAGAAACTCCGCCAGGAAATACGCGGAGCCGTGACGCTTTCGAAAAAGCTATGGACCATGCAGAGATTGACAACTTCCTGGAGACCATGTACGCCTCCGGGCTGGCGGCCCAGCAGACGGTCGTGAATCCGGAAACGCTGGCGCTGAGCCAGTCCGAAGTTCCAATGGTGCTGCCTATGCCGCATCATTCTCACCTTGGTGGTGATGGCCTACCCGTCGTTCAGGTGGGGGCCAATGTGGACGGTGGGAAGAAAGGGACCGCCACCGCCGCGCAGCAGAAAGAGAGGGTGCCTGCCAGCCGGCGCGGTCCCCAGAAGGAGAAAACGGTGCCGCCGGCAGAGACCGTCACCGTTGTGGGGTCGGGTCCGCCGCCGAGGGGGTCGAGGCCTGGAACCGCTGGAAGCACACGGGTGCTTCAGCGAAAGCGTCGCCAACATGACTCTGACGGGGAAGAGGAGGATGATGTGGAGACCATTGGGGCCCGTGAGCAGAAGAAGGCGCGACAGGGTCCGTCTAAAGCTCCGGTGGTCGAGGAGAGAGCGACCTGGATATGTTTGCCGCCTACGCCGAGTTCATGACTGACGGTGAGCGAGAATTTCTATATCATCTCTGCGAGCGGCTGGGGTTTGGCGGCCTAGCGGGGATTTCGCGCCCAACGACCATTAACCAGTCGCCCTTCAGCGCTGCCTTTGGTCACCTGTCGGTTGGGCTGCATGAAATGTTCCTGGCGGAGTCGAAGCATCTCCGAGTTGAGCGGGAACTCAGGGAGGAGGTCCAGGGTCTTGAGAAAGAGCTGGCGGAGGCGAGGGGTAAGCTGGCGGAGGTGGAACGTCGCCTGGCGAAGGCGGATTGTGATGCTGCGGATGCTCGCGACAAGCTGGGGGTGGCCATCAAGCGGGACTTGGAGCGGAATGATGAGGTCGCCAAGCTGGGGCGAGATATGTCCCTGCTGCAAGAGCGGGTGGCCGCCAAGGATAAGAAGATTGATATCCTGCAGGGGGAGTCTGCCGCCAGACTGTCCGAGGTGAAGAAATTGGAGGGTGAGGTCGCCCGCCTCAGAGCTGAAGGGAGCCGCGCCGCGGCTGCCGCTGTTGAATCGTTCAAACAGTCGGCGGATTATAAGAAAGCGATGACCGAGGCGGGGAAGGTTGGGGCCCTAGCGAATGTGGAGATGTTGAAACAGAAGGGCGCCATTGACTGGGCGAAGGCGTCCCAGCCCAACGTGCCGCCAGCTCAGAATGCCCCGCCGGCGAAGGGTGTAATCCCCCCCCGAACTGAAGGCGCTCGCTCAGGAAGCGGAGAGAGTGGTGCACAGCTAGCGGATGGTTCCCAGTGGACTCCTCCTCCTACCCAGTCGGAGGTGTCACGTGCTGGTTTCCTGGCGGCTCATACTCGGGCGGATGGTACGATAGAGACCCCAAGTCCCACTGCTCGAGGGTCTGACCAAACAAGCCGCGCACACCCGTCGCCATGTGCCGAAGGTGAAGATGTTGGGGCCAACCCCTGATAGAAGTTGAACTCCCCCCTTTTTTTTTTTTTTGTTGTGGCCGCTGAGGCGTTTTCCATTTTTTTTTTTTGTTGTAATGAACATTTTTGGGTTGGGGAGTCCCAGCCCTCTATATGAAATGAAATTTTGAATTTTTGTGTTTGTCATGATGTGCCTGTACCGCTAGGGTTTTGACTTAGAGTTTTATTTTGCGAATCAATGAAACATTAAAGGAATTAAGATTGGTCCAAGTGCACAATGTAGCGGACGTGGTCCGCTGACGATTGCTGGCGTTGCCAGTTGCCCTCTGTGCTAGACTTGGTAACAATGGTTTGAATAATTCCTCGTTTCATTGATAGCTGACTGATCAGCGTTTACAAAAGCGGGGTAGTACCCGTTGGGTAGCTTCCCTTAGCTAAATATTGAACAAAAATTTAGCTAAGTCAAGATGCGCCTGAGTAGCGGCATGACTATTTGTAGTAATACCGAAGGTGTTCGGTATTCCAAGGGTGGGTCGTTGTGACGCCATCCTTGTCCATTAAGTAGAAGGTGCCTGGGCTAACGACTTCCACAATTTTGTATGGACCTTCCCAAGTTGGGCGGAGCTTTGTTGGCGGTGGAATTACTTCCTTCATTACCCAGTCCCCCAGTTGGAGGTTCCGGGCTTTGACCCTGGTGTTGTAGAAGCGTGATAGCCGCTGCTTGTTTTGCAGATTGTGCAAATGGGCCTTGTGTCGTCTTTCCTCTAGGAGGTCTTTGTCGAGGTTGACGTCGTCGCTGTTGGTCTCGGGGCAGTAGCCTTCGACCCTAGCGGTAGGTTGAGTTACCTCGACAGGTAGCACAGCCTCAGTTCCGAACATCATACAAAAGGGAGTTTCGCCGGTGGCGGAGGTTGGGGTTGTCCTGATGGCCCATAGAACCTCTGGAAGCTTCTCCGCCCACAGACCCTTGGCGGTGTCGAGCTTCTTTTTTAGCAGTTTCTTGATTATCTTGTTTGCTGCTTCGACCTGGCCGTTGGTTTGGGGGTGGGCGACAAATGCAAAACTCATTTTGGTGCCAAGGTTGGCGGTGAAAGAGATGAGTTCCTTGTTGTTGAACTGTGTGCCGTTGTCTGTAATGATTGTATGTGGGACACCATAGCGGCAGTAGATGTTCTTCCAGAGGAAGTGAATTACCTTGGCGGTAGTTATTGCCGTCAGTGGCTCTGCCTCTACGCACTTGCTGTTGTAGTCGATGGCAACAATGATGTACTTGAACTGGCCCTTGGCGGTTTGGAATTTTCCCATCAAATCGAGGCCCCACGTAGAGTGAACCCATGGGCCGATGATGATTGACAGCGGCTCTGCTGGTGCATGTGGGAGATCAGCAAACTGTTGGCACTTGTGGCAAGATCTTGATATCCGCCGGGCGTCATCCCCGAGTGTGGGCCAGAAGTAGCCTTGTCGCATTGTGCGATTGGCCAAGGATCTGGCGCCTGAGTGGTTTCCACATTCGCCGCCGTGTATCCTTGCTAGCACAACCTTGCCCTCCTCTGGGGTTAAACAGCGGAGGTTGGGGTGGGTGAATCCCTGGCGGTAAAGCTTGCCATTCTGGATGTTGTAGCGGGTTACCCTCCGCTTAAGCTGTCGTGCCTTGACCTTGTCCTCAGGCAATGTTCCGTCGCGCTTGTATGCGATAATCTCGTCCATCCAGCTGGGATTGACCTCAATGTTGAAGATCTCCGCCAGGGTTTTTGTGATACTTGGCTTGTCAAGACATTCCACTCTTGTGTCCGCCGGACTCTGATGTGGCTGGACGGTTGCCAGTCTCGCCAGTGAGTCAGCCTTGGCGTTCTTTTCCCTGGGGATTTGTGTGATGGTGTGAAATTTGAACTTTTGAGCAGTGTCTTGACGTACCCCAAATATGCCGCCAGCTGTTAGTCCTTGGCTTGGAAGCTGTCGTTGACCTGGTTAACGACTAATTGAGAGTCGCTAAAGATGTTGACGCTGTCAGCGCCTGAGTCGATGGCGAGGAGTAGGCTGGCAATGAGTGCTTCATACTCCGCCATGTTGTTTGAAGCCTTGAAGTTGAATTTCAACGCGTACTCTGCGTTCAGCCCCCCCGGTCCCGTTAGGATGACTCCAGCGCCGCTGGCCTTGGCGGTGGCGGAGCCGTCCACATGCAGGTTCCAGTCTGACCGCTGGGGAGCTGGCTCTTCAGCGGTTATCATTTCCGTTCCGGGCCCCGTCTCCGTGCCTGGCTCGGGTTGACGCTCGGTGAGCTCAGCAATGAAGTCTGCCACCGCCTGGCCCTTCATGGCGGTTCTCGGTTTGTACTCGATGTCGAACTCACTGAGCTCAATGGCCCACTTGCTGAGGCGCCCTGAGTGCTCAGGGTTCTGCATGACCTGTTTCAGCGGTTGATTGGTTAATACATGGATTGTGTGGGCCTGAAAGTACTGGCGGAGGCGTCTGGCGGCAACGATGAGTGCCAGAGCGAGTTGCTCTAAAGGAGGGTATCTTGTTTCTGCTCCGTTCATGCCTCTGCTGGCGTAGAACACTGGGAGTTCCTCTTGGCCATCACGCCGGACAATGGCACAGCTTACCGCCGACACCGATACCGCTAGGTATATATACAGTGTTTCTCCTTGGACAGGAATGGAAAGAAGTGGGACTGCCGCCAGGTATTCTTTCAAGCCCTGGAACGCCGCCTGACATTCTGGGTTCCAGTTGATGACCTTCTTGTGAGTCGTTTTAAGGACTTTGAAGAATGGGGCACACCTGTCAGTGAGTCTGGAGATGAATCGAGAGAGGGCGGTTAACTTGCCCTGGAGGCATTGGACGTGTACCTTATACTCAGGTTCCTCTAGGTCGAGGATGGCTTGTACCTTGTCCGGGTTAGCCTCGATTCCCCGTTCGTTGACGATATATCCCAGAAACTTGCTGGCGGTGACGCCAAAGAAACACTTTTCTGGGTTGAGGCGCATACCATAGGCCAGGAGAATGGTTACTATGATCTTGAGGTTTGCCACATGTCCGCCGGCTTTTATGCTCTTGACCAGCATGTCGTCCACGTAGGCCTTGATTATTTTTCCGAGATGCTCCGCGAACATGGCGTTCATAAGCCGTTGATAAGTTGCGCCGGCGTTCTTCAGACCGAAAGGCATGACATTGTAGCAGTATAGGCCCTTGTCGGTGGTGAACGTGGTACACTCCTGGTCGCCGGGATGCATCTTGATCTGATTATAGCCGCTGAAAGCGTCCATCATGCTAAGGAGCTCATGTCCAGCGGTTGCATCAACCAGTTGATCAATGCGGGGTAGCGGGAAACTATCCTTTGGGCACGCCTTGTTGAGATTCTTAAAGTCAACACACATCCGCCACTTTCCGCTGGGCTTCTTGACCATAACCAAGTTGGAGATCCGCTGGGGATAGATGACCTGGCGGATGAAACCAATGCCCTGAAGCTTGGCAACCTCCTCTCCTATTGCTCGGTACTTCTCCTCATCAAAGGCCCTCCGCTTCTGCTTGATGGGATAGAAGGATGGTTTGATGGTCAGCTTGTGCGTGATGATCTCAGGGGAGATACCCGGCATGTCTGCATACGACCATGCAAAGACGGCAGCGTTGTCACGTAGGAATTGAGTGAGTTCCGCCGCTATTTCTGGGTCCAACTGGGCGCCTATGCGGACTGTCCGCTCAGGGTGCTCGTCAAAGATGCTGACAACCCTCAACGACGTCTCCGGGTTGACCGGCTCCTTTTTCACATATTTCTTCTCCTCATCTCTAGGGTCCTTGAAGATATTTGGTGGCGGTGCCTGGTTTCCTATTGTCAGGATTTCATGGCGGCGCGTTGACCGCGCTATAGTCGTTGAATAACATTCTCGTGCCAACTGCTGACTTCCCCTTACACAGCCCGTGCCGTTAGGTGTGGGGAATTTCATGAGAAGCATGTATCCGGCGATGATGCATTTGAGCTTGTTGAGCGCCGGTCGTCCGATGATGGCGTTATACGAGCTGAAACAATCGACGACTATGAACTCTGTGTGTATCTCCGCCATACATATACTAGTGCCAATAGTCAACCGCATGTAGTCAGAACCCAGCGGTTGCGTGACGTCGCCGGAGAAGCTGAGTAGCGGCTCATGATCTTGGAGCAATTTCCTGTTCCGCTTGAGGTGGTTGTAGCAACCGCTGAAGATGACGTTGACAGCGGACCCGCTATCCACCAGGATTCTCCCCACTGAAAATCTGCCAAGGATGGCGTCGACCAAGAATGGGTCATCATGGGGTAGATGCGCTCCACGTTCCTCCTCCTCTGAGAAGGTAATAGGTTCCCAACCTGACTTTGGGAGTTTTGCGGATCTCTCGTAGCGGATGTTGCAGACTTCTTTTGGGTGATTGGCGCGTGCATAGCGCTTCCTTGCCCTGTGAGACATGCTAGTGATTGGGGCACCGCCGTCGATGGTGTTGATGCGGCCCAAGGTCTCAATGTTGGCGATCACAGGTGGCGGTTGGCGCACCTTGAACTGTTCCATCTTGCCGTCACGGTACAAGGTCTCAATGGCCGTTTTGAGAGCGTTGCAGCTGTTGGTATTGTGACCGCTGTCCTCGTGGTATTTACACCACTTACCGGTGTTTCTTGGTTTTCCCGTCTTTGGGTACCTTCCTGGGGGTGGCGGTGGGATCTGATCCTTGCACTGATTGTAAATTTCCTCATACGAGGTTGTGAGGACTGTAAACACTGCATACCGCTGAGAAGATTCCGTTTGCTTGTTGCGGTTATCCCCATGGGATGGGCGATTGCCCTTGTTGTAGTGTTGGTCCTTTTGCCGCTTGTTCTGGTGGTGGCCCTGTTGCCACTCCCGCTTCTTGTCAGTTGGCGGCGCAGCAGGGGTCTTGTTGGCGGTCTCCTGATGACTGGAGGATGGCTGTGTTGACTTTGTTGGTGTTGCTGGTGGCGGTGGGGTCTCTCCATATGTGATGAATTCCGCCTGGGCGTGAATGACCGCCTCACTCATGACGTGGTCATACGCCGCATTTGGATGATTGTAGTTGAGGTGATAGAGGAATGGCCCCTTGAGGAGTCCCTGCTTGAAGGCCGCCGATGCCATCGATTTGTCCAAGTCGCGTCACTGAGATGCTGCCGCCCGCCACCTTGTGACGAATGCCTTCAGTGATTCGTCTGCCCCTTGCCTGACGCTGAATAGCTGACTTGTGTTATGATGTCCGGCGGACAACAGGATGAACCGAGAGAGGAAGGCGTGTGATAGTGCATGGAATGAGTCAATGGATCCCGGCGGACACTCGAAGAACCAGTTCATTGCCTCACCATCCAACGTTTCGCTGAATAAGTGGCACAGGGTGGCGTCGTCAAATCCCTTGTTGTTGGTGACCTTCTTGAAGGTGTCCATGTGTACAAAGGGGTTAGACATGCCGCTGTAGTCTGACATCTTTGGAGTTTTTGCGTACGCAGGTCTGATGGCCTGCAAAATTGCAGCGGTAAACGGCCCTGGTCTGGACGCGAAAAGCGGACTTGGAGTTGGCGGTGGGGCGCCCAACTCTGCCAGGATTAGCCTCTGCTCCAATTGTTGCATCCTCTCCAGTATTTGGGAGGTTGCACCGCCGGCGGAATCTGCCTGGACATTCCGCCGGACCAGTCAGCGCCTTGGCGGATTGCCCTCAGTTCTTGCTCTGGCTTCCGAGCGGTTGGTGTGCGGCAGCGACTCCGCCTCCTGCTCCAACATTAGCTGGGGGATGGGCGGTGGTCCCCTCCCCAATAGTTCAGGTGGGTCTAGCGGTACCTGCATCTGTATGACTGGTCTTGGTACCAATGTGCCAGTGTTGGGCCGACTACGCCTGGTGCTGCGTGACTGCTCGCTTTGCGCTGGGTTGGCTGCTATTTCCAGCGTCCTTTTCAGTTCATCAAAACGAGACATTAGCGTAGCCACTTGCTTTTGGGCCTCGGCCTTCTCCCTGCGCTCCTCCTCACGCTCTCTGTTTGCCTTGTGAAGGTCCGCCAGTGCCAGCTCGTACGTAGCGGCAAGATCCTGGCCCTGTGGGCGGCCGCTGCTTGGATTTGCCTCACCGCCGGGGTTGGCTGGGGTGTTGAATAGTGCGCAGTTAACACCTACCGCTGGGTTGGAGGTTTGGGGAATGGCGGGTTGGTCCGCCGGCTCTTGAGCGTTTCCCCCGCTACCGTTAGTCATGGTGATTGTGGTGGGATGACCTTTTGTTCAAGGATTCCCACAGACGGCGCCAATGTTAATGCTCAAAGTCTGGCGGTAGCCAAACCTTTACTAACGCTGATCCGAGAGGCGGATCGCTACTTGTGATGTTCTCAAAGCTTCTGCTACCTATCAAGTGAAATACAAAGGGCGTCAGAGGGAGACCGCGCTGGGCGGTCTTCAACTCTCCGATGCCTAAGTTAATCAATGTATTTATGTTGACAAAGTAACAGTAGGTAAGTATTGAATGCGTAATTAATGAAGAGAGAGGAGAGAACCTTTTATAGGTGAGGAGAAGGCTGATCTTCTCCTTGTTTTCGATGTGGGACTGATGTGCTTCAGTTCCCAGCTTCAGGAGCTTCTGATGCTATCTTGACACGGCGCGTGGCGGCGCATCGGCGGTGATCTGGGGGTGATCCGAGGCTCAGGCGGTAGCTCGCCTGGCAGTGTATCCGTGGGTTACTCCTTTGGCGGGAACCAGTACCTCTGGCGGTACAATGAGCGTAGCCCATTATAGCTAATTATGCTTGTCAATGTACATGTATGTACAGTTAGCTTATCTCCTTTAGACATGGGAACTTCTCCAGCTGCACACTTTTCCATACCAACTCTCTTTAAAATTTTGGTAACATAATTCTGTTGAGACAAACCAAGTAGTCTCTGTGCCCTATCTCTTTTAATCTCAATACCTAGTACATAAGATGCTTCTCCTAAGTCTTTCATGTCAAAATTCCTTGACAGAAAGCTCTTGGTATCTTTAAGCAATTTTAGGTTACTGCTAGCCAAGAGTATATCATCCACAGAGAACTAGGAAAATAAAATTGTTCCCAACTGTCTTCAAATAAACACATTCATCAACAATGTTTTCTGTAAATCCAAAAGTAGAAATCACAGAATCAAATTTCTTGTACCACTGTCTAGAAGCTTGTTTTAGGCCATAAATTGATTTTCTGAACTTGCACACTAAGTTTTCACTTCCAGCTTGTACAAACCCTTCTGGTTGCCTCATATAAATCACTTCATCTAGTTCACCATTCAAGAAAGCTGTTTAACATCCATCTGGTGCAGCTCCATATCAAAATGAGCCACTAAAGCCATGATTATTCTAAACGAGTCTTTTGTAGAAACTGGAGAATCTCAGTAAAGTCAATGCCCTCCTTCTGTGTAAAACCTTTAGCAACTAACCTTGCTTTATGTCTCTCTACATTGCCATTTGCATCTCTTTTGGTTTTGAAAACCCATTTACAACCTATAGGCTTCTGGTTGGGGCCAGGTTCAACTAATTCCCAAACTGCATTTTGACTCATGGAATTAATTTCTGCTTCCATTGCTAGCTGCCATTGATGAGATTCACTACTTTCAATGGCCTGATTAAATGTAGTTGGATCATTGTCCTCTGCACAGTCCATTTCAATTTCTGCTTCTTGCAGATAAACAATGTAGTCACTCTCTTCCCCCTCATAAGTTGATTTTCTTGCTCTCTGTGATCTTCTAGGCTGAGGATTGTCAGGATTAGGTTGAGCTATTGGAGGATTTTGAGATTCTTCATCAGGGATTTGTTCAGGTACTTGATCAGTTACTTGATTAGTTACTTGACCAGATACAGCTACTTGATCAGTTACTTGACCAGATACAACTACTTGATCAGTCACTTGATCAGTTACATGATTAGTTACTTCTTGTTCTAAAGGCAATGCTACACTTATATTCTCATCTGACACAATTTCCTCAAAATCTGAGGTTGAATCCTCAAAATTTGTATTGTGAACTTTTTCACTTAGAAACTTTACTTGATGTGTTTCAAAAATTCTAGGTGAATGATGAGCAGAATATAATTTATAGCCTTTAGATTTATCTGGATAACCTATAAAATAGCAACTAACAGTTTTGGGATCAAGTTTATTCAAGCTTGGATTATAAATCCTAGCTTCTGCATGACATCCCTAAACATGGCAGTGATGAAGACTATGTTTCCTGCCACACCAAAGCTCAAAAGCAGTCTTTTCTATGGCTTTGCTAGGTGTCCTGTTACAAATATAATTTGCAGTTTTTAAAGCCTCACCCCACAGAAATTTAGGCAAACCAGTTGTACACATCATGCATCTAACCATGTTCAAAAGAGTCCTGTTCTTTCTCTCTGCAACACCATTCTGTTGTGGGTTATAGGGTGTTGTATATTGAGCTTTAATTCCATTGCCTTGCAAAAACAAGGCAAATGGACCCTTTTGTTGGCCGGATTCAGTGTACTTTCCATAGAACTCTCCCCCTCTATCTGACCTTACTGTTTTGATTTTTTTTTCTAGTTGATTTTCTACCTCAGACTTAAAGATTTGAAAGGCTTTCAATGCTTGTGCCTTTTCTGAAAGTAGATAAATATAGCTGTATCTAGAAAAGTCATCAATGAATGTGATAAAACACACATTCCCACAAATAGTTTGATGCCTAAATGGACCACATATATCAGTGTGTATGAGTTCTAGCAAATTTTGGCTTCTATATGCAGTCTTCTTTCTTGTATTGGTTATTTTTCCCTTAAAGCATTCCACACATTCTGTTAGATCAGAAAAATCAAGTTCATTTAGGATTTTGTTTTTCACCAAAATTTTCAGTCTCTCTTTTGAAACATGGCCGAGTCTTCTATGCCATAAAAATGCAGACTTTTCATTTAGTTTGGTTCTTTTAACACCTGTTAAAGTGCTAGTACTGTTTGTGTCATCTTCAACAAGTAAAATTTCTTGTTGAGCCATTGAACAACTTAACTGTAAATAATCATTCGAGATAACACCAGAACCAATTTGAACAGAATTTTTAGAAATAAGAATTCCATTACTATCAATAACAAGTCTACAACCAGATTTTACTAAAAGAGAAACTGAAACCAAATTCCTTCTCATGGAAGGTACATAAAAAACATTGTCCAGAACTAACAATTTTTCTAATCCTAAATCGAGCTTTAAGCTAGGTGCCAATAGCCTTGACTGCCACTCTCATGCCATTGCCCACACACAGGTTCACTTCATCACTTTTTGGGATTCTCCTCCTTATGAATCCCTGCAAAGAATTAGTAATATGAATAGGTGAGCCTGAATCTATCCACCAAGACTGTGGTTCAACATTTATAAGATTAATTTCTAAGGAAAAAACTGTATTAGAAAAAATCTTACCCTTTTTGGCTAACCAATTCTTATAACCAGTGCAGTCCTTTTTCATGTGTCCTACTCTTTTGCAAAAGTAGCACTTGAACTTGAATGGCTTGTTTTCCTTAGCCACTGCAGCTGTTGAACTCTTAGTTATGGCTTTGGTGGGCTTGAGCTTGTTCTGGGGCTTTTTCTTTTTAGGCTTCTCTATGAGATTTATGGCTGTAGCAGGTTCTTTTTCTTCCTTGATCCTAGCTTCCTCATCAACACAGATGGATATAAGTTCATCTAAAGTCCAGTTTCCCTTTTGTGAATTGTAACTGGTTCTTAGATGACTAAAACTGTTCGGTAAGGAATGTAGTGCATAATGCACTACCTGCTCATCCCTAACCCCCATCAAGAGTTCCCTGAGTCTGCCATTTATATTGATCATCTTCATAATATGCTCTCTAACTCCCCCTGAACCCATGTACTTCAAATCATGAAACTCCTTAGTTAGCCTAGCTGCTTATGCTTTTTCACTTTCTTTAAACTTAGCACCTATGAGTTCCAAAAAATCTGATGCTAGCTCAGGCTCTTCTATACTTCCCCTGACAGTTTTAGACATAGATGTTCGGATGAGGTTCTTAGCCATTCTATTGGATCTATGCCACTTCTTGTAAAGATCAGTTTCTTTCTTGGTGTTCTTTTCATTCAACTCTGCAGGCTTATCCTCAGTAAAGCAATAGTCTATATTCTCATGCATTCCCATATAGTTCTCTACAGAATCTAGCCAAGCTCTATAGTTGGTTCCAGTTAGCATCAAGACACTGTTCAAGTTCATGTAAGAGTTACCTAAGGAGCAAAACAAAATTCATGTGAGTTCTCAATTTGTAAAGAAAATAACTTTAAGTTTTCTGTGTTTTATTAAGCTTTAAGCAACCAAAACAAGAACAGTTCAAGGAAAGTTCATACAGAAAACCTAATCATCCATACTTGCATTCATGTTAGTCCATAACCAAAAATAATGTTAAGCAACACTTTTGAGCAGAAGCATAACATCCTGGAGTTCTTTATCAATATGCCATGTTCAATGAAAACAAGTTATCCAAAGAAATTTATCCACATCTTTAGACAGAAGAAAAATTTCTAAGTATCCGTATTTATTTTCATCAAGCATGCATACTGCTGTTTTGTATTCTAAAACCATACTTGACCACTTCTTTGGAAGATAAAACTGAAGCATAGTTTTAAAACACAAAACACAATTTCAGTTTTGTTACTCGATCAGGTACAGTTACTTGATCAGTTACTTGGTCAGGTACCTGATCAATGTTTTCTGCCAACATCAATGAAGAATGCTTTGTGCATCATAATCACTTATGCCAACAGAACACCACAAAACATATGAGCTCTTTTACTTTATATTCTATCCAGATTCATCCTTGTAAGAAAATTAAGCTCTTGTATCTGTCAACTTTAACAATGTGTAAACAATTTCTGGGAGATTTTTTGTTCTTCATACAATTTTACACAATCACAGATACAATACCATATCATCAATCAATTCAACATGCATATCAAAACACACACATACACATTCAAGCACAATTGTTTTGATTCCAAGAAACCACAGTACAAACAGTACAAACAAGAAATTGTAAATTTCATCCGGTCACCATCTACTCTAGCCTAACGCACGCCGGGAATGAAACTAGGGTTCTTGAGCACAATCAAAAACTTAATTATCATGCTATGAATCAAAAACAATTTTCACAGAAAAAACCTAATTTTGCTTTTTCCCCAATTTGCTGCAAAAATCTCAGCGGAAGCGTGAATTAGATAACCAGATGCAGCAATCGACTCTATTGGCTTCTTGATTCATAGCAGTTGGGTTTTGAATCCCTTCTCGAGATGAAAACATCTCGCGCGTTTCCGAATCCAGTCCCAAACCTTCATCTTGATCAAAAACTGACCGTTGTATCACAACGGTCACCTGTTCTTCATGTTTTGGTCGGGTTTGGGCTTGGATAGTCCGCGTTCTGTGACTGGGCGTAGATTAAGTAATGTTAACGTTAGTGATCCGTGAGATCTCTAGTTAGCTTTAAAGAGAGAGAGAGAAAACGACACAAGAAGTATAGTGGTTCATTTCCCGCCTTAGCGGGAAACTACGTCCACTTGAATGTTTAACTAGTGTGTTCGGGCCTTGCGGCCCAAAGGGATTACAAAAGATGTAATGGAGTATGGAGTCAGTGGGAGGAGGCATTCCTTTTATAAGTGAAGGAATGCTTCTCCTTTACATGGTTTTCGATGTGGGACAAGCAAAGACAACTATTCTAGTGTAGAAAGCTTAGTTGTGAAGGCAACTTGGCAATGCCGGAAAGGTGGCTTCCCGGCGACGGATTTGCGACTTCCAGATACCGTAGCGTAGCTTGAACATAGGGCTACAAGATGCAAGTAGCGGTTGGGCCTTACCATGGCTTGTGGGTGTCCCAAAGAGGGTGTTAATTATGCTTGGTGAGATAGCAAACTAGTGATGCTAGTAGGTATCTACAAGTCCCCGAAGTCCCCAAGTAAGAGGAGCTTCTTGGTTGGGGAGTTATACACATGATGTCACCAAGCATAAGTAAGTGGGCGGCACGGAGCCCCTACAAGTCCCCGAACTCCGTAAGCAAGAAGGGACTCTTTAACCTGCACAACAAAGACAAAAAAACAGGCATATGTAGAATGCTCGTTGCATTGGGCAACAAATGTGAGTTGCATTGATATGCGTTGGCATATACGAGTGTATGAGGTGCGTGATACATGGTCGTATGAGCATATGGATTGCATATGATAAATGTGTGACGCGCGCAAGGAGACGAACGAGGTCGAGTTTGACGGGGTTACGCTCGTGAGATGTAAGTTGCATGAGCGCTGCGAAGGTAAGCGTTTGTAATTCGTGAAGGATGAATACGTGAACGTTTGTGTTTGTTTGGTTGTCGCTCGTATTAATGGAACGCGAAAAGAATTCAATTTGTCGCAAGTGACAAATGGTAGAAGAATTCAATGTTCCATTAACGTGTGGTGTGTCGAGTAGACATGAGTGTAAAGCTCGAGGACTGCCGGGAAGGCATGAGCGGAAAGCTTGTGAGCGGGAAACTCGGGGTTGCCGGGAAGGCATGAGCGGGAAGCTCGTGAGCGGGAAACTCGGGGTTGCCGGGAAGGCATGAGCGGGAAGCTCGTGGGTTGCCTGGGAAGGCATGAGCGGGAAGCTCAAGGGTTACCGGGGAGGCATGAGCGGAAGCTCGGGGTGCCGAGGAGGCATGAGCGGAAGCTCGGGGTGTCGGGAAGGCATGAGCGGGAAGCTCGTGGTTTGCCGGGAAGGCATGAGCGGAAGCTCGGGGTGCCGGGAAGGCATGAGGGGAAGCTCGGGGTGCCGGGAAGGCATGAGCGGGAAGCTCGTGAGCGGAAGCTCGTGGTGCCGGGAAGGCATGAGCGGGAAGCTCGTGAGCGGAAGCTCGTGGTGCCGGGAAGGCATGAGCGGAGGCTCGGGGGTGCCGGGAAGGCATGAGCGGAAAGCTCGTGAGCGGAAGCTCGGGGTGCCGCGAAGGCATGAGCGGTAAGCTCGTGAGCGGAAGCTCAAAGGGTGCCACGTAGGCGTGAGCGGAAGCTCGGGGGTGCCGGGAAGGCATGAGCGGAAGCTCGGGGGTGCCGCGAAGGCATGAGCGGAAGCTCGGGGTGCCGCGAAGGCATGAGCGGTAAGCTCGTGAGCGGAAGCTCAAAGGGTGCCGCGTAGGCGTGAGCGGAAGCTCGGGGGTGCCGGGAAGGCATGAGCGGAAGCTCGGGGGTGCCGCGAAGGCATGAGCGGTAAGCTCGTGAGCGGAAGCTCAAAGGTTGCCAGGGAGGCGTGAGCGGAAGCTCAAGGGTTGCCGCTGAGGCACGAGCGCAAAAGGCTGGCGGTGCCGCTGAGGCACGAACGCGAAAGCGTGGCGGTGCCGCTGAGGCACGAGCGCGAAAGCGTGGCGGTGCCGCTGAGGCACGAGCGCGAAAGCGTGGCGGTGCCGCTGAGGCACGAGCGCGAAAGCGTGGCAGTGCCGCTAAGGCACGAGCGCGAAAGCCTGGCGGTGCCGCTGAGGCACGAACGCGAAAGCGTGGCGGTGCCGTTGAGGCACGAACGCGAAAGCCTGGCGGTGCCGCTGAGGCACGAGCGCGAAAGCCTGGCGGTGTCGCAGAGGCACGTGCGCGAAAGCGTGGCGGTGCCGCTGAGGCACGAGCGCGAAAGCCTGGCGGTGCCGCTAAGGCACGAACGCGAAAGCTCGGCGGTTGCCGCTGAGGCGAGAGCGTGAAAGCTCGTGGATGCCGCTGAGGCTTTAACGGGTAGCTCGAAGGTGATGCCCTGAGGCATGAGCGTGACCGTTGCTAATTATGCTGGGCTGTATGTACAAGTCCCCGAAGTCCCCAGTCAAGGAGGGTGTTCTGGCGGGTTGATACCAAAGCGTAGCTTTGTGCCGTATATCAAGCATAATTAGTGCGAGTGCGTCGTCCATCTAGAATTGGTTGGAGCGAACGTTTTTGCCCTTTCGGGTGGGCCCCTGCTAGGCCCTGCGAGGAGTCCCCCACTCCTGGCTATAGACCTCCGGATGGTCGGAAAATTGTTTGATGAGGGGGGCTGCGTTGAAGCAGTGGGTGTTAGGTAGCGAACCTAATCTTTGGTACCCAAGCGTTGGGGTTAACTGCCGGATCAATGGCTGCCGTAGGCTGTGTTAACTAGTCCCTTGCTGTTTTCTCGAAGGAGAAACTTGACTGCAATGCCGCGTAGCGATCATTGTCATTATGAGGCGTAGCCTTACCGCTTGGCGGTTGGTTAAAAAAAAATGATAAACACATAGAGCAAGTAATAAAATTTTGTTTGAGTGTCCCATACTTATTTAATTGAGTTGCAATTAAAAATAGAAGCATGAGATATGTGTATAGCACGTACTTGTAATGTGGATGCTAATATCATTTTGTGCATTTTGGTAGGCATGCTCACAAGTTTACGAAAGCATGTAAAAGCATATCAAGTGTGATATTCTATAAGCATGCTTAGAAGTAGTAAAAGCATGTGATTGGCATGGCATTAGCTCAATTTGAAAGAGCGTAAAAGATAAGATATTGTTACTTATCTTGTGCTAAGTTGGAGGCTAGCGGAGTTTGGCCGAGCGTGACGGTCCAATGTGCCGACGAAACATCATAGTAGAAAGCTAATGATTTTGCTGACGGTGCTTGTGCCTCCTTAACATAAGAGAAATGATTAGTAATCAATCCATATAGTGTAATTGATTAAACATGAGTATATTAATCATGGGTAAGTATGGCGTGTAATGATCAACATGTTCATGTGAAAGTGGAGAGGTAAGATATAGAAATGAAACAAATGTACTATATGACTGTGTAACATCCGCTAGTGGATATTTGCACGGGATGATGCTTGACCATGTATACTTGGTATGATAGTTGGTATCTATGAATTGTCATAGAGATGCTGGTCAATGTGATAAGGACAATTGATGAAATCATGCTAGAAGTAACCAAGTACGTGTACCCACAGACGGCTTGACATGTGTGATAAGAAAGCCATGTGATGAGTTTGTATATACATGGGTAGACCTTGTAAACATGTGTGGATATACATGGGTATACTCTGTCAAGGTATGCATGAGTACTGACACTTAGCCGCCAGTTGACGCAGACAACCAACTCACATGCAGGCACGTGAATGACCTAAACAAAAAGCATGTGCATACCTGGCACAATTCTGTGTGTACAGAATAAAGAGATAAGAAATACTTATCGTGATAGTTGCAAATGAACTCAGTGCAGCAACCAGATCTTCGAATCTAAGTGATAGCTGGACCTGATAGCTGGCTCTGCCCGATCGGTAAATCTTTGCAGAGAAGCTCGGCAGAGGTTGCCCAGTTGCTGGCGGAGGAGCTCAGGGGAGCTGGTGCACGGCGCTGAGGTGATTGACGGAGAGATGACCGAAAGGAGGTCAGTGGTGCTTCAGCAGTTGTATAGGCCGGCGGAGGCCGTCCGGTGATGTAGTCCGGCGGAGGCTCTACATTTGGAGCTCAGGGGAGTGGCCGTTCAGCGGACTCAAGAGGTTGGCGGAGATTCAAGAGTTCGGCGGAGCGGAGGATGGTGGAGACGTGACCGGACTGGAATTTGCTCGATAGAAAGTTCGGCGGTGCACAGTCCTGCGGTGCCCAGTCCGGCGGAGACGGCCATGACATTGGGCTCGGCGGAGGCATTGTTTTCTAGCGGGGCCGCTAGCCGGAGGCTGTGATCGGCGGAGCAGCGGAGGGTGCGCTGCTGACGGATGATTGTCGTTGGCGGTGGTGCCCAGCGGACAAGACCCAGCGGAGCGGAGCTTGCAGCAAGGCTTGGCGAAGCGTTGATTGAAGGACATGGAGGTGGTTCTTGTTGGCGGTGCCACAAGAAGCAAGGCTAGAATCTAGCGGTGCCTCATGGTGTGCTTGGCGGAGAGTTGGGCCAGCGGAGGAGGTTTTGCTCAGCGGAGGTTAGCCGCTGGTTATGGTCAGCGGAGGTCGGTGATGCTTTGGCCAGCAAAGCTCAGCGGAGCTGTTTAGTGGAGTAACGAACCGGGAGTTGGAAGCCTGGTGGAGGTTTCGTCCGCCACAGAAGTTCGAAGCCGGAAAACCATATTGTTGCCTAGCGGGACCTTGGCCAGTGGGTTGGCAGAGCTGAATGGAGAAAACCAGTGGGGGATGCCGGCGGGGGTCCCCTGGCGGCAGAATCATGAGTTCTGCGGAACCGAAGTCTGGCGGAGCCGGAGCTGTGATGGAGACCGAAGTCTGGCGGAACCGAAGTCTGGCGGAACCTAAGTCTGGCGGAACCGAAGTCGTGATGGAGACCGAAGTCTGGCGGAACCGAAGTCTGGCGGAACCTAAGTCTGGCGGTGCTGACGCTGGCGCTGATGATGTTTGAAGAATGGTGATGGGTGTCCAGAGTAAATCTCTGGGTGTCCAGAGAAAAGTTGGCACCTACAAGTTTTTTTTTTTTTTTTTTTTCAAGTGGTCCAGCGTTGACTTTTTGAGTTGGGCGTTGACTGACTCCGCCGGGCGTTGACTGACTCCGCCGGGCGTTGACCGGCCCCGATGGAACAAGTTACCGCTAAGGATTTCAATTGTATAACTCAAAGAAAGAAATTATTTTGAGCTTGGTTAAGATGACTTAACTCAATGGTAAGTGACGAAGCCTTTGTGTGTCGGCTTCCCACAGACGGCGCCAATGTTAACGTTAGTGATCCGTGAGATCTCTAGTTAGCTTTAAAGAGAGAGAGAGAAAACGACACAAGAAGTATAGTGGTTCATTTCCCGCCTTAGCGGGAAACTACGTCCACTTGAATGTTTAACTAGTGTGTTCGGGCCTTGCGGCCCAAAGGGATTACAAAAGATGTAATGGAGTATGGAGTCAGTGGGAGGAGGCATTCCTTTTATAAGTGAAGGAATGCTTCTCCTTTACATGGTTTTCGATGTGGGACAAGCAAAGACAACTATTCTAGTGTAGAAAGCTTAGTTGTGAAGGCAACTTGGCAATGCCGGAAAGGTGGCTTCCCGGCGACGGATTTGCGACTTCCGGATACCGTAGCGTAGCTTGAACATAGGGCTACAAGATGCAAGTAGCGGTTGGGCCTTACCATGGCTTGTGGGTGTCCCAAAGAGGGTGTTAATTATGCTTGGTGAGATAGCAAACTAGTGATGCTAGTAGGTATCTACAAGTAACTTACCTTGATCAAGTACCTGATCAGTTACTTGGTCAGTTACCTGATCAGTTACTTGACCTGTAAAGCAAAATCCCTTTTTTTTTTTTTTTTTGTGTTTGTTTTGCAAAACCCTAAAACGATTTTGATGCCAAGCAAAAACTTAATTCATATTTGTGAGCCTATGCTCTGATACCAATTGTAAAACCATTTATTCATGCTCACAACATATGCACAAAACTTGACAACAACAAGACCAAAAACTTACCTTCTGCAATCATAGGCATGGATTCCATCTTCTGCAACTGCACAATAACGATTACTAGAATATAGCCTTCTGTTGCTTACCAACTTGCTTCTCAATGGACAGAACTAATGCAATAATCGTGGTGGCACCAGGGACCAATTCATCTTATTTATATATAGGTGACTTAACCCTCAAGAAGCTTCCCATTAAAGCATTCCTTATCGGATTAGGTTTCCTAGTTAGATTCTTAATGTATCACATCATTGTAGTCTTTCTTGCAGACTAAGAATAGGATTACTTACCTTAATGAATTGATACACTCTTTCATTAAGTTACAATATTGGTTTATAGTTTGTGTCCATGTTGAACTAGTTTTGACATTAAACTAATTATCAATTTACTATATGTTAATGTGTGACAAGTCCATGTTGATTCTAACAGGAGTTATTATCACTTGACAATTGTTGTCAGATACAAACTGATTAGCAGAAAGAAGGTTATGAGAGATGTGAGGAACATGAAGGATATCGTTTAATCAAAATTGAGAGTTGGAGTTAGGGATAGAGAAAATAGAGGAACCAGTGTTGTGTATTTGCAAACCTTGGCCATTGGCAGTGGTGACAGAGGAGGAACCATTGTAGTGATTGTGAACATTGAGATTGTTCAAGTCAGCAGTGATGTGATTGGTGGCCCCACTGTCAAGGTACCAAAGAGAGCTGGATTCATCATTTGGGTCGCTGAGACCTTCAGTGAACAGGGCAGAGTTATGGGTGGTGCCATTGGAAGAGGAGCGTTGAGAAGAGAAGCGGGCTAGAAGAGTGCGACTTTGGTAGGAATGGTTCCAATGATGAAAACGCTCAAGAGCTCTGTGGTTGTTCAGTCCACAAATCTGACAGCGAGGCCTGGGGCGGTTGTGAAGGTTGGGATTTGGTGGAAAAGGAGGAGTGGGTAGCAGAGGAAGAGTGGGATTTTCAGGGTCATAGTGAGGTGGAGCAGATGGAGGTGGAGGTCGTGGGCGAGGGTTGTGGCGAAAGTGAAAGTAAGGGCCACGGGTATTGAGGCATGGTCTGGTGGAAGTGGTGGCAACAAAGGCTTGAGTGGGTGGGATGGACAGAAAGTTGTGATTTTGAGTGTTTTGTTGCTCGAGGTCGATTTCATGGCTGAGTAGAAGGCCATGAAGCTCATCAGCTGACACTGGTTCTACGCGCACACGAATAGAGGTGCTGAAAGACTCATACTCATGGGGGAGTCCTTGGAGGATGTGAGCAACAAGGTATGTGTCATCAAGTGGTGCACCAGCAGTGACAAAAGAGTCACTCACGGCTTTGACTTGTTGGAGATAGTCGGTGATGGAATGTGAGCCCTTTTGGAGAGTCTGAATATGCCTCTTCAGTTGGAGGACATGAGATCTGGTGATGGTTGCAAATCTCCTCTCAAGGGTAACCCAAACTGCTCTCGCAGTGGTAGAGCCAACAGTCAAAGGGAGGACCTGCTTAGATAAAGAAGAGATGAGCCAGATGCGACATGTCTTGTCCTTCTTGAGCCATTGAGAGTGAGTTGGATTGACTTGGCTATTGAGCTGAGGGGGTGGACATGGCTCTGAGTCATCAATAAAGTTGAACATGTCATAGTGTTATAGAACAAGGGTGAGCACATCTTTCCAGAGCAAATAATTAATTATCTTTGGTGACTTTGAGTGGGAAAAAGTTGGAGACATGGGTTGGGGAAATCGAGGAAGGATCTGAAGGTAAGGGAGAAGAATTGGAGGCATTGGGAACTGGGTTCACCATGGTTGAGGGCTTGAGGGAGAGTGTTGGGTTTTTGGATCAGTGTCGTTAGGCTAATGGCTCTGATACCATAAAGAAACAGAGCTAGAGCTGGAAAGGTAATTTGATGGAGAAATTGTATTGTATTGAATTGGCTCGAATTACAATGAATAGTTACATATATTTATACAAGTTATAGAGAATTCTAGATTGGTGTAGACCCTTTGAGATACTTTTGAAAAGAGGATATTTTGCTAGATGATTCTCATTCATTCACGTATCAAGGTTATAAACAGATTACAAGAAAGAGAGTATCTATTCTACAAGGAAGCAAATCTCTACAATTAAGGAGAAAATAAGGCAGCAAATAACTATGCATAACTAAGCTAAAATACTTTCCTATTATACATGATACACAATATTTACTTTCCTAACACTCCCCCTCAAGTTGGAGAGTGGATGTCGCGAATTCCCAACTTGCGAATCATAGGAATGAAGACTTCTTTTCCCAATGCTTTAGTAAGAACATCCGCTAACTGATGTGAAGACCTCACAAACTTTGTAACAACGGAGCCATCTTGAATTTTATCTCTGATGTAATGACAATCCATTTCAATGTGTCTCATTCTTTCATGAAAAACCGGATTAGCAGCAATATGCAGCGCTGCCTTATTATCACAGTATAGTAGAGCAGGTTTTGATTGCAATACACCCAAATCTTGGAGAAGAAATCCCAACCAAGTCAGTTCACAGCAAGCCCCCGTCATTGCTCTATACTCTGCCTCTGCTGAAGAGAGAGAGACGATCTTCTGCCGCTTTGATCTCCATGAAACCAAAGAGGGTCCAAGAAAGACACAATAGCCTGTAGTAGACCTTCTAGTAATCGGGCAACCTGCCCAATCGGAATCACAATAAGCTCGCAACCTGAGATCACTTTCTGAAGAGAAAAATAAACCCTGACCAGGTGCATTCTTAAGATATCGCACAACACGGAGAGCACTTTCCATATGACATTTTCTAGGTTCATGCATGAACCTGCTCAAAACATGAACTGGATAGGTAATATCAGGTCGCGAAACCGTAAGATAGATCAACCTCCCAACTAGCCTCCTGTATCGAGATGGATCCTTGAGCAACTCACTTTTATCAGACAATTTCAATCCACGCTCCATGGGAGTATCAATTGGAGCTGCACCTAACAATCCAGCATCTTTAATGATCTCTAGAGCGTATTTCTGCTGGGAAATAAAGATCCCATGGGCAGAAGGTGATACTTCAATGCCAATAAAATATTTCAAGTTCCCAAGGTCTTTAATACGAAATTGACTATGCAGAAAGTTTTTAAGTGCAGAAATACTAGCAGAGTCATTCCCAGTAATTAGAATATCATCAACATATATCAGAAGAACAGTAAAAGACTTGCCTTGTTTCCTTGTGAATAAAGAATAGTCTGCTTTTGATTGAACATAGCCAGCTGATTGCATAGTGTTGACACCCAAAAATCCAGCTAACAAGCCCAATTCATGCTTTAAGCCCAATTCATATTTTGAGGCAAATTACACCCGCAAACATCACGCCACGCACGTGGACCCAAGCCACATTCATGCACTTGGGGCTTACAAGAATGGGTGTGGTGTGGAAGGTAACGGAATTGCATGAGGCCCGTTATTAGTTTTAGGCTCGTTGATAATTTTGGACTTGGGACCAAAATTCATGCATAATGACCTAACTCTTAATACAGGTAAATGAAGAAGAGATATCCCAAATTGACAAGCCTTATTTATCATAATAACAACTCTCTTTCAAACCAAACAACCAAAATCTTTTTACACAAACAATGACTTCCTCTCAAATGTAGCATTCTTTTACACAACCTTGATTTTACTCTTACATGTGTAACAATGGGGACTCAATCACAGCAGCAAATCTTGCTTAAATCATGGCCGAAAATCTGCCAAACTTATTTCCACAATCTCCTTTAGACAAAACCTGACAGACCAAGAGGCATTACAAAATCCAATACATGCATTTAACCAAGCAATCTCTTTACCCAGCAGTAGAGACCTTCCATCGAGATTCCTTTAGCTGCTGGAATTGCATATAAATAGCTACTGCTATTAACCAAAGGGAGGCAGAACGGAGTGTGCTAGCAAGCTCTCTAACACTCTTCTTCTCCCATGCTTCCTCTCTCCCACATCCATCCATAATTTTCCATCCTTTCAAACTCACCTTCTGTCCAAACCCCTTATCTCACAAACCTCAACCACTATACAACACTGCTGAGATCTCTTCTTCTGAAACTCATGCTTTTCTAGCTCCCACGCCATACGCATCTTGCCAAGCCTCTTTTGGAATGTTCGATTCACTGCTGTGCATATACAAGGAGCTGCCGGGAGGAACACAACAGCAAGCTTCCTAGGATTCTCGTCCTTCGAAGTTTGTTGGGCCTAGTCTTCGCTAACTCAGATAAAGGGGACAAGATTTTGGGTTCGACCATGGTGATTTCACTGCCGTACAACCCTGATCAAAAGTGCCCCCCACACATAGCAACCGAAAACTTGGCGAACCACTGACGAGATGCTTGCTTCAGTCCGTACAAAGACTTGTGAAGGCGACAAACCAAGTGTTCCTCCCCCTGTCGCCGAAGACCCGGAGGAGGTATCATGTAAATTTCTTCGTGAAGATCCCCATGTAAGAAGGCATTGTTGACGTCTAACTAAGAAAGTGGCCATCGCCGGGCAGCAGCCAAAGCAATTAAGCAGCGAACTGTTATGATCTTTGCAGTGGGAGAAAAAGTGTCCTGATAATCAACACCTTCCATCTGAGTAAAACCTTTGGCCACCAAACGAGCCTTATAACGCTCGACAGAACCATCCGAACTGTTTTTGATCTTGTAAACCCAGCGACAACCAATGGGCTTCTTACCGGTGGGAAGATGTGTGAGAGTCCATGTGCCATTAGCATGGAGAGCCTCTAACTCTGAGCGCATAGCCTCTTGCCACTCAGGATGGGGAGCGGCATCAGCAAAGGAACCGGGCTCAGAAGCTTGACTAATCTGAGCAATAAACGATCGATGCCCAGGTGTATACCGATCATATGTGACATATTGGACAAGGGATAGCGGGTACCTTTGGTTGGACCAGGAAACAAAGAGGACGATGGATCGGAAGTAGGCAGCGTGACCTGAGAGCAAACATAATCCCGAAGTTTTGGGGGCGGAGCAGTGGTGCGAGTGGAGCGACGGAGAGGAGCCTCGGGTGGTGGTGGAACGATGGGTACTGGTGGAGCGATGGGAACCGGCGGTGGTGGCACAATCGGAGTGGATGAGGCGGAGGGCGAGCTGGTGTTGGATGGGGATGGGATTGGGTCAGGACGCAGATCGAGCGAGGCGGAGCTGGGATTCGGAGATGTTGGGCTAAGGCTGAGATCGAGTGAGGTGGCCGGAGGCGAAGTAACTGGAGAGGGAGAAGGAGGATCGAAATCGATTGGAGAGGAAGAAGGAAGAGCAGCGTCAATGGGAGACGACGCGATGGGGTTGTCGCGATGGCGTTGACGCGACTGTGAGTGGGAAGGATAAGTCGGGTCAACGTCTAAGGCTGGAGAAGGAATTGGGCCAGTGGGCTGAGTCGGGTTTGATGAGGGAGCTGTGATTTGGGCCAAAGGACGAATTGGAAGGGAATGGGGCTCGGGATGAGACCTATATGGAAAAATATGTTCATGAAAAACTACATCACGACTGGTAAAAATTTTGTGAGTAGAGAGATCGTAGAGTTTATAGGCCTTCTGACCAATGGGATAACCGATGAAGATGCACTTGACGGCTCTAGGAGCAAATTTATGTGTGATATTGACATTAGTAGCATAAGCTAGACAACCAAAAACACGAAGGTGATGAAAAGAAGGAGGTTTGGAATAAAGACGCTCAAAAGGTGTTTTAAAAGAGAGCAGTGGAGTGGGTAAACGATTAATAACATGCACAGCAGTAAGTACACATTCTCCCCAAAATTTTGGAGGAAGGTTAGCCTGAAATTTAAAAGCGCGGGCAACCTGGAGGATATGGCGATGCTTGCGTTCCACTACCCCATTTTGTTGGGGCGTATAAACACAAGAATGCTGGAAAAGGACTCCATTATCTTGGAAAAATTTTTGAAGAGAAAGGAACTCAGCCCCATTATCACTGCGAAAACTTTTAATCTGAGATGAGAATTGAGTAGATGCAAGAGCAAAAAAATGTTTTACTAAAGATTGAGCTTCATGTTTATGTTGCATTAAAAAAACCCAGGTAAAACGAGAATAATCATCCACAATAGTAAGAAAATAATGGGCACCAGAAAGAGAAGAATGTTTATAAGGACCCCAAATATCACAATGAATAAGATCAAAAGGTTTAACAGACGAGATAGAACTAGTACCAAAAGAAAGACGACTCTGCTTTGCTAATGGACAAACATCGCAAGCATGATTCGAATTAAGAGAAATATTTAAGAAATATTTAGCAATATAATCTAGAGGACGAGACGAAACATGGCCCAAACGACGATGCCAAAGGTTGGTAGAGGACATGGTGAGGTGACAGGCAGGTTGAATGGGTGATGAATGATGTGGTTTGGTCGTGGTTTTCTTCGTCGCTAATGCCACCAAATAATAGAGACCGTCACGTTGCTTACCCAAACCAATCGTTCTCTTCGAAACCAGATCCTGCAAAATACACCAATATGGAAAAAAAGTCACGGAACAATTCAAGCCCCTTGTCAGACGACTGACCGATAACAGATCAACTTTGAATGTAGGCACACACAATACATCACGCTGGTAATACACAGAATTCAGAGGCAATGATCCTTTTGCAAAAATATTAGCCTTCTCTCCGCTCGGTAATAATACAGGAGGCAATGAACAATTTTTACTCTTATGCGAAAATAATTTAGGAGATGAAGAGATGTGATATGTCGCCCCGCTGTCAATGATCCAGCTACGGGAAGCGATCTTAGATAAACCTGAAGAATAGGACTGATTGGGCTTGTTGCTCTGGCAGCTGAATGTGATTGAGGACTAGAAGAATCATCAGATCCTTTGTGATTCAAAATAGCCAAAACTTGCTGAAGTTGTTGTTTAGAGAGAGGATTGCAACCGGAGGAACCGTCTTGCGGATTAGATTGATTTGGTCGATTATGTTGATTGAACACTATCACCAAGGCCGGATGATCAGAATGATCAATGAAAAATGATTTGAAATTTTGATTTCCCATGGAGACGAGATCGAGGATTGTTGTGCGAGATATAGGGTACAACGGAATGAGAATAAAATTTGTTGCACTAGAGACAAGGTGCAGCGGCTATGGAGTCAGGATTCTAGTCCTGCTCTGATACCATGAAAAGAGGATATTTTGCTAGATGATTCTCATTCATTCACGTATCAAGGTTATAAACAGATTACAAGAAAGAGAGTACCTATTCTACAAGGAAGCAAATCTCTACAATTAAGGAGAAAATAAGGCAGCAAATAACTATGCATAACTAAGCTAAACTACTTTCCTATTATACATGATACACAATATTTACTTTCCTAACAACTTTCACTTGTGAATGCATAGTACTGTACACGTGAATGTTCCATCATTCCCGGATCACTAGAAAGTTCTAGAACCCGCTCTGATGCCAAATGAAAATACTAGATGGAACTATTTTGAGTAAAGATGTGTAAATTTAACAACTCACAACACAAAGACTTGCTAACGCAGTGTAAACCTCACCACTGAGGAAACATCACTGCGAGGCTGTTTTTGTAGCCCACACATATAAAGCAATCCACTATGAAATCAGGTTTTTACAAGAAACAAGTTGTGGTATTTAACACAACCACATTACAAGCAAATCAGCTAACTTGTTTACACCTTGCACAACCTATTCTACACAAGAACAAACTGATCTATAGTAGTAAAGCAATCTGCACTATCTCAACTTTCTTTCCCTCTGATCTCATGTAGTTCATCAAAGAAAACACACACAATAATAAATTATGGAGAGTTTTTATGAAAACGTTTTGTGAAGACTATGCAACACATGCAACACCCTTTTTAACTCAAAAACTCTGCGTGCCAAAATGCAGTTTCAAAACCTTTTATAAAGGAGCAAGACTCCCCCTCAAACAAATCTTTTCTTAATCACCGAATAAGGTAAATATGGAAGGTTTTAAAACTGTTTTGTATATGCAATCAAATCTTTATAAGATATGCATTTTGAAAGCATTGTAAATCAATTTAGAATCAATTTAGAATCATGCAAAATGATATGTATTAAAAGATACCATCTTATCACGATCAGTGATCATGATTTCCTTGATTTCCTCTTGGATGATCCGATTCTGCAATCTTCCTTCATAGCCTTGAACCACCGGAAAGGCAAGAGAGATATTCTCCTAAACCTTTGTATTTTCTGATTTCCTTGTGGCTTTGGGAAAGTCATGTGTTGAATAGGGATAGTCCAATGTACTTACACTCTTGCAGTGATTCTTTATATGTTATCTTCGAAACCTATTTCATCTGACTTGATCTAATCGAGCATGTTCTATAGGTGAATGGTTATCTTGCCTCTGTCTTTAATTTCCATGTCTAATGTCCAACTTTCAGCCACACAACATTATTAACTAACAACATATTAAGATTAAGTAGCCAAAAGTAATATGTTTATTGATAACTAAATATATCTAAATCTAAGTTATGGTCTATTGACAAATCTTGTGTCTCTCCCTCATGTCCGTTCGTATGAGGACTTATGTCAGTTCCTCATTGTTATGTGAAGCGTTAGCTTTAGAAATCCTCGGTTTCAATTGCTCTGCAGCAGCTACTTCAGCTTGTGGGTGTTAATGTTAATATATTTGCCTCTGCTACTTGCAGTGATTTTGTTATCTGATGTGGAGTTTAAACTTTGTTCTAGAGAATCTCTTGAAACTTTATTTATTTTTATTTTTATTTTTTTATAATCAGTGTGTGCTGAAAGTATTAATAAGAAAAATTGTGCTGCACTGCTGCAGTTCCAGATTCAGAATTAGGTTTGGTAGAGAAGACCAGGGACCTGCCCATTTTGAAATGAAGGGAGGGAGATTAAGATGTTGGTAGTTCTTACTAGTTCTGTTTGATTATGAGGTCTTAGACTTTTAGCACTATGGCAGTGAATCTTGCCACGAATTTTGGTATGGTATTTGTTTTGACTTTTATGGATTATTTGAAGGGCCAACTTCACTAATGCTTAAATTGTAATTGCTTGTCTTTGTAGGCTCTATGATGTACGACTTCTTTATGGGAAATAGTTGGCATGTGGCATCATATCAAGCTATAATCAACCCAAGTACTCATGTAATAAATCTGAAGAAAATTCTAATCTAGATAGCATGTTCTATACTTGAAAACCAGTTTAACTATGATTTTGTAATATGAAGTTATTTGATTGATATAATTTACTACATGAATGCTTTTGTTTACTATGCTTGAATGAAAGGGTTTAATTGAAATTATTGTCTATTAGAAGAGTGAATGAAGACATCTTTTATGACACGCAAAATGGTCTTTTACGACACGCAAAAGGGCATTTTAAGACACGCAAAATGGTGTTTTACGACACAGAATCAAAGTTCTAAAACATCTTTCACAGTGCGCAAAAGAGTGTTTTACGATGAGAAAAAAAATATTTTTTTACGGCGCACATTTCGTGTGCTACAAGAGAAATTTGTCTTTTACGACATGATCTTTTACGACACGCTTCCTTGTGCCATAAAGTTGTCTTTTATGGCGCACATTGTGTGTCGTAAAAGACCAATTTTGCTATAGTGGTTTGCACAGATATATGTAAAAATTGTTATTTTCCCACTGATATGGGTTGAGGCGTTTCTATTTCACACGGGCATGAGTGTAAAACACATTCACTCAGCTTTTTCCCATATGCTAATTAATATACCAACTTTAATACTCACACTAACCCACTTACTCAGTAGTGAGTCCCGACCATCATCTTATTAGTCTTTGGGAAAGAGAAGCAGAAAAACTCAAGTCTCAAACTCTAGCCTCACCTCCACTTTATGGAAAGTCTTCTGCATAAAATTATGAATATTGTGTTTATCTTCAATTCAAAGCATGCTTTGATTGTTTTCTACTTTTACAATTATCAGTTGGCATCCTCCGGATCCGTCAACTAGTTTCTAACCTATTCTCATATCTGTTTTTGTTTCAAGTATGGATTTTGAGTGAAGACTCAGATCTTGTTTATCGGTTGCATGTATTTTACCCAAGAAATAGTAAATCGGTTCCAAGTGTATTCTCACCCCCTCTCTATCCCTTTACCCCATACTGTATGATCAATTTGTTATTGGGATCTTAAATCTTTTCGGTGTTCTTAGTTCCCGTTTCTTGCAGTGGATTGTATTATGATTTGGTGTTCTTAGTTATGAAGTCAGTATTCTGAAATCTAGGTTTTGCATATAGCATTCAAAGTATGCAATCAAGGGCAGAGGAGAGAGAAAAAGCTAATACAATTTGGAAGCACTGGTAAATGTTCTAAATCGATGGACCTGGGTTATTTGTTTGTTCCAGATCGAGGAGGCCATGGTGGTATGAAGCCAGATCAGCCTCCAAACATGGCAAGCTCTGCTCTTTCTTCTTCTCTGCCTCCGGCAATGTCTTCGTTGGCTCTGTGCTCTCAGCCATTTCAGTAGCTCAAGGTTCAGAGTGAAAAGGGATAAAAGGGTCGCAACTAGATTGACTTAGATTTGAGATGTTAATGTCTTTTTGTTTTAGGGGTGATCAGCCCGAGACTAACTCTGTAGAATGGCTTCGTTTGCCGGAAAGAAAATAAAAGGGAAAATTTCACAAATGGTCACTCAACTATGACTCATTCGACACTTTGGTCACTGAAGTTTCAAATATATCACTTTGGTCACTCAACTATGACATTGTCAATCACTTAAGTCACTTTGTTAATTTTTTTCATTAAAAAAAATTATAAAAAATACTC
Source organism: Rosa rugosa (assembly GCF_958449725.1). Lineage (NCBI taxonomy): Eukaryota > Viridiplantae > Streptophyta > Magnoliopsida > Rosales > Rosaceae > Rosa > Rosa rugosa. The sequence goes on from NC_084823.1 coordinate 15,111,608, forward strand.
TTTGGCTGACTTAAGTGATTGACAGTGTAATAGTTGAGTGACCAAAGTGATATATTTGAAACTTCAGTGACCAAAGTGTCGAATGAGTCATAGTTGAGTGACCATTTGTGGAATTCTCCCAAAATAAAATGGCTTCTTTTGCCAGAAAAGGAAATGGAAACCAGAAAATAAAATGGCTTCGTTTGCCAGAATGAAAATAAAATAGCTTATTTTGCCGGAAAAGAAAATGAAAACCATTGGGCTATGAGTTTCTTTCTTTTTTCACACTGTTTTTTCATTTTTAAATTTATATTACAATTTTATTTATCTTATGTGATATATTAATGGGTCCCACTAAAAAACTCACACTGATTCTTCTATCTATGGGGGAAGATCAAAGACCACCCCCCAAATAGAACAGACATTGCATATGTACGTGAGTGTAGGGTAGCCATTGGGCTTCCCACACAGATTTCAGTAGCTATTGGGATTTATACTCACTGATTTCGATCACTGTGTATAGCTCTTTTTGCTAGTTGTGGGTCATGATGTGTTGCATGGCAACGTGATGCATTTGATAAGGAGTTGCAACAAGTGACCAAGTGGGTCAATTATAAACTAGTACCTTGCATCATGTTGGGGTTGCTTAAGTTGCAACATGGTTGCCTGCATGACCGAGCAGGGGAGCTGTGTGAGCGAGTGACACGGCTTTTTGTATTGCTTCCCACAGATGACGCCAATGTTTCTCTGTGAGAATTCAGAGACTAAGTGTGAAGCATAATAGAGAGAGAGAGAGAGAGAGAGAGATGATCGATATATACAGCATGTATAGTGGTTCACCTTGCCCAAGAGGCAAGGCAACGTCCATGTAGAGATTTCATTATGAGTGAGGCTAAGTAGCCTTTGTAGTAATACAAGTGTGGGGATCATGGATCCTCTCCTTCTTCTAAGAAGGGGAGGACTCTCTTTTATAGCTCAAGAGATTTACATAATTTCAATGTGGGACAATATGTGCTTATTTGTTTCTCTTAAGCCTTTTGGAGAGCATAAGAGGGTGGCCTCCCAGCAAGATGCCGGCCGACCTCGACCATAGCGAGGTAGCTCAAGTGTAAGTCTACCAGATGCATATCGTAGGCAGGACTAACCATGTCGTGGCGGCCACCTACAAGGTCATTGCTTATGCTTGGTGGTATGTAATATAGGTGGTATCTACAACATGTATGTTAGCTTGCAAACATGCTGATACGCTAATGGAACAAAATCACAAATTAGGGGAATATCCTGATCAAGTGCCTACCAACAAGGAGAGGTATCAAAGACTAGTTAGCAAACTCATATACCTATCTCACACACGCCCAGATATTGCATATGCTGTGAGTGTGGTAAGTCAGTTCATGCATTCCCCACATGAAGCTCACATGAATGCAGTTTACCATATTCTTAGTTACTTAAAGTCAACTCCAGGTAAAGATATTATGTTTTCAAAGATGGACACTTGGAGGTTGCTGGGTACACTGATGCAGATTGGGCAGGATCTATCACTGATAAAAGATCGACATCAGGATACTTTACTTTTGTGGGAGGTAACCTTGTTACTTGGAGAAGTAAGAAACAAAAAGTAGTTGCTAGGTCTAGTGCAGAGGCAGAATATAGAGGAATGGCCCAAGGAATATGTGAAATGTTGTGGCTTTGTAACCTATTGAAAGACTTGGGGTTCAAGCCTAAACAAGCTATGAACCTATTCTGTGACAACAAGGCATCCATAGACATAGCACACAATCCAATTCAACATGACAGAACCAAACATGTTGAATTGGACAAACCACTTTATCAGGGAAAAGCTAGAGTCAAAGATCATTGATGTGCCACACGTGAAGACTGAAGACCAGCTTACAGATATTCTGACTAAAGTTGTTTCAAGTAAAATATTTCACAACTCACTTGACAAGTTGGGCATCGACACTACTACAGAAATTGAAACAGACGACTGGTAAAAACTGTCGTCTGATATGGAGGTTGACCGTCATATATTGAGGCGCCGTCTGATTAAGGCTGATTATAGAGAACCGTCGTATGAAGGGATCGGCATCGATGTCGACAGCACGCTGGTAGCCTGTCAATAACATTAGCTGTTGTGTGACTGTTATTCAGACAACATGCAACTTTAGTAGCTGTTGTGTGATTGCAATTCAGAGGTCGCTTTATTTTGTGGCCGTTATGTGAGTTTTATTCACACAATGCTCTTTACAAAGCATCCGTTATCTGTTTTGAGTGCAGACTATAGTTGTTATTTTGTGTTCGTTGTGGGACTTGTATTCACACAACTCTTTTTTAATAAGCATTTGTCGTATGTTTTGAATTCAGACGACGGTTGTTTATTTTTGTGCGCGTTGTGGGACTTTTATTCACACAACTCTTTTTTTTATAAGCATCCATTGTCTGTTTTGAATTCAGACGACAGAAAATTAGTCAGATGTAGGCTTTCATATGACACGTCGAAATCAGAAATTACCAAATGAACAGTAAGTAGATTAATATATATTTATCTAATATTGTTAAAATCCACATAATAGTACCTAAATGGATTAGACAATGCAAAATAAGAGCATATCTATATATGCTACTCCAATAGAAAAATAAGGAGCACATCTGTATATGCTGCTCCAACAGCAAAATAAATGAAGAAATGTACTTTAAATTTTCACTTTAGACCACAAAAACACATTTCTAGCCTATTTCCCTTCAGAGCTTCTAGGCCATGAGCAACTGCAGACTTTACAATTTGAGGATGTTTTTCACCACATAACTTGCGAGCTCATTACGCACTTCATCAATTTCCACTTGACTATAAACACGATTGGCTCTCCTACCCCACTGTAACAGTTTAAAAATTACAAATTTAAACTCATGCCATGCCATTTGAGCCATTTGATAAACTGAAACAATACTACTTTGAAAACTAATAGCAAACATGATGACTTTGTCATTTTCAAAATGAAAAGTTTCAGTTACCTTATCTGCAAAACCCAAGTTTGTATCATGTATGATGTCCCTCATATATCTCATACAAAATAGCCACACTGTTTGTCGTTTGGCTATGATGGAATACCCTAAAAAAATACACGTGTACTGATAGGAGCATTTTAATGCGATGTTTTAATAGCTATTTCCTCATATTTTACTTAGTTATTTCCTTAAATAAATCATTTGTAATAAAGTTTCTATTTTTAGGTACTTCAAGGTCGAAAATGGAGAAAAGAGGTAAAAAAGAGCAGAAATGAGTGTAAATGAAGGATAAGTCATTTTAGAAACTTTCCTCTTTCATTTTAGGAAATATTTCCTATTTTGTTTTAGGGAACTTTCTTCCTTTGAACTTTCCTATTTCTGATTTTCTTGTTTTAAAGAGAGTCCATCTCATTGAGAACTCTTGAGTGATGAAATCAAGGAAACATGAAGGATAAGATGAAGCACAAAAATCAGGAGGAAATCAAAGAGTTTTCATTCACATAAATTTTTCTTATTTCATGGAGCTAAAATGGGAGTGTTCATAGTCAATATTTATTCCTAATTATCTTATTTCTTATTGATTATAGACTCCAATTAATTTCTGATTTTTCTTGATTATAGGAGTTCGTTGTGAGCACAAATCTTGCAAGAAATTAGTGCAATTCAAAGGAGAGGAATAAGGAATGTATCTGGTCACTATTCAAGGAATATACCATGAGTCATTAATGGGAAAAGGGATCAGAAAATTCAAGACTCTGTCATGAGAAAATCAAGGAAATTTGGAGGAGAAATCACCTCTAGATGATTGGCCATGATTGCATCACAAGAGAGGAGGACTCCACTATAAATAGCAGCAATTCTTGAAGCCAAAATCACCAATTCAACACACCACTTCTCCCACAATTCTAAACACCAAAAATTCTCTCCATTCTCTAGTCTTTAGAAGCTCTGCGTCTCAACCAAGGAGGAGAAGAAGTCATGCAAAAGAAGAAGTCATGCAATACATCAAAATCCTAGCCGCCATCCACCCTTGTGTCATCCCTAGAAGATTGCTTGCTTTCAAAGATCTTCAAGTTCTTCGTCTCAAGGCTTTGTCATTCATCTTTCACGGTGTATTCCATACTTTCTTTTGTTTTCCTTTGTTTGATTCGTAGAGTTATGAATTCTAGTTAACATGACGTTAAGGGAAAAGTTTAAAGCCCATTTATATGTTTTGAAATAAAGTTGTGATCTCTATATGTTGATTCCTATGTTGCTTATGTGAGATTGCTTGATTGATTTTGGATTACAGAAAACTTTTGCATGTTTGCGTTCTTTGGTGGCCAACTTAGGATATATGCATGTAATTGGAGCTAGATTTAGGTAAACAATTCACCTAATAGTTTTGTGAACCTATTTCATAAGTAGTAAAAGCTTTGGACAAAAGTCGAAATCACTTAAGGAGGATTGCAAGCTTTCTAGACTATGATTGTTCTTCATGCGTTGAATGTGTTCTTGATTAGCTAGCTTTCTAGACTATGATTGCATGTTCAATATGATTAATTTAGGTGCTTTCACTTAGATTAATTATACAAGGAAAGTAAAAAATGGGAAATCGTTTGTTTTTTAACGTTTCACATGGTCAACTTCTTTCTCATGACATAGACAATCAACCATAGGAATTGTGATTGGATTTCATTCATATGATTGTGGTTTTGATCTTTGTTCCTTGCGTTCCACCCTTGTATATGTGTTTTAAGTTTTTATTTTAATTTATTTTAATTTTTTTATTTTATAATCCGAAAACCCCCCTTTTTTATGTTAATTTGTATATATTTTTATTCTTTGTTTTAATTTTGTAAATAATATTTTATACTTGTATTAATTATTTACTTGTATTTTGCAATAACAAGTGTACCCTCAATCCCCGGCTAGAACGATCCCTACTTATTCTATACTGACAACTACATCTTGCAGGGTTAAATTGCGCGCTTGCTTTTAAGCGTATCATGTACCATCAATCAACAGCATACATATACTACTTATTATTGACTAAATTATTATTCAAAAGGAAATAAATATATCGAACACATACTGCCATGTTCTTCCATTGAACAGAACCCCATCCTTTCTTGTTGCGGTCCCCTCTAAACATTGATATGGCACTATATATAAGCTGACTAACAATAGAAAGGACCAGCATAGTGGAACAAACTTCCAGTGAACAAGTCAGTTTTGAGCAATTTATGTGTTTATCTTTCCATTCTCCGTTACCCCCAAGGCGTCTTTTTAATGGATCTATGAAATAGAAAGTCTCATTGTCTGGATCGATCACAGTCAATATCCAATGAGCACTACAATTCATTAAAATCATTTTAGGAAAATATACATGTGCATGTAAAAGCGGCATTCATATGAATAACAAAGGTTTGGTTTTAGCATACACATACGATGCATTGTAATGCAACAAGAAAACCTGATTTGGAGAAGCACTTATCAAGCGATCTTTTATACTTTGAGACCTCGCTGTTGCACTCCCACACCCTATCTCACCAGTCAATGCTGGGTCAATGAAACCAACCATGTCTAGCATTTTGGACTCTTTTAGTACATCATGTAACTACCTCAAGCACAGGGAACATGCATATATCACATACTAATAAATAACCAAGAAAGGTTCTGAACTTGGGATAACCATGCATAAATATCATTGAACTTCATGTTAAAAACATAAATTTACCTCATGTACAACACTATGAGAGTTCCTATTACTTCTACCATGTTTGCAAGCCTCTTAACATCCAAGTCAAGTAGATAGCTCTTAGCATTAATACCAAATACAGGCTCTTCTTTATAAAAGAAAACAACTTTCCCATCTTTGAATCCTTCTTTTCCCCACTCACATAACTTCTGCAATGCGGCTGGCAACTTGATTCGAGTGACAGCAAGTTAAAATCTTCTTCTACATCTTGTGTCAACTGATTCCTTTTCTACTTCCTACTTTCTTTACCACTCTTTTTTTTTAAAAATGAAGAAACAAGACAGTTAACAATGGGAAAATCCTCACAATATCTAAATAAAAACTCACTGTTCATATACAAAAAATATGTACCTTTTCATCAAATATGATCAGGTTTTTCGGTCACATTACCCAGCTCTCCATAGCTTGCTTTATTGTCGTGATCTCATCTTCTACAACAAATGGAATCACAGCCTTTTCATCCAAAGCAGCATAAATAGAAACACGTAATCGGGCATCTCCCAATGGAGTCCCATGACAAACTTTTAATGGACCATTGCTTGTCATAACCGTTGCAAGAGCAACAATATGGTCAGTTGAACCCAATACTAACTTGCATTTATTCTCAGTAGGATTTACCTATACCAACAATAAGTAAACAATACTACACATAATCAGATGAACACAATGATATGCAGAAACTTGTGCAACAATACAAGAACAATCAGTTTTAAGCATGAGTAGTCAATCTACAGATTTTGATTGCTAAACAATTCAACATTCATACTATAATCGAAACCTAACCAATAAATTACTAATCAAGGATTGAATCGCACACACATGCAACTACAACAATACGTAAATAATAAAGTAGCTAAATATACCTTTGTTCTTTTATCTAGCAAGGTCAAATCCACTGATTCTATTTCCTCTTTATCATTTATCACCCCATCAACATGCACTTGATTCTTCACGGCATGGGCAACTTCTTCAATTGCTGCTTCAGAATCAATGTTGGACTTCTTGACCTTTGAAGTCTTCTTACTGTCTCTCCATCACATGATTCACATCCAAAACTTATGTCACTGCACCATCTTCTTCAACATTGTCTTGTTTGTTAGCAACCTTGAGACACGAATCTACTGCATGTGAACAACTTGATTGGCCAGATGTGTGATCATTGACTACAATTTTTCCTTCTCTAGCAGTGGTAACTACCTCATGGCTCCTTACATAAACTCTTGCTTCCAATATATTGTTCAATCCTAGAAAGCAAGAATGCCCTTTCAATGCCATTATCTTTTCCCTCTCTTTAGCCGCTATCTTTTCCCTCTCTTCAGCATATATCTTCTCCCTCAACTCATCCTCCAACTTCTATTTATCTTCTTCAAGTATCTTCCTCACACTTTGTCTCATTTATTCATTAACGTTCTCCTTTCTGCGTTTTGGGAGGTGGAAGTATCCATTTGGATTACAAACATAACCCCCTACACCTCTAACTTTGCCATTGTCCTCCGGAGTCCCCAAAGCTAATACAGCACATCGTTACTTCCATTTACGGTTAGTTCGCCATCGTGTTCCTTACATTTCAGTGTCTCCTACCATATGCAATATAGGTTTTAGGTTAAATTTAAGAAATTCAATAATGACACCAAACTAGAATAGCAAAATGAAACAAGTATAAGGTACATACAATTTTTTCAGCAGTATCTTTAATCGCATCATGTTTAAAAGTTCCTTGTTTGGTTTGGCGTCCTTTGACCCAAAGTGTTGCTCTATCGATTTCCTCCTCCGGCACAGTTTTAGACTATATATCAAAAAACCTCTATCAGTTTTACATTAAAATGATATATATATGATGTAGCCTTACAATTAAAAATATCTGACACCTGTACTAACCAGCTCCGATCTTCTCTCAATCCCGCGTATCTCTTACGCGACATATGGTGATCATACACATTTTTGGGATGCCTTGCCTTTTGTTCCTCATGCATTTTCTGCATTTCATTTACATAAATAAGCACACATCAATACAATCCGTCTTTCTGAATTGTAATTAAAAATCCGATCAAGAAACTTACCAAAAATGAACCGCTTGTCCTTTCCTTTACAAAAGCATTCCAGTCATCAACAGTTAAACCTATAGTCATCTGGGAGAAATTGTAAAGATTCAGGAGCATCCAAATATGGCAACACATACAGTGTTGTGAGTCTTGACTTAAATTCTATCCATTTCATTCCAGCAGATTTTAAAACAATCTTCTTGCATTCAGGTCCCAATACGAATGATGTCTACATAACAACAAGCATCAGTGGCGTAAATAATATTAGAACAAGCTTCTAACATGAATGTGAATTAATAAAAACAAGCTTCAGTTGCATAAATAATATTAGAACATGCTTCTAACATGAATGTGAACTAATAAAAACAAGTTTCAGTTGAATAAATAATATTAGAACATGCTTCTAACATGAATGTGAATTAATAAAAACAAGCTTCAGTGGCATAAATAATATTAGAACATGCTTCTAACATGAATGTGAATTACTAAAAACAAGCTTCAGTGGCATAAATAATATTAGAACATGCTTCTAACATGAAAAACTCACTAATAATTAATCAACACTTACCAAAACAGTCTCCCAAAGTTTTTTTTTTTTTTTTTTATGTTTTGGATACACTAGGCCAAGATGCTATTGAAATTGGGATATTGGTTCTTGCCAAAACACCGATGTAGGATTGCAATGCATCTGCATTATTCCCTATTGGATCCCCATTCTTATCAAACTTTATTATAAGTCTCTTCTTTACAATCATGCTCGTTGTCATCCTTGACTTTGTAACGCGGTGACGCTTGAGTAGCTTAAGCCCTCCAGTACGTCCATCATCCTCCTCCTGCGTCTTCTTTTTCCTGTGCTTCTTTCTTTTACTCACACTTGCAGCATGTTAACGTTAGTGATCCGTGGGATCTCTAGTTAGCATCAAAGAGAGAGAGATAGAGAGAGAGAGAGGGAGACACAAGAAGTATAGTGGTTCGCCTCCGCATGAGCGGGAGACTACGTCCACTTGAATGTTTAACTATGCGTGTTGAGCCTTGCGGCCTAACAAGATTACAAAGTGTGTAATGGAGTGTTATGGAATGTGTTGAGTTGTGGGAGGAGGCATTCCTTTTATAGATGAAGGAATGCTTCTCCTTTACATTTTCTTAGATGTGGGACAAGAACCCACTACTCTAGTGTAGAAATGCCTATTATGGAGGCAACTTGGGAAGGCCGGAAAGGTGGCTTCCCGGCGGCGGATTTGCGACTTCCGGATACCGTGGCGTAGCCTGAACATAGGGCTACAAGATACAAGTAGCGGTTGGGCCTCACCATGGCTTGTGGGTGTCCCAAAGAGGGTGTTAATTATGCTTGGTGAGATAGCAAACTAGCCTTGCTAGTAGAGGTATCTACAAGTCCCCGAAGTCCCCAAGTAAGAGGAGCTTCTTGGTTAGGGAGTTATACACATGATGTCACCAAGCATAAGTAACCGGGCGGTACGGAGCCCCTACAAGTCCCCGAACTCCGTAAGCAAGAAGGGACTCGTTAACCTGCACAACAAAGACAAAAAACAGGCATATGTAGAATGCTCGTTGCATTGGGCAACAAATGTGAGTTGCATTGATATGCGTTGGCATATACGAGTGTATGAGGTGCGTGATACATGGTCGTATGAGCATATGGATTGCATATGACAAATGTGTGACGCGCGCAAGGAGACGAACGAGGTCGAGTTTGACGGGGTTACGCTCGTGAGATGTAAGTTGCATGAGCGCTGCGAAGGTAAGCGTTTGTAATTCGTGAAGGATGAATACGTGAACGTTTGTGTTTGTTTGGTTGTCGCTCGTATTAATGGAACGCGAAAAGAATTCAATTTGTCGCAAGTGACAAATGGTAGAAGAATTCAATGTTCCATTAACGTGTGGTGTGTCGAGTAGACATGAGTGTAAAGCTCGAGGACTGCCGGGAAGGCATGAGCGGGAAGCTCGTGGGTTGCCGGGAAGGCATGAGCGGGAAGCTCGTGGGTTGCCGGGAAGGCATGAGCGGGAAGCTCAATGGTTGCCGGGAAGGCATGAGCGGGAAGCTCGTGGGTTGCCGGGAAGGCAGGAGCGGGAAGCTCAATGGTTGCCGCGAAGGCGTGAGCGGTAAGCTCGTGAGCGGAAGCTCAAGGGTGCCGCGAAGGCGTGAGCGGGAAGCTCGTGAGCGGGAAGCTCGGGGGTGCCGCGAAGGCGTGAGCGGGAAGCTCAATGGTTGCCGGGAAGGCATGAGCGGGAAGCTCGTGAGTTCCCGGGAAGGCATGAGCGGGAAGCTCAATGGTTGCCGGGAAGGCATGAGCGGGAGCGGGAAGCTCGTGGGTTGCCGGGAAGGCAGGAGCGGGAAGCTCAATGGTTGCCGCGAAGGCGTGAGCGGAAGCTCAAGGGTGCCGCGAAGGCGTGAGCGGGAAGCTCGGGGGTGCCGCGAAGGCGTGAGCGGTAAGCTCGTGAGCGGAAGCTCAAGGGTGCCGCGAAGGCATGAGCGGGAAGCTCGGGGGTGCCGCGAAGGCGTGAGCGGTAAGCTCGTGAGCGGAAGCTCAAGGGTGCCGCGAAGGCGTGAGCGGGAAGCTCGGGGGTGCTGCGAAGGCGTGAGCGGTAAGCTCGTGAGCGGAAGCTCAAGGGTGCCGCGAAGGCGTGAGCGGGAAGCTCGGGAGCGGGAAGCTCGTGAGCGGAAGGCTCAAGGGTTGCCGCTGAGGCACGAGCGCGAAAGCGTGACGGTGCCGCTGAGGCACGAGCGCGAAAGCGTGGCGGTGCCGCTGAGGCACGAGCGCGAAAGCGTGGCGGTGCCGCTGAGGCACGAGCGCGAAAGCGTGGCGGTGCCGCTGAGGCACGAGCGCGAAAGCGTGGCGGTGCCGCTGAGGCACGAGCGCGAAAGCGTGGCGGTGCCGCTGAGGCATTAACGGGTAGCTCGAGGTGATGCCCTGAGGCATGAGCGTGACCGTTGCTAATTATGTTGGGCTGTATGTACAAGTCCCCGAAGTCCCCAGTCAAGGAAGGTGATCTTGCGGGTTGATACCAAAGCGTAGCTTTGTGCCGTATATCAAGCATAATTAGCGCGAGTGCGTCGTCCATCTAGAATTGTTGGAGCGAACGCTTTTGCCCTTTCGGGTGGGCCCCTGCTAGGCCCTGCGAGGAGTCCCCCACTCCTGGCTATAGACCTCCGGATGGTCGGAAAATTGTTTGATGAGGGGAGCTGCGCGGAGCAGAGGGTGTTGGGTAGCGAGCCCAATCTTAGATACCCAAGCGTCGGGGTTAACTGCCGGATCAATGGCTGCCGTAGGCTGTGTTAACTAGTCCCTTGCTGTTTTCTCGAAGGAGAAACTTGACTGCAATGCCGCGTAGCGGTCATTGTCATTATGAGGCGTAGCCTTACCGCTTGGCGGTTGGTTAAAAAAAAATGATAAACACATAGAGCAAGTAATAAAATTTTGTTTGAGTGTCCCCTACTTATTTAATTTTGCAATTAAATAGAAGCATGGCATATGTGTCTAGCATGTACTTGTAATGTGGATGCTAATATCATTTTTGCATTTTTGTAGATATGCTAAAGGATCATTGAGATCGGTATGTGAAGCATGGCATATCTAGCATGCGAGACCTAGAAGGTGTTGCCAAAATATACGAAATGTTGTAGGCATGCACAAAACTTATAAAAGCATGGCATTAGTATGACATTAGAGCATGAGTTCTTTGCTACTGAAAACATAAATAGCAAATATGTTCCAGGACCACCAATATATCATGCCGTTATAGTTGTTTTATGTATGATAATTGGCACATGACAAACTGTATACATGCAATGATGATTGGCAGGGTACACTCTTATGTTGGAAGTGTGCAGCATAATTAGCATGCATGACAATGTTGCTGAGCGGGCACGTGGCTAATCAACAAATATGCATGATACATGGCTAATTATCCGTTGATGTGTTGTAGGCATGATAATGAATATATAAAATCGTGATGCATGTGACAAGCAACTGAGTAGGTGTACGTTCATGCATGTAGGCAGACAAGTGCCCCTGCTGTTAAGTGCGTGGCACTTTGTTTGTGGAGTGTAATGAGTTGAAAAAATGAGATATGGCAGAGCATGCTCAGCAGAATAGCAGGTCATGTGCGCATATACATAGACGTGTGGTTGATATAGGCTATGTTTGGTAGGGCTGTTCTTTGAGAAAAAGCTGGCTTCTGCTTATTTCTGAGAATAAGTGGCTGAAAAGCAAAGCTGCTGAGTGTTTGGTAAACTGGCTTTTTTTAGGAGCTGTCAGTGGCAGAAGCAGTGGTAAAGTGTTTGGTAAATCAAACTGGCTTGTGCTTTTTGTTTGGGGAATGACCAAATTGGACATGAGAGATTATTTTGGCTTGATTATATACCAAACAATGTTGTTCAAATGCTTTTGTTATTAATTTTAATATTTATTATGTCCTTATTAATTTTTGTTAACTTTCAATTTTTATAAATCATGGTGACACTTTTGATTAATATTGGACAATTTTAAAAATAACTTATACAAATATATTAGTAACATTAATAACAATTGGTGGATGGTTCACATCAAATGTTCACGTTATTACGCGCATTCATCAAACTTTGAGTAATGTTATTTCTGATTGTTTCCATTTCTTGTGCACCGTGACCATGATATTCTTCTTCTACATCATCATCCATTTCTATCTCACTACTTGACCCATAACCTTCTCTTTCTTCACTGCGGACAAAATGTCTATCACCATGTGCATGTCTCCGTATATAATTATGAAGTGTCATGGTGGCAATGACAATCTTCACTTGCTTATCAAATGAATAACCTTGCATGTCCCTTAAAATCTTCCACTTTTTTTTCCAAACTCCAAATGTGCGTTCTATAACGCTTCTAAGAGAAGAGTGTGCTTGGTTAAATACCTCTTTTTCATTTCTTGGTTCTTGCCTACGGTATTGTTGAAAATGTTGTCGCGGACCTTTGTAAGGTCCCAAAAACCCATTCATTTGAGGGTATCCGGAATCTACAACATAATATTTTCCTGTAAAATAAAGAAATGTCAAATTTGAACAAAACTTCATTCAAAGGATCATAAAATTTGATTAGTACCAACAACTATAAATAAATATAGTTACCTGGTGGAGGTTTAGGAAACTTCATTTCAGGATCTCGAAGTACCGATAGAAACACTCTTGTATCATGAGCAGACCCTTCCCATCCCGCGCATACATAGATAAATTGCATATCGAAATTACATGCTACCATAACATTTTGTGTAGGTATTCCTTTTCTACCAATGTACGGTATTTGTTTTTCAGGAGGTATAGAAGCGGGAATATGCACTCCGTCGATAGCCCCAATGCAATCCTGTAAATGATGATGTTATTAGTCAATTAATATAAGTAAGTAAATTGTGAAATAATTTACTAGTAACGCATGACAAATACCTTAAAATGAGGCATGTATCTGTTATCCCTCATTATCTCCGGTGCAACACCATTAAATTCATTCTCCGAAGGCTTGAGTATAAGTTTACCTAATTCACACAAATGATCTAGTGCTTGTCCGAAATATCTACAAACGGTTTCACTAGAATGTTGAAATCGTTCTGCTACTGACCTAATTCCACATCCCTGTCCTAGGCACCACAATAGCATTCCCATAACTTCAATATGACTTGTTCTGTTTGAACCCAACACCCCAAATTGAACTTCCAAATCACTACATAAACGATAAAATACTTCCTTTTGCATTCTAAAGGCGTTGTAACACCGAATGTCATTCCCTTGTAGCACTTCCATTATCCACTTATTACCTGTTTGAGAAGATACCATGCAAGGAGTTTTATGAACATAGTTCATGTAATAATGTTGAATGAGCAGAGCATTAAATTGTACACTTCGTAAGAATATCTCCTCCTCCACTTCATCTACTCCCGAATTGTTCATATTTCAATCCAAAACCTGCAAATTTAAATGACTGATTTTATAAATATGATAAATATAAACTAAATCATTAACAAGCAGTAATGAACAAAATGAGGCCAAAATTCATTCTCAAACCCACCAATGAATATCCACATGATGAAAAACATGTAATCAAATTCAATTCTCATAATCAAACCCACCAATGAATATGGCTGGGCTGAAAAACATGTAATCAAATTCAATTCTCATAATTAAAAACATGCCGAAACAAACAACAAACATAAAACTTCAAATATAACATAAGCTTAACCAAAGACAAGATAAGCTTATTTTTGGTTCATCTCAAATTTCAGCCACTCCAACCTCACGTTAGGATCTTCCATAGTGAAATACATCTCCCTCTTCTCTCCACTTAAAAACAGTCGAGTGGCAAAAAACCACAAACTATTACCCTGCTCGATACCAGGCAATGAGGAGACATCCTTCATCACGTCCTTAATACTCGTGCCTCCACCTTCTACACTTTTATGGACCATGGAAGTTGCTGTGCTCCTACTCTCAATTGCCTCACACATTCGATTAATTTGTTTAGCCAAATGAGCAGCACCTCCCACCTTTTCTCTTTTTGGTACTACTCCTTTACCTTTCTCAGCTCTCTCATTTCTTTTTCTTTTAGGCAGAGTGGGGGCCAACTCATCATTGTCCTCAGAGTCACCACTACCTTCAAGGTTCACCTCATTGTTACCTTGTTGTGGACTTCTAGGGATAGGTAGTGTAGAAGATGGTGAATATGCATGCTTCCCAGTGGCTGAAATACCCATGAACATCTTATCCAACTTGTCTTCAAAATCGGGTGCAATTCCCTTTTTCTTTAACTTTCCATATTCCTTGTTTTTCTGAACAAAATAAATAAATAAATAAATCATACGATGTTCTATGTACCTCAAATGAAGTAAAATTGTTAACCAAAATAATTAAATTGATTTACATACCTCAATCTTGAGGCGCCACCACTCATCGGATGCATCTATAGTTTGACGCCTGTGATCCCACCCAAGACCGGTCTCTTTTCCCTTCAAATCTTTCCATAATTTCCAATGATCTTTGAGGGAATCCCATTTATTTTTCAGTTGTTTTCTAGTATATTCTTTGCCCGTTTCTTTAGAAAAATTATTGATTATATTCACCCATCCCTCCGGATTAAAATGAGTATGTGGACGATTATTGTTATCCACCTCCTTGATACATATGTCACAAAAGACATCTACTAAACCATCATTCCAAACAGCCATCTAGCACAGATAAAAACGCCAAAAATTTACAGCCCAAGCTTTAGTACCAACCCCAATGCATAATCAATGATTAAGAAACACTTGCATACAGCTAGCACCTCAAAACACAATCAAAATTCAAAAGTAAATAAAGTCTCAATGTACACAGAAAAACAAAACCCAAAATGTTTATACTTGATGTAACCTTCTAGAATCTGGCATCAAATTCATTACACCAAATTAGAATTTTAGTCCATTAAAGCATTTCTAAGGATTGTAGTCTATTATCGGAACTAATCATATAGTGGAAATTCAAGTATGATGATGTTAGTATGACTTGTTCTGGTTGCCTGCTATTCTGGTTAAGTGGTTATAACCAACAATTATAACAAGAACTACGACAATAACAAGAACTACAAAAATAACAACAATTATAACAACAATTAGAACGAAGCAGAACTACGAATTTAACAAGAAGTATGAAAATAACAACCAATTATAACAACAATTCGAACGAAGCAGAGGGAGAGAGACTGACTTGCTTGATTCGAAAATTGCTTGATTGAGGCTTCAATTTCAGATGCAAGAGAGGCCGAGATGCGTTCTGTGATTGGATGGGTTCTGTGAGAGGGAGATCGAACAGAGGGAGAACGAGCAGAGGAGATCGAGCAGAGATCGAGCAGAGGCGATCGAGCGGAGATCGAGCAGAGGCGATCGAGCGGAGATCGAGCAGAGGCGATCGAGCGGAGATCGAGCAGAGGAGATCGAGCGGAGATCGAGCAGAGGAGATCGAGCGGAGATCGAGCAGACTGATAGAGCGGAGATCGAGCGGAGATCGAGCGGACTGATAGAGGGGAGATCGAGCGGAGATCGAGCAGACTGATAGAGGGGAGATCGAGCGGAGATAGAGCGGAGATCGAGCGGAGGGAGATGGGAGTGGGAGAGAGAGCTGAGGGAGATGGGAGATGGGAGTGGGAGAGAGAGCTGAGGGAGATGGGAGATGGGATCGAGAGACTGGTAGAGGGTGGGTGGCAGATGGCTGTAATTGTTTCAGCCAACGGAGGATACAAAACGGGATTTTGAAAAATTCATTAATGAACAGTATTACCGCTACAGTGCCCCGACCGAGCTTCTGGCTTTTAAAAGCTGGGGGGAGCCAGCTTCTGCTTTTAGACAGAAGCTGGGGCAGCTTTTTTAAAAGCCTGAAAATAAGCTGAGTTACCAAACGCATGATGCTCTTGTGCTTATAAGCAGGGGAGCAAAAAAGCCCCCCCAAACATAGCCTTACCGCTACAGTGCCCCGACCGAGCTTCTGGCTTTTAAAAGCTGGGGGGAGCCAGCTTCTGCTTTTAGACAGAAGCTGGGGCAGCTTTTTTAAAAGCCTGAAAATAAGCTGAGTTACCAAACGCATGATGCTCTTGTGCTTATAAGCAGGGGAGCAAAAAAGCCCCCCCAAACATAGCCATAATCTGTGGCACGTGAATAAATAGATAAGAGAGCTTATCTGTGTGGCTCAAAGGCACTCGGTGTTTGAAGGAGCTGCACTCTGAGGTAATTTGTATCCCAGACTTTGAGTGTGTTGCCGACTGCGATTTCAGCTTGCAGGTTGAGTACGAAATTGGAATGGCGGCAGGGCCATGTACAGCGGCAAAATGGTGCAGAGTGGAAACTCATTGAAGAGAGCCATGGGTGTATGCAGCCCAGCGGTTGGAGCTTTGCCCAGCGGTTGACGGTTGGCGGAGCACTTGTCCAGCGGTAACGGAGCTCAGCGAAGGCCACTCAGCGGTTAAATCCAGCGGTGGTGCTCGGCGATGCTTGGTGCTCACTTGGAGCTCGGCGGAGCCTCAGCTCAGCAGAACAGTAGACCTGGAGGTCGGCGGAGGAAATTAGCCGCTGATGGTGCTTAGCGGAGGGGATTTGCCGCTGAGGGTGTCCAGTGGGAAATGGCAGGCGGTTGCCGCTGATGGTTCTTGGCGGAAGAAGCCCGGCGGTGCTAGGTTGCCGCTGATGGTTGGTATCTGGCGGTGTTTTGCTGCTAGCGGTGTTGGCTTGGCCGGGAGCTAGCTGGAAGTTGATTGCCTGACGAGCGCTGGTGTTACCGCTGACTGAGAGCGGCGGTGCCGCTGAAGAAGTTTGGCGGTGGAGCCTAGCGGATGGCGCTGCAGTTGATGCCCATTGACAGGCTGGGTGTACATGGAGCTGGGTAAGTGACAGCCTCTGTGATCGTTAATGGGGCTGAGCGGCAGAAATTGCCGCTGATGAAGTTGGTCGGAAGAGATCCGGCGGAACTCGGAGCTCAGTGGAGGTATAGGAGCTAGATAAATGTGTGGCAGAGGTTTTGCCGCTAGCGTCTCCTAGCGGTGTACAGTGTGGCGGAAGAATTGCTAGCGGAAGAACCTTGCTGGCGGAGGATGGAACGAAGGAGGGTGGCCAACGGTGGTGTTCGCCGGCGGGGGAAGTTGCCCAACGGAAGATCTCGGCGGAGGTTTTGCCGCTGGTATCTCCTGGCGGTGTTTGTAGCTAGCTGCGGATTTGGTGTGCAGCGGAGAGTCGGCGGTGGCTCGTAGCGGAGCGTTACCTTTTGGCCGGCGGAGGATAACTGTCAGCGGAGAAGCTTTGGCTAGCGGTTTTCGGCTGGCGGAGGTGTGCCGCTGATGATCATTGAAGAATGGCCAAAGGGTGTCCAGAGCAATTTGACACCTAAAATTTATTTATTTATTTTTTTTTTTTGCAGTCAGTGTTGACCTTAGAGTTGGGCGTTGACTGACTCCGCCAGGCGTTGACCTTAGAGTTGGGCGCTGACCGGCCCCGATGGAACAAGTTACCGCTAAGGATTTCAATTGTATAACTCAAAGAAAGAAATTATTTTGAGCTTGGTTAAGATGACTTAACTCAATGGTAAGTGACGAAGCCTTTGTGTGTCGGCTTCCCACAGACGGCGCCAATGTTAACGTTAGTGATCCGTGGGATCTCTAGTTAGCATCAAAGAGAGAGAGATAGAGAGAGAGAGAGAGAGGGAGACACAAGAAGTATAGTGGTTCGCCTCCGCATGAGCGGGAGACTACGTCCACTTGAATGTTTAACTATGCGTGTTGAGCCTTGCGGCCTAACAAGATTACAAAGTGTGTAATGGAGTGTTATGGAATGTGTTGAGTTGTGGGAGGAGGCATTCCTTTTATAGATGAAGGAATGCTTCTCCTTTACATTTTCTTAGATGTGGGACAAGAACCCACTACTCTAGTGTAGAAATGCCTATTATGGAGGCAACTTGGGAAGGCCGGAAAGGTGGCTTCCCGGCGGCGGATTTGCGACTTCCGGATACCGTGGCGTAGCCTGAACATAAGGCTACAAGATGCAAGTAGCGGTTGGGCCTCACCATGGCTTGTGGGTGTCCCAAAGAGGGTGTTAATTATGCTTGGTGAGATAGCAAACTAGCCTTGCTAGTAGAGGTATCTACACAGCATAATTATTTGAAACAGATTCCCTATCCTTGGTCTTTGGAGACATCAACTTCCTTACTTTATGTGATTTTGAAGTCTTCTTTTTTGGTGTTGAGACAGCCTTTGAATGCACCAGTATCTATACCAAGCAAAGAACAATAAGGTGTAACTATAGTACTTATACTTTGCACAACATATAGAAAAAAAAATTCTTATCAACAACCCATTTTATATGCTGCCACAAAGTTTAAGCATTCAATAAAATATCTTATCAACCCCATTAAATTAAACAAGTTCAGAGAATCAATTGTAGAGTTGAATTGACTAACCTTATTTTCCAACAGCTTTTTTAGCTCCCTTTCTCTCTCACCCTTGCAATCACCACAAGTTTCCTGCCAAAATGTAACAAAAGAGGTACTTTAGTACAAAAGTTAAGCAAAACGGATGCTTACCTACTAAGCATTTAAATAAACCACACTTATTGGATTGGAAGATAGTAATGACACTCATAGATCAACAAAACCTCTAAACTTCTCGAGCTTACTTATAATAAGATCATTACTTAGTAAGAGCAGTATGCAAAACTAATGCAAATCGCTATAAAATTGAATCAATATCCAGATTTGATAAGCAATTTCTACCAGTAAGTGCAATATGAATACATAGGGCTGATGTATCCTTATCAACTTCTCATTGTTCAATCATTAACCAACCAAATGAAAATAGAACATCATGATCAGTACAGTTACCGTATTTAATCCAAAGCCCAAGGTAACTCTTGCTGCATCTGAGAAAACCTACAAATAGAACAACAATCAAGTATCTTAGTTAGAATTTCAAATAGGAGATCAAAACGACACCTAAAGATGAACTACGTGCACTATTAAAAACAATTGCTTTTGCGACGGCAAAAACTTTTCGCAACTGCAAATTGAGCCTTTTGCTACAGCAATGTTAGCGTTGCAATAGGTGGCGTCACAAGATCCATTTACGACGGTAAAATGCCGTCGCAAAAGGTAATTGCAACAGTATTGTCAAACCTTGCCGTCACTTCAGTTATTGTTTTGCTATGCAGGCTTCCGTCGCAAAATCCGCATCAGGGTAGTCCATGTGGAGGTATTTGTGACAGCTATGATGCCATCTCAATGGTGTATTTTCAAAATAACTGCCAAACCTTGCCGCCAAATTTGTTGCTACGGTTGGTTGCCGTCGCAAATATATTTATAATTTTTATATTAAATTTTTTTAACAAATAGATAAAACTATATAATTTATACCAATTGCGGCGCTGGTATCGCCATCGCAAACGCTAATTTTTTTATTATTATTATTTAGCCCATTTCCACAAAATTAAACAAATAAATAATAATAATAACTAAGCCATTAAATATCTGCATATATTAAATCAAATAGAAAATTAACATTAATTCATGAAAAGTATACTGAAACATATCAATTGATTCATCCTACCATATCCAAATACAAATACTAAAATGAAAATAAATGTGTTGTCATTTCCAAGTATTGAACAATATTATAAGCACACTCTTAAAATAAAACAACAATCACAAGTGCATCATTTTACTTTTTCATTTTGTGAGCTTTGCACTTGCTTTCATTTGCTTTGCTCTTTTTGCCATGAGAACCTGTAAACAATATAGAAAAACCAATGTTAGCTTAATGTCCAGTAGGCAAGATAGACAACAAATTGCATATATTCTTTCATGATGGTGTCTATACAAACAAAACCTAAAACATAAGGCATTTATGAACCTCAATCAATAGTAACAGACATTGTAGCACAAGTGTGTGGTTTTGTGTGCCTGTCTATATATCATATTCATGCCCACAAAATTCTTCTTCTTGCAGTGGGTAGCTAATACTTTACAAACAATCTAATAATATTCATCATATAAATTCAGCGAGCTAAGCTTCCGCATTGATAAGTGGATTAGCCATAAGGGATTTTTCTACACTAGAAGTATGGACAGCCTCTAACCCGACGGACATACCACATAGAAGTCGAATCAGCGATAGGACTACGAATATCTAAAGCATAAAATTTAACCGCTTTCCCATTTACAAACTCAACAGTTCTTTACCAGCCAAAAGGCCTAGACAATTGAACAGGGTTCGACTAGATTCATACAATAAACTTTTTGAAAGGCTTAGACAGCAAACACTATACACAATATGCATCAATACATGAACAAAGCAATGAAACATGAAGTTCCAGCTTCCCTAGGTACAAATAAGACATGAAAAAAGTCTAAATTTGAAGACGACATCAAAAGGGCAGTTGAATTCTTATATTTTTTGACAATTTCACAGCAAACTATTCAGCAGGGAAGAAATAATAGTACAGTAAATACTAATTTCCAGTACAAATTTCGTTCAAGACAACTAACCCTCATATATATTCAAAGGTCATCTCAACTGAATGTCATCTTTAGCAAGCAGTATAACACAGACCAGGGGCTATTACCAATAATCTATCATAACCAAAAGAATGAAAAGTCTTTCATGAATGAAAAAGAAAAGCAACACCTATCAATATGCATTACAAAGGTTAGTTACATGGTGGATGGAATCACAGAAAATATACTGCTTCATCATTACCCAAATAGACAACAAAACCACTTGAGATAAATATATCAACAAAGCCACACTAATTTCCATGTGAAATGACATAAAAATCATAAGTATAGACCTCGATAACTAGCCTGAAGCAACAACCATTTGCAAGCAAGCCAATTATAACTCATGGTCATGAAAATGTCAAGCATCAACTAGAAATACAATATGTAAGAGCAATATAAACAATTAATATAAGAAGATTGTTGCTGCCTAAATTTATAAGAGAATTACCCTTTCAGATTCATTTTGTGAAGGGGATATTACTGGAGAATCATGTTCCAATGATGGCTGGTCACTATTTGCATTTGGAGTTACTTCATCTCCTATAGACTCCCTCAAAATTTCATGCCCACTAGTTGCTAATGCAACCTAGGTAATATATAATACATATATATACACATAATAAACTTAAGTAAGTGTGAGTATTAATACAATTGACAAAACTCCAAGTTATAAACCACATATCTGCATATAAAGTTTGTATTCTGTCTAGGAGACTCTGTGCTAGTGTCTTTATTCTGCAAAAAATCAATTCGAGCATGTAGTTGCTGAAGCTGCACTTGAAACTCTTGACGCACTTATTCAGTGATTTTTTGTACGAGATCATCTGTGCTTTGAGATATATTTGACTCCTTTGGATATACTAGCCTACGAGGAACACCAGCTCCAAAAGTACGACAATACCCATGACCATCATCTCCCCTCACAGAGTGGAAAATTCTGTCTTTAACACTTGTCAAGTTCTGATCCTCCTCCGACTCCTTTCTAAGTTTCTCCTCATATGATTTCTGCATTACATTTGAATAAAAGTAACTGAACTGACAAACTAAAATTAATAGTAATCACAAATGAATCTGATAAATATATATATATATATATATATATATATATATATATATATATATATATATGGGTAAAGCTATGGTATGTTAACATTTCTCATACATCAACTATTTTTACCACTTTAAGGACTCATGTTACCACTTTGAGGACTAATATTACTATTTTGAGGACTCATGTGGTAAACTAAGAAAATTTACCACTTTAAGGACTCATGTTACCACTTTGAGGACTAATATTACTATTTTGAGGACTCATGTGGTAACTAAGAAAATTTACCATTTTAAGGACTCATGTTACCACTTTGAGGACTAATATTACTATTTTGAGGACTCATTTTACCACTTTTAAGGCAATTGTATGCATGTCATACGTTAACACATTGTAGAATTTTCCATATATATATATATATATATATATAAGCCTTAAAAACTGTGGTTTACAATGAACTCTTGCACAAGTTGATCATTTAAGTCACGTGTTCTCTTCCAGACACTAAACTTATCAATTGATTCTCCAGCTTTTTCCATATGTTGAATAAAATTATAGTCATGTTTCAATTATAGAAAGCAATGTATGACATTAAAGAAACACTGATCCAAACATCTGAAATTAGTACCTCATATCGCACTTGGGCAAAATGTTTTCGACCGGTCTTGTGACATGGGCCACGTAGCTCCCGATTAATTGAGTTTCTTTCTGCTATCACTTGCAAGGTTTTCAAATTCAAGGTATTAAAGTAACTTGTGAAGCTCACTATACATATGTACTTAGTTGTGTATTTTACCTTTGCATCCTCACTACTCCAATATGCAACAAGCTCAGACCATTGTTCTGCAACAATATGTGGAGGATTTTTAGAACTAAGTTCAGGATCGTCCTTGTTGGGCACATAGTGAAACGATTTTTTTTTTGCTCTTATGGTCCTTCCAAACTCTGCATCAGGTGCCACCAGATTCATCAATCTTCAAATGCAAATGATTTTTAATGTTCATTTGTTGAAGATCCCGTCGAGAATTCAAGTTGTCCTTACTTTTTGCATCTCCTAATATGGTACCCAATACATTGTCACAAACATTCTTCTCTATATGCATTACATCAAGATTCTGACGTATCAAATTGTGCTTCCAATAAGGCAACTCAAAGAGGATACTTTTTTTCTTCCAATTATGTGATTTTTGTTTTTGTTTTTCCCATGAGCATCTACTTCTACAGCTGCTGGTTTTCTTTTCCTTGTTAGGCGATCCTCCATTTTGTATTCGGTGACAATACCTTCAGACTCTATTTGTCTCAACAAATCAACTCCAGACAATTCAAGTTTAGCATTAAAATTCTTTCCATCCTTTCGAAACCTATGGCCAATAGGCAGCCATCGACGATGACCCCCATAAGAATGCTTCTTACCATTACTCAACCAACAAGAGTCAGTTTTTGAGTTGCAACATGGACAAGCATATTGACCTTTCGTACTCCACCCGGACAGATTTGGATAAGCTGGGAAATCATTAATAGTCCACAACAAGGAAGCATGCAATGTAAACATTTCATTGCTTGATGCATCCCATGTTTCTACACCTTTCTCCCATAATTCCAGCAACTCTTCTATCAATGGTTGCATATAAACATCAATCTTGTCACCTGGTCATTTAGGACCATCAATAAGCAGTGACAAAAAAAGAAATGGTTGCTTCATGCACAATGAAGGAGGTAAGTTATAGGGAAACACAATCACCGCCAAGTGCTATGAACTATATTCATTGTCTTAAATGGGTTGAAACCATTAGATGCTAACCCAAGCCTCACATTTCGAATCTCATTTAAAAAGTCAGAATTCTTAGCATCAAAGTCTTTCCAAGCCATAGTCGGCAGGATGCCTAAAACACCATCATTTTTTCTCTCTTCTGCATGCCATCTTATCAGTTTTGCTGTTTTTGATGACATAAACAACCTTTTCAACCTTGGCTTCAAAGGAAAGTATCTAACTTGTTTTACTGCTTTTCTTTTAGATCTGCTAGTTCCAACATCAGCTGTAGAGTCTTTTTTGTCTTCCCATCTAGACTTCTTGCATACTTTACATTCATCAAGGTTTATGTCATCATTTCGGAACATGCAGTTGTTCCTACATGCAACCCAAGTTTGATAGGTGAAACCTAAATCTTTTGTTATCTTTCTAGCCTCATAGTAGGACTTGGGAAGTAACACACCTTCTGGGAAAGCACTAGCCAAGTTCTTGAGTAAGCCCGTGAATGATTTATCTGACCACCCATGCAACACTTTATTATGCATCATTCGAACAATGAATGATAAGGCAGTAAAGCATGTACAGCTCGGATATAGTGGAAGTTGTGCACCTTCCAACAGCTTAAAAAAATGGGCAGTAGTTTGGTTTGGCCCAACTTGGGGATCATCTGATGGAGGATCATCAGTCTCACCCATGTTTGGAATGCCCATAGCTTCATGCAGCTTTTCAAACATATCATCTTAGACATTTAAATCAACTTCAGTTTCAATTTCAGAGTTGGCATGGTTAGTAGCAATTGGAGGCTCTCCGTGGTTAATCCAATTCGTATACTTTCTCAAGAAGCCATTATCTTTGAGATATTTTCGGACAGTTTCTTTGGGCAAATAAATGGGTCGGTTGCAACATTTTCTACATGGACAAGTTATCAATTCACTTTCCTTCCTATTAGTGTATGCAAAATTTAGAAATTCTTCATAACCATCAATAACCCTCTTTGACCATCTGTTCCCTATGTTAATCCAACTCTTATCCATTGTGAAATGCAAGTTTTCTAGATCAATCAAACAAAACATTGAGTCAAGATTATGTATGTCAAAGGTTTTTGATCATTTAGGTTTTTAGTTTTCTTTTTCTTTGAAGGCCGGACTGGTCATTAATATTTCATGATCTTCCATGTTTCCAGTTGGAGGGGTTTGTATTGTGTATAAGATGAGGAGCCATCGAACAAACTAAAATATTTATATGTATGGAATACGAAAATTAAAATTACAGCAAGCATGTGAAGGTCATCTTGATTGATTCAAGTTGGGATGGTGTTATATTGATCTCGATAAAAGGAACATAGAGGAAGAGCTCATGCTAAGAAGAAGATAATTGAGAGATAGACAGAGACGAAAAGGAGAGGATGAGGGAAAAAAAACCGTTGTGGGAGACGAATAGCAGTATTTTTTTTATTCTTTAACAAAGTAATTTTTTATTTTTTATTTATTTATTAATATATGAGGGTAATATTGGAAGACTAGAAGCAAAAAATTTATAGTTGGCCGGGGTGTACTAAGATTTTTGTTCGGTACAAATAGCAACACTTTTTTTTGGGTGATAATTGCATAGACGAAAAGGCCCCTCATGTGCTAACCAAGCTAACGGAGAAATTATATGGAAAGTCTAAAATTTAACTATAGGGTGTAAATTGGCAACATTTAGAAAAGTGAGGGTGTAAATAATCAAAATTGAAATGTCAGGGGGTAAATTAGCAGTCAAAAAAAAAGTTAGGGGGTAATTTGGCTATTTTGCCAATATAAAAATGGGGATGAAGTACTAAACTGCTAATATCAA
The DNA here is from genome assembly GCF_958449725.1 of Rosa rugosa. NCBI lineage: Eukaryota > Viridiplantae > Streptophyta > Magnoliopsida > Rosales > Rosaceae > Rosa > Rosa rugosa. The sequence continues at coordinate 15,137,057 of NC_084823.1, forward strand.
GCTCTTGGATTTGGATTGCCAAAATTAACTTCAGATTCTTCACTGCTGACTTGCTGATGAGCTGCCTTTTCAACTAATGGATGGTGTTCTCTGCTGCAGAAAATAAAATATGAGTGTTGCTTGTCATTAGAATTAAATTGACATAATTATGGATCCCACAGAGCTTAAAATAATGATTGGGATATAATGTGGTATAGTAAGCATGAATCAACTAGTCCTGTGGCAGATTATAATACATCAAACTAGAAATCAATGTATCTTACTCTTAGAAAGAGTTTGCACATCAGAGGAGTTATTCATGTATAATGCATGATGTAATGTTATATGCCTACATTCAATAGAATTAGTACCTTAAAAGAATGCAAAGTTCCATATACACCAATGCAAAGATAGGGGTTTCAATGGTCATGAACCGTTAAACTAATGTACCAAATCTACATCCAATAGAGTTGGGACCTTGCCTCCATAAACAAGAAACCTATCGCATGGTTCTGGTATTCAAAGGATATTGTATTTCACTATAGAACCTCTCTGAAAAGAGGAATAAACCGTAAACATAAGGCTGCACAAAAATTGATGTTCCAAGTCTCTAATGAAAGTTTGCACTTAAAGGAAACTAACACTGAAAACTTCTCATCCAATGCCACAACAATTAGACTGGACCTATTGATTAAAATCCAAGAATGTAAAAATTTATCTATGAGATTGTTGGGGTAAACAAAACAAAGAAGAGTCACAATAGTATTACAATGAAATAACTTACCGAATAGGAAACTTGAAAGCGTCCAGGTCTTGAAGTCAGAGATGGGAAGCGCTTCCCAATAATGGAGAAAGAAACCGATTTCAAACTAGAGACCCTGCTGCTTCGTGCCTGTCAACATTGAACCACAAGAATTGAATGTCAAGTACAACAAAAGAAGTGACAAAAATGTATAGCATTGAAACTAAATTTCCAACATCAATTACTGGACAAATTTTACGTTTTATATGGCAGGAAAGCCATAGCCTCCTTTTATAGCAGTCAAGCCAGACTTTAAGCTCATGAAGTGTAGTCAAGCAGTTTATTTAATCAAACTGCTTTCTGTTGTAATAGTACAGTATTTAAAATTAAAGAAAAATAATCTCATTTTCTGTTGAATGAATTATCCCAGATAATTTGTATTCATTCCTATAGACAGCTATCTAAATATACTTCATGTTGTCATTAAATCTCTCCAGTTTTCCCAATATGTACATGTAACCCCACTTTTGACCAAGATCTATCACATCAATTTGCTTTTAAGTGATCACAACTCAAAGTAATAATGCTTGTTGGTCATAAATTATTAAGGCACTTATCTTTCTAACTTACAGAAGTTAGCACACGAGCATGCAACAACAAATATTTTTGTTTATTTCTTTCCACTTCCTTACCTTCTCTCCCCAGCTTCTATATACTTTCTGTCCAGTTAAAGACCAAATGAGGAGAATTTGATTGTTGATAGTAGTCCTTGAGAGTTGAAGCTATCGCTTAAATGATCTCAGCTACAAGTCTACAATTAAGATAAATGCATTGTAGCAAGACTCAAAGAATGCCAGTCAACCCCTTTTAACTGCTACCTGATTTGTAAACAAGTTACTAACTTTTACTACTTGTTGCCTTTTGAAAACATGGCTTTCAAAGTGACTATATCAAAATTATAGTGAATGGAAACTCTAGAAAGTTGTTTCTTTAATACCCACAACTATATGAGAAAACTGCAGCCCAATAGTTGATAGAAAATACGCATCTTAGATATATAACACAATCAAATGCAAGTCTAATTAACAACTTAAGCATCCTACCTTCATTTAAAAGGTTTATAGCAGAAAGCAGTCCGATTAAAATGAAAAGGGTCTTCATCAAATCTCTGGTCAGTGCAGAGCGTAGAGTCCACACCCATAACATGCAATGTTCTTCAGTCATAAAAACTTGACAATATTAGATCACCCACAAAAAAAGCTAAACTCTTTATTCAAAACTCAAACTCAACCTAAAAAAATTCAAATCAAGTTCTACCTCAAACTAGTCATTGTATTGATGTCTAAGAGAAAGATATCCATCTATTTACTAAACATGAAGATTATCCAGGAGGATTGGCCGCTAGTGCTCAAATTTGAAATAAATCCCAATTAGTTTCATATCAAAATTGAACTCCCATATACAACCAACTGTTCCCCTAGAATTAACGAGAGACAAATGGAAAGAACAATGGAATTTACCTTAAGAAATTGATCTGTTGTGTCTGGGTAAAGGAGAAGCTGTTGTTACAGTTTATTTGGTGAAGGAAAGGAGGAGCTCGTCGGCCTCAGTGGTAGATTCCGGTGCGTGGAACTCATCAACGTCAGCAGAGGAGCTCGTCGGTGTCGGCGGTAGGTTCCAGTTCGAGGAGCTGCAAAGCTTGGGCGAGAGAGAGAGAAAGAGAGAGAGAGAGAGAGAGAGAGAGAGAGAGAGGTGATGTTTGGGGAAAAGAGGGAAAAAGAATTAGGGCTGTTTTGTTAGTAGGCAATTTGGTCAAAAAAAAAAAACAAAAGGAAAAATAGAGGGAAAAATATTTGGGTTAGCGCCAAAGAGTAATACGATGACGTTTATGTATTGTCATGACTTCTTTTCGTCCTTTTTTTTTTTGGTAAAGTACAAATACAAATACGTTTTGCGACGGCAAGAGCAAAAGGCATTGCAATTGAGTACAAAACTACTACGGCAAAGATTTTCCGTTGCAAATGATAAGGCTTAATCGCGACAGAACATTTTCCATAGCAATAGGGTGTCAATTGCGACGACAACTGTTGCCGAAGTAAAAAGGCGAAGCAATTGCAATTTTTTTTAGTAGTGATGTGTTCTGAAAAATGTTACTAAATTCCCCATTATCATTCAATCTAAATTAATAAAGCAACAAATATCAACTCATCTAGACCATAACATGCTTATTAATTAAGTTGCTAAATTAATCTCCAACCTCCAATAATAGACACTCTCTACACTACTACAATCAATGAGATCTTTGAGGCTTAAATTAATCATCCATTTAAAATTCTCCAAATGGCACATTACATCTTATTGATGGAAACTTGGTGTTTTACTTCAGGTTGCCCAACAGAGAAACAAATACATCATAACAGGAAACAATCCACCACAACAACAATCGGAAAAGAACTCAGAACTCAGAACGTAAGAAAATAGTCCACAACATTGACAGGGTTATTATGATCTATAGTAGAGCTGCTGCCAGACTCCGAAGAGTTGCTATGAATTAAACAGCAATATGAGCAAGCAAGCAGTATACCAAACAAACTTATGTAGTTCCATATAAACAAACCCAAACATAGATAACTGAAAATCGTAGTCTGATTAGAGTAATACAAGGGTAGAATATAAACGCAAAAAACCTAAATCCTTTATGCAAAAATTGATACAGTTCCCTGTCATATTGAGAGCTGAATATACATATGGAAAAGGATGTTATGGTTCTTTTAAGAAGACCTTAACCTCACAAAACACCTACACAGTAACTAATGTCAACCAATGCAAATTAGAATGACACAAGACAGACAAACATACAATCAGATAAACCCAAATGCACAAGAAAGAAGTAACAAACTAGCACTTCACAGAGCAATGAATCTTCTTCAGTACGGTCTACGAAGGGAAGACGGTCCAATTCTAGGGATTCAAAATGGGGGGTTTTGGTGGAGACTGAGAGGAGGAGTGAGTGGGTTAGGGTTTGGTTCCTAATGGCTGATTCAAAGTGGGATTGGGCGAAGTCGCTCGACCACAATAGAACTTTCCATTACAAAATATAGACACAAGACACATCTGGACACCAACGACCTAATAAAAACAAGCCCAGATATGTTACTTATGATCAAAATTACGCAGAAAGAGAGATGCGACGCCGCACGTGAATTTGGTACTGTGGAACAATTCGGTCTCTGCCTACAGTTGCGTGTGACTGGAACCAATCGTATGTGCATTCGCTTCACCTTCCCGGTGTTGGGCTTGTGGGTCCGATTCCACCCAACACACTCGGCCGGCTGAGTCAGCTCTAAGTTCTAAGGGGCAATCAGCTCCATCTAGAGAGGCTGAATTAGCTCGATCTCAGTTCTAACAACTTCACCGGCTCAATCCCATTAGCGATCAACAATCTCACGCAGAGAGATGAGATTGGTTAGAGAGAAGAATGAGGGCTTAGGACAGTGAGGTTTTGGCGAGAGAGTGAGGGTTTTGGTTTTGGTTTTGGGTTTGGGTCTGTCAAGAGTGAGGCAAGTCGAGAGAGGGTTTTGGTTTTGGGTTTATTGAGAGTGAGACGAGTCAAGAGTGAGGCGCTGTCGAGCGAGGGTTTTGGTTTTGGGTATGTTTTGTTTTTTTTTTTTTCTTAAGTGTTAGGGTTTCAGCCGGGTTTGTGAGGCCCTATCAATTTGGACAAGGACTCACACAACAAATTTGTGTATGAATGTGGTCTGAATGCAGCCATTTAAATTTAGGGTTTGTCTCCTATTAAATTAACTTCCCTTTTTGGGGAGTTGGAGAAAAATGGTGGTGGGAAGTCTCCCTCATTTCTGTCAAACATATTAATCAGACCACAGTTTTATTGTTTCTACTCGTATGATTAATACGTGTTGGCGGAAAATTTGGGGTTTGCGATGGGGTTTGGCACCACAAATATGGTGGGAAACTTGCCGCTCAATTTTTTTAGGGTCATACAACGGTTATGTACTTAAACATCTTCTAAACTAACTCATAATTTCATATCAAACAACGAATTTTATAAAAACGACATACAAAAAAAATAAAAATCAATCAGACAGCGGAAAACTATAATGCGTCGTCTGAGAGGCGTTGTCTGATTCAATTTTTGTAGTAGTGCGAGACATCTATGCACCAACTTGAGGGGGAGTGTATGAGCTGTATCATGTCAATTAGTATTTTAACTATTTATTATGATTTATTTTGTGTATCAATTAGCATTAGTGATATAGGTGACTTAGATCAGCATTTATTACTTTTCTTTATATGTACATGGTTGTAATACTATATAAACCTCCTTAAGAGATGAATATACTTACAACATTATTCCCATACAGTTCAAGAGTTTAGATATTAATTCCAACTGTGAGCCAGCATCTTTCACATTTACACAAGATACCATAGCCATTATCAACCAGACGTCGCAACCAGTTGCCTCAAACTCCACGATGTCCTTACCACATAGCCTATCAATCATTGCATTAAAGAATAGGACAAATGTCTCCGAGGCCTATGCGGCCTCTGCCATTTCCGTCACGTATCCGCTTCTCTACTTGCAGATCGTATCTCTCTTTTTCAGACCTTTGTTGAGCATCTCGGGCAATCTGCAGTTCAGATCTTAGTCGTGCAGCATGTTCATCTGCTAACTTTTGTTCAAGCGTCATGGTATTCACTCTCATCTTTAACTCAAGCTGCATATTTGTGATTCAGATAAAAGTATACATGAAAGTAAAAGTTCAATATTTACAAGCATATAAAAACAACTTATTAGTAGAGGCAAACACCTTGTGCTCAGAGATCTATATTACCCGCTCGATCTTTCCAAATCCAAAGAAAGGAAAAATGAATTGTTTTTATATGGGAGAGCACATGAATCATAAGATTCCCAATGCAAGATTCCAAACTCGATAAATGAAGAAGGTGATATGGCCACTTAACTTGTTTCATTCTACCAATAAGGATTTCATTCTACAAATTCTATTAACTACTATCAAGTACATTAAGCTCCCCTTAAGTCACATTTAATGTCATTGCTATTCTGTGTATCCAGATTTCTACCCGGTCAACAGTTCAAACTTCTCTCAATCTCTTGTCTCCAAGATTGTGAGAGTTGTGGGGAGTGTTAAACCACCTTAAATCACATTTAGTATGAATGATGATATTGTGTTTTCAGATTTAAATTTAGAGTAAGAGAATTGAACAGTTAACTATAAATTTATAGTTAACTGTTCAATTCTCTTACTCAAAATTTAGGTTTTTACGCTTTTACTATTCATTGTACAAATAAGACCAACAGCCAATGCAAAAAAATATGCACAAATTCATTCTTTACAAATACAAAGATCTCAGTTTAAAGGGGTTGGTCAATAGACACAGGACTATGGCACATGATGCAGGAAAGTAGCAAATTGTAGTTTTAACTAAGCCAACTGTTAAACATGCTGATGGAAATTATTGAATGCAAACATAATGCAGATGAAAATATACCATCTCAGTAATTTGTTTAAGCTGCAGATCATGTTGACGCTGCATCTGCTCATTGAAAAGATCTATGTCTCGTTTTGAATACCCCTTCCAAGCAACCTCTTCTTGTTGATCACGAAGTTTCATAGCCCCTTTCTGTCCAGATGCAACAATGTTTTGATCATTATATTCAATACCAACATAGTAATAATCTCAAGAAATTACTACAAATAAAAGAGAAAACAACAAATACCTTCGCTTCAGCAAATATCTCATCTGTGTATGGCCGCCCACCATTCTGTGCTACAACCGAGTTTACAAGCGACAGAAGCCGCTGCACTTGTTCGACCCTCTTGGTTTTATCCTTAGTCTTGTTATCAAAAAGCACACAGCGATTTCCACATAGACCAAGGAGTTCCTAAATTATTTCAAGAACTGATTATATGTCTAGTGCATGATATATAGGCTCATATCAAAGAGAGTACTGGATCAAGCAATAAAAATAACAGCAAATTCTTACATAAAATATGTCAAAATGTTCTTCCACTAATTCCATGTTACTAATAGATTTCTGTCAACTTCTAGTGATACTGCTAATTTGAACCAAGTCTACCTTATATCACCACATATCATTAATAAAGACCAACTTTATTTATGTGAACAACAAATGACAATGACACCGATATTTATTGTAAAGAGGTAATACACATTTGATGTACGCAATGAATAGGGAGGAGTTCCCCAAGAACTGTCTCAGTTTAGAGAGGACAAGCATTTTCACCAAGTTTGATATCATTTGGAACCATATATGGGGAGCAAAGAAAAGAAAAAAAAATGGAGAACTAACATGAATGCTTCAACAGAACTTCAATACTTTCTAGCTTATGTCTCAACTTGATCGACTATATTCTTTATCAAACTTATAAGTCCAAATGAAACACCCGATGATGTTAACAGATGCAGGTAAAAAGAATATCATATCCCGCTCATTCAGAAATGGAAACGAAAGTAGGGATATTATGATGACATTTTAAACTGGGGAAAGGAAAACAAAATTGAAGAAACAAATTTACCTTCAAAGGCTCCGGACAATCATGGCCCAAATAATCTTCCAAAGTCTCATCATTTTCTTCCAACTCATCTCCTCCCGTAAAGATAACAATCATATAGTCAAAGATTTTACTTCCAAATAGAGTTTCCAAGCTACGGAGTGCAGACTCCTCTTCTTTTGTAAAGCGAGTTCTAGTTGAGAGAACCACAAGAACAGCATGGATTCCATCCTCGGCCAATTTAATGCATTTGGCAATTTCTTTGCCAATAAAGTCTGATTTGGCAGAATTATCAAAAAGACCTGCAGCATACCACACAAATCAAAAGGAAAGAATAACCATTGAAAAGTTATATACTCGTAGTGCTACTCCTGGACACATTTTTTAGATACATAATTACAAAACAAATACACGTCGGCAAGACTTTACCAGGAGTGTCTATAACATTAATTTGTTGTCCATCTCTCAAGATAGCAGTCTTCAATTCAGTAGTGGTCGTGACCCTACTAGAGCTACGCTTGGCCTTGAAGGCGTTTTTGCCAAGAATGCTGTTGCCTGTTGCACTTTTTCCATTACCAGTGCGTCCAACTAAGACCACAGTGCGAGCAGCATTAGAAAGGGGAAGTTCCCGGTCAACATCAATCAAATGTCCACCCATTATACAAAATCAGAATACCTGCAACCATATATGTTTTATATTCTGTCAATGCTTCATAAACGAGGAAAGTATTGCAAGTAGAAAGAGGATACGTACCTAGCAAGCATATAGTCTATATTATCTTTTCTCACTGCTTCATAATGACAAAAGTACGGCAATACTTGCATTACTGTATATATCTAGAAGACTCACGCACATAATTGCAATGACGTCTTAAAGTTATATGAGTAAAGCAAAATTAATTTTTTATTTGAGCAAAACACACTGATTTTTAAACATGTAAGCCATATGTGGTTCTATGAGTCAGCAGGACGAATAACTAAATGTAATTGCCACAAACACAAGTTAGGAACAAGTACAGGATATTCCACATAAAGATGATCAAGAACCAGAACTAAAGCAACAGAAATTCTTCTCTTTAGCAAAAAAAAAAAAAATAAATAAATAAAAATAAAAAATAATAATAATAATAATAATAATAAAAAATAATAATAATAATAATAATAATAATGATAATAATAACCATGTTTGACATGTTTTGTAATGAAAAACAACGAAGCGGTTAAAGCATATGAACTAAATCTGTACGATACAAGTTAAAATAGTAAATCATAGATTAAGCATTCAAGATCGTCTAGAAAGGAAACTCAACTGAGGTAGAGGAAGAGCGAAGCCAAGAACAAAGAGACTCTCTCTTGGAGGCCCAACGGAGAGAGAGAAAGAAAGAGAAAGTAGAGAAGATAACAAAAGAGAAGTCTCTCTCTGTGTGTGTATGAGTTGTGAATTTATATGATCCTCCTCGAGGGAATGATACTTTGAGGGAAATGGACTCCTTCAAGTCTTCGCGGAAAGGAAATCAAGTCTTCTTTCTGCTCGTATACTCTCCTACATTGATGCTGAGTTAATTTACACGGAAAGAAAGAAAAGTAAATCAATTCCTTGCTCTTTCCACGGGCATGGGAAATTGCAATTTCCATCAATTTTCCTTTCTAGTTTTGGAAATGTCAGGAATATGATCATATATTTTCGTAATAAATGCAGGAAACTGGGAGGGAAAGTGAATCCGAGGGTGGGTGGGAGGAACCATTTCCCCCCTATTTTCCTTTCCTTTGCCATCCCAAACACAGGAAATGAATGACTTTCTTTTTCCAAAGCCCTGATTCCGCAAACCAAATATGGCCTAAAGAGAAAAATTCACCATTATTAGTGCACACACTTTGGTACCAAAGCCAATTTGATACCTAAATTCTCAACTTTATCAATGTAATACTTGAAGTCTTATTTTGATATTGACGACATATCTCCGTCCAATTTCTGTGACGGCTTCGTTAAAAAGCTGACGTAACAAGCACGTATCACGCATGTGAAATTTTTATCAAAAAGCAAAATAGTCTTTTCACTGCTAGCTATTTTTTTAATAATTTTTTTTTTTGTTTTTTTAAATCTCTCTCTCTCTCTCTGTGAACAAATCAGACCAGTCTAAAAAATTCGTAAAATCCTAAAGACCTGGATCTGTTCAAAATACCCACTCGTGATGAGCAAAAGCCAACGGGATCTTACTAAAATCACTGCAGAGGATCAAGGCAGGTACGACGAAGCACGAAGGAGTCCATGGCGATCTGCAGGAGAGTGAGATGAAGCCGCCGTTGGTTTTCGGTAGGGGTTGAGGCAATTGCTTTGGTCCGAGTCGGAACTGGGGTTGGGTTGTGGTGGCGGTGGGGGTAGGGTTTGAGGGATGAGAGTTGCTTAGATTTTTTAGAAATTTTTCTTCGAGGTCATCAATCTTTTGGCTGATGTTAAGATGCTGAGTCCCCTTCATCATCGAAACTTGATCAAAGTTATTGGCATATGTGTAGTTTGTTTGGTTTATAATTGCTTGTTCGGTTTCCTGAAAGAAAAAGTCGGTCTTCAAGAAAATAAATTCTCTAAATTCTTGTTCTTTTCTCTTTTTTGAATCTATTCTGCTTAGTTGGGGTTATGAAGCATAGTTTGAGTTTGTTCATGCCAAGGGTCCGTAGCTTTCTTCTTGTTGAGTTTTGACTCATGAAACACATAATGGGTTTTATTTGGTTGGGTTCATGTCATCAATGGGTTTGCTCTAACTTGGAAGTTGTAAGAGAAACTCAGATAAAGGAACGATGAGAATTTGTATTGATGATTAGCTGAAAATTACAGGTACTAATTAATTAATTAAGGGTTTTATACTAGGGTATGCATGCATGGCAAACCAGTTAATTAGCCCTAACTAATTCCTAACAGACTCGTTGGATGCTTGACACGTGTTTAGCAGCAAGCTGTTAATACCAACAACTTCTTTCTCGCTCCTGCTCCTTTTCTTCATGAGTGACACGTACGCGCATGGTCTTCAGCTGATAAATGTTGCTGATCTGAACGTTGATCTTGTTGACCTTGAGCTTGGTTATGTTGACCTTGAGCTTGACTTGTATTCTTCACCTTATCAAACTGTCCAACGCGTACGGTATGAACGAAGTTAAAAATTTCATTAAGAACCAAGAGAAATTAGAGAATTAATGAAGCATAGCAAGCATTCCACACAAGGCCTAGCTAGGGGCTAAGGTACGAAATCACTAACGAGCAAAGAAATGGAATAACTAATAAAGAAAGAAATTATCAAACAAGTATGAAAACACTCTACATGTGACCTCAAAAGTGTTGCATATAAGACTTTAATGCTAGATGTCGCAATCATATTGGGCGTTGCAAACAAAACCCTAAAATTAATGTTGGCACCAAGGCTTAACGCATGACCTGGGCTCATGTAAATAGCTAGATCACGAAAATCAAACTATTATATATAGATACATGATTCATTAATTTGTATACAATAATCTTTAATCCACATCCATAATGGACCACTGATTTGCCAGTTGCCTAATTTAAAGATTAGACCTGTCTCCATTAACCAAATTTAACTAACTAATTACCTTTTTAAACTTCATTTAGGACATAAATAATAAATTATATGCCTAATTAATCTCCCAAACTTTAATTTTCAACATTTTATTATTACTTGGATATGGCTTATATATGGTTTCGTAGATTCTGGAAAGGGTTATACAAGTCATTTTAGTTCACTGAAGTAATATGTTATAAGAAGTAAGAATGGAACAAAACTTGCTGTTTTTGGTGCGAATTTGAACTTGCATGGTGGTTTAAATCACCTAAAACTACATCATCTCCTATCCGTTTCAGCAAATAACATCCTCGTGTCATTTTCTTCATCCCTCTGTCACACCCACATAAGATTTTTTTTTTTTTTTTTTCGATTAGAACACCCACATAAAATTATTAACATTTATTTAGATATATTGTATATGAAAGAAAAATAAACAAATAAAGAAAGAGCTATAAATGGAGGAGAAAGGTAGAGTTGGATATAAACTTGGGGTTCTTTGGGATTAGAAACTTACCCAAAGCTTAAGTGACTGGAGTGAATCCAAACCAAATGTCTGTTTCTTTCTTTTTAGTTTCTCATATGCATTCAGTACTCATTCATTAAGATGATCTGAGCCTGCGGTCTGTTAATTGGCAGACAAGAGAGTCATCTTTTTTCCTTGCATAAAAACCGGTTTTGATCTTATAACAATTTTACTTCTTTTGAGCACCCTTCTTCTAGATTTTGATTTCTTTTGTTTGACTCTCAAAGTAAGAAGAAAACTGTTCTGGGTTGAGCTCATGATCTTGCTTCTTCTTAAGTGTTTTTTTACCTTGCTGCACTTGTTTTTCTAGCCTTTTTAGTGTTTATAATTAACACTTTTTCTTTAGTGTTTTTCTAGCCTTTTTTTACCCAAAGCTTAAGTGACTGGAGTGAATCCAAACCAAAGGTCTGTTTCTTTCTTTTTAGTTTCTCATATGCATTCAGTACTCATTCATTAAGATGATCTGAGCCTGCGGTCTGTTAATTGGCAGACAAGAGAGTCATATTTTTTCCTTGCATAAAAACCGGTTTTGATCTTATAACAATTTTACTTCTTTTGAGCACCCTTCTTCTAGATTTTGATTTCTTTTGTTTGACTCTCAAACTAAGAAGAAAACTGTTCTGGGTTGAGCTCATGATCTTGCTTCTTCTTAAGTGTTTTTTTACCTTGCTGCACTTGTTTTTCTAGCCTTTTTAGTGTTTATAATTAACACTTTTTCTTTAGTGTTTTTCTAGCCTTTTTTTACCCAAAGCTTAAGTGACTGGAGTGAATCCAAACCAAAGGTCTGTTTCTTTCTTTTTAGTTTCTCATATGCATTCAGTACTCATTCATTAAGATGATCTGAGCCTGCGGTCTGTTAATTGGCAGACAAGAGAGTCATCTTTTTTCCTTGCATAAAAACCGGTTTTGATCTTATAACAATTTTACTTCTTTTGAGCACCCTTCTTCTAGATTTTGATTTCTTTTGTTTGACTCTCAAACTAAGAAGAAAACTGTTCTGGGTTGAGCTCATGATCTTGCTTCTTCGTAAGTGTTTTTTTACCTTGCTGCACTTGTTTTTCTAGCCTTTTTAGTGTTTATAATTAACACTTTTCTAATTTTATATGCATATAAGACACGGTTAAATCCATGTAAAGAAACTAAAGGTTTCAGGTTCTGTTTGTCTAATGCCCTTGAGCTCTTATTCCTTCTGTGGTTTGGTTTCGATTAAGATTTCTCTTTAAATTCTTAATTTTATGGGTCACTTTTCGGGTTTCTTCTTGATCTGTTTCTTCAAATTCTTGCTGTTTTATTTCACAATTTTTTCAGTCTATATGTATGCATGCATGTGAATACATATATAGGCCATTTCCCCTTATATTCAGCCATCTTCCTCATATTTGATTGACTGGAAATGTTTTATTTATTACGTAATTATTAATTTCATTTGAGCCCTGGTCTGTTCTTCAGTCAACTGAGCTAAGCCGAATATATCATAGATTCATAGTCAGTGCATCTTTGTTCCTCTCTAGTTAACTTTTTCCTTCATGGTTTTGGATCTTCGAATTAAAGGCACCTTTAATTTGTATCCATCTGTGCACACGTCCCTATGCACCATTTATTAGGAACCTGCAACCAAAATCTTGTTCAGTTACCAGTATATATGCTTCCAATTTCATTTGGCTTTAGAGTTTGAGAATTTTTTCTTTCTATCGGACATGAAAATACTTGCATTAAGGCCCAGAGTTGGTGATTAGTGAATGTATTTTTCTTTACCATACAAGTTTCATATCTGAAATATTGATTTTGACACATTGTCCTGAATATTGTCTGACATATATAATTATATATATAGCAGCATAAGAACTCAATGTTTTAAAAGGCTGAGGCGTAGCCGAGGCGTTTTCGGGAGAGCCTCAGTAAGGCGTTCACCTTGAGGCATAAGGCGTAAGCCTTACGTATAAATGAGTTATATATATGATATTTCTTTGTTGTCTCACTAATACTAGAACTTATTGTGTCTGCACTAGACAACTTCAAAACTTACATCAACTTAAAGTTTTAAGCAGAACATCTAAGTGCTTATATCATAAACAGAACAACTAAGTAACTAAGTACTTAAATATATCAACTTATATCATCAGCAGAACTTATATCAAGAAAACGTGCTTAGCAATTAACAGAACAATTGCTTAACAAAATTGCATATTTGGGACCTAACAACCAAAAATACAATACATTTTTATCTAGAGCAGTTAGAACAGTTAATCTACAAACATCAGAACAATTGCATAGGTACATTGCACTATACTTTGCTACTTACAGGAAAAGGACCCATGGCGATATTGATGTTCTGACAATCAGATTTCCAGTGAGCAATACAAACATCATCCCCACCACATCGAACCAATTCTGCCAAGAAAGAACCAGAGGAACAAAAAAAAAAAAAACAACCGAATAAACCAGATGAAAGGACATGTGAGATCCTAAATTAAAGTTGGCCGGGTAACCATTAAAAGAAAATTTTGATTACAATCCCTGGTTAATAGAATCCCCTTAAGATGCTTACAATCCTACTTCTTATTGTCTCCATGTGCAGTCGAATTTCCAATATATTCAAGTAGAAGAGTACAAACTAACATGAACATGCACTACTAGCAAATACAGAGGAACATATGAGTGTTTTCTCTAGAATACAGTGGATGATATATATTATTGGAAGGGGAACAAGTAGAAGCTTACGACCTTATCATGAATTACAGTAAATACAGAGGGACTGAGAGAGAGAAAGACACACTTAATTAAACTCTTCAAATCGAACTACAACTCCGAAAGTAATAAAATTTCTTGCTCCAATTCTGCAAACAGCCTCTTTTGGAGAGAAATTCTTGAGAAAACCAATGGGTCTTGATCATTTTATCAAATTTGCTGCTTGGGAATTGGGACTTGGGAGTGAAGGAGTCGGAGAGGAGGCTGCTTTGGCTAATTTGGGGCTTGGCTCAACTTCAGAACTGGACCTAAATGAATTTCTCTCCCAAAACACCAAAACGACGTTTTGGTGTAGGAAAAAAAAAATAATAATCCCCAGGCGTTCGCGCAAGAAGCCTTGAGGCTCGCTTTGGACGCCTTTCACGCCTTCAGCAGCCCCTTGAGCGCCTCTACGCCTCATCTGCAAAACAGAGGCTTTCTCTTGTACGCTTCACGCTTTAGCTTTTTAGAGAAAATTTTACAAACGGTACCCGAATTAAGACCCACTCTAAACTTTAGTACCCGACTATGCAAAACTACAACTTTGGTACCCGAAGTTTGAAGTTTGACCCAACATTCATACACGCCGTCATGGACGGCGTTAACTAGCTGACATGTTGCATATTTTGAGGGGTAATTCGGTCCCGTCACTGTTTAAACTACTCCCCAGCACTCGATCACTAGCTTTGATTTCTCAGTCCATCTTCAATTCCAACCAAAACCCAGTTCAACAAACATGTCAATCATCCTACTGCCCATAGTGAGATACCTTGTAATGGGTCTTTTTTCCTCTATTCCCCCATCATAGATGGGCTCTGCAATCACAATCTTAGACATTGGTAGTGTGAGCTCAAAGAGAAGAATGACGGGACTTTGAACAAGGGAAATGGTGAGCTGGGTTTTCGGTGGAGCTAATCTTCAAGGAGAGGATTTTGCTGAATCATGGTGGGTTTTTGGTGCCCGTTGCTTGTTCCGGTTGACGATTTTGGCTCAGGAGTGTACTAGGCTAGTGAAGCTTGAGCTTTCTGGGTGTGAGGGAAGCAGAGAAGACGTCCTGAGTTTTGGAAAATCACCGTAAGCAGAAGTAGAGAAGACATCGATTATAGGGACCTCGACGGCGACGGTGGTAGGGTTTTGTTCAAGCGGTTTTGAGTCCAAGGATGACGACGAGACTATCTCTATCTCAGAATTTCACCACAAGGGATCCGGGTTTGGGGATCCGGGTAGGGTAATTTTCAGCTTATGTGGTAATGATAATGCCCCTATGTTGGAGGATTTGAGTTTCTGTGATCATAGGATGCATGGTGTGTGGTTGGCTGATTTCGTATTGTGAGAATTTGAAGACTCTGAGGTTTCAATCTTGTAAACTTTCGTATGGTGGGTGGTTCTCCTACACTCTCAATCATATTCTCTATTCTCATAATATGAAATGGACACCTGACACCAAATCTCTTCTTCCATCAACCATCGTCAGAACCAGTTTGGGAAAGAAAGGTAGTAGATTTTTCAGGAAAAGTAGAGACTTGAAGTTTCTGTTTGATGCTCCTTGATCTTATGCACAGATGATTCGTGTCATAGCTGCTATTAATCTTCAAGTTTCTAGATGTTTCTCTCATTGTTGTGTAGAATTTTCCTAATTTTCAAGAGGGAAAGAACATTGGCTCAAATCAAATAAAGCACTCAAATCCATATTCCAATGACAACCTAACCCAGATGAAGAAGAAAGGATCTGCAAAAGATCAGGGAAGAAGAAGAAGAATGGATCTGCAAAAGATAAGGTGTGGGTAACAAAATGACCTAAATACCCCTCTAAATTTAGCATGTGGATTGTTAGGTAACACCGTCATGGACGACGTGTATGAATGTTGGGTCGGGCTTCAAACTTCGGGTACCAAAATTGTAGTTTTGCATAGTCAGGTACCAAAATTTAGAGTGGGTCTTAGTTCGGGTACTGTTTGTAAAATTTTCTCAGCTTTTTAATACCTCGTAAGAACTACTATAGAGAGGTACAAGAAGGCATCTTCCGATAACTCAGGTGCAACCACTATTACAAAAATCAATGCTCAAGTAAGCCAAATCTCTTTTTAAATGTATTTGTTACATTTTATGGGGTCGTTTTGGATACCTTGATGTATGTCATATCCTTATTTTTCTATTTTTTTTAATTTTTAATAAATTAATGTAGTGGAAACTCATTGAACCGGTTAACAGATTACCCACTTAAATGTTGACATGTGTCATTTTTAAACAACACTGTTAAAGGAAAAGCACATGTGCCTTCGTCAAGTGACTGACGGAGAGGGAATCAAGGAATTAGCGATTACCATAAATCAGCAAGGATTACGGATCAATCAGCATTTAATGTCATTATTGTAATTGATATTTCAGTTGTAATTCTCTCTCTATATAAAGGGACGATGAAATGAAATGAGAAGACCAATTCCAATTCTCATTTTTACTTTTACACGTTATCAGCACGCTCAGAGCCAATAGTCAGAGAAAAAAAACCTAGTTTTCCAGTTTCTTTCTTCTCTCCGTCGAAAACAAGAACCAAAACCCTAGAAGAAAAAAAAACTTTTTCTTCTTTTTTTGCCGTCACCAACAATTCCAAAAAAAAAAAAAAACTTTTCCTTGCACAACAGCGCACAAATCCAGCCCCGCCTGCGCGCATCAGCCCAGCCTCCAACACTCATCTGCCTACACGTTCTCCAAGTGGCGCCATCCTTCATTAGACCCAGATTGGATTCGTCGCCATTCATCAGCCTAAGCTAGCCTCGCAGCACCCTTGCATCCCCATCTGCAGCCCAATCGCAGACCGCCTTGCTCAACCCAGCGCTTGCCCAACCCCGATCCCGTCGCTGCCTCGGCCCAGCGCCCTCCAACCCGCCACCTGCAACAGCCAAGCACCTTTGCAGCCTCCAGTTCTTCACGCGGTCCCTTGCCCAGTTGCTCGCCTCCACCCACCTGTAGCGCAAACTAGAAGGAAAAGAAGAGAAAAAAAGAAAAAAAAAAAAAAGTGACCCGGCCCAAAAAGAAAAAAGCAGGCATCTGAGGCCCAGAAAAAAAAAAGCAAAGAAAAAAAAAACAGGCCCTGCGGCCCAGACAAGAAAAAAAAAGAAAAAAGCAGGCCAAGAAAAAGAAAAAAAAAAAACAAGGCCCAGTAGCCCACTGCTGAAAAGAAAGAGGAAGCGGCCCAGTTTTTCTCAAGCCCAAAAACATCGCTACGCCGTCTGCATCAACACGCGCGTGCGCTAGGATTGTTTTGTTTTATCGAAATCAAGTATGTTTATTTATTTATTTATTTAATTTCATATCCGGTATATTTAATTGTTTATCATTAGAACTTTTGAGCATGTTATATTATTGCTTATTATATATGTGATATATATTCGTGGAATCTAAAGCATATGAATTTTATTTATGTTTAGTATTTTTTTAAGCATGCCTTATATTTTATTGTTTATGTTTTTATTACTTATGAAATTTTGAGCATATTTTTATTTTATATACGCCTATATAATTATGCCTACCCATGTCTTTATATTATGCTATTGTTTATATTTTATTTTACGCATGATATATTATTGTGATTATTATGTGTAACATATTTTTTGTTGTATATTTGTGAAATTTGAGCATGCCATGTAATTTTTTTTTTTATATATGCTATGTTTACACATGCTATGATTATTCCTTATTTAGAATGCTATACATAAATTACGTTGCCATGATAATGAAAATTCATGCGCATTATAAACACATAATTACCATGATAAAGTATTTTCACATAGCATCGAAAAAAATATGACCATTACGAATCTTGATCCTGAAATCTAATTCATATTTTTGAAAAATAATTCACATGGATGTCTTTATGACTGCGTAATTTATATCTTCCCTCTTGTTTATGTAGATGGTTGATCCAACTCGACCTAAATTTGACATCTTGGACTCAGAAGGACTTGAGTATCATCGTTGGGTTTCCAATGTAGAAACTGCCTTTGTTGCAAAAGACTACACTACCACCATTACCGACCCCAAAGATGATGAACCATCTAATAAGGTAAAAGCAAATGCCTTAATGTTTCTGAGGCGATATATTGATCCTAGCCTACGCTGGGAGTACCTTCAGTTGAAGACACCCAAAGAACTGTGGGATGCCCTTAAGGGACGTCTTGGGAACATTCATGACACCTTGCTCCCAGAACTGACCGTTCAGTGGAATGAAATCGGCTTGCTTGACTACAAAAGGGTCAATGACTTCAACAAGGACATGTTGCGCCTCAAGGCACGTCTCAATTTCTGTGGAAAGGAACTCACAGAAGATGATATGATCCAGAAGACTCTTTCCACTTTTCCTACTTCAGCACTTATACTAGCGAACCAGTATAGGCTGGAGTATGACAACAAAAGAATCACAACCTTCAATGAGCTGATCAACCTACTGCAAGTGGCTGAGAGGCATAATGAGGTTCTCTTGAACAACAATGCCAGGCCCATTGGGACAAAGAAAATTTCCGAGGCTAATTATGGCAAAATGAAAGGTGGAAAGAGCCCCAATGCAAAGGGGTTTGGACGTGCTGATCCCTACCCGCGTGGCAACAATGCACCACGTGGCAAGGGACGTGGGGGTCGTAGTAAGGGCCGTGGAGGCCCTCCCAATGTATGGCACAGAGATGGTGGTGCTGGCCCTAGTGGTCATGTAAACAAGGTGCAAAGGGCACCGAAGAACCCTCCAGTCAAACAGGAAAGAGTTGGCAATGAACCATGCTATAGGTGTGGAGTCATTGGGCATTGGTACAAGAACTGCCAAGCAAGCAACATAGTTGCAGCCACTTACAAGAGATGTAGGGAGTCTAAAGAACAAGAGGCTCACTATATGGAAGAAGAAGGACATGACCCAGACTTCAACCTCACAATTACAGACTTCAATGGCAACAAGAAACTTGCCCAGTCAATGGATGATCCAGATTTTGACTGATCTGCTTTATTTATCTTATTTTCCAAAGACAGTTGTGAAGGCATAATGCCTCATTTTTAATTAGACTATTGTTTGGTCTTAAAGAATGGTTTGATGAATTAGATTTCTGAACAAGACTTTGATTTGATTATCTTTGGCTTATTAATAAATTTTGAATTTTATTCTGAAGCATTGAATTTATTCGAATTTATTTACTACAAATATTTACATGGTTTGAAATAGCACTATAAAGATGTAAAGCAATACATCTAGAAAAAGGAAAAATTATTAGAATGAAAAGATTGTCATTCTACCCAAATAGAAATATTCACCAAGAGCTAATGGAACCTTGTTAAGTTTCAAAGATATTTGTGCCAACGGTTATCATGTAGAAACACACTGTGAGAATGGAACTGAATACCTTTATATTACCTCTAATGAATGTGGATGGAAACACATTTTAGAGAAACTAATTAGTCAATCTAGTGGACTATACCTCACTACTATTCAGATAATTGAATCTTCTGCTGTCACCAATAATGAAATGTGGGACACTAACTCATACAGGCTTTGGCATGACCACCTAGAGCACTCTGGTCGTGACATGATGATCCGTATTTTAAAGAACTCACACGGACATCCCTTCTTTCGAGTGAAAATAAAATGGGACAAAACATTCCATTCTTACAAAGGATACAAGGAGATATCTGTGGAGCTATCCATCCAGAATGTGGACTATTCAAGTACTTTATGGTTCTGGTGGATGCTTCGACACGCTGGTCACATGTCGCTTTATTGTCCACAAGAAATGCTGCATTTACAAAACTCCTAGCACAGATTATACGCTTAAGGGCTCACCACCCTGATCACCCTATCAAGTCTATAAGGCTTGATAATGCTGGAGAGTTTACATCAAAAGCATTTGATGATTTTTGCATGTCTATTGGGATCGATGTAAAGCATCCTGTACCCCATGTGCATACACAAAATGGTCTCGTAGAAGCCACCATCAAAAGGCTACAGATGGTGGCTAGGGCACTGGTTATGCGCACCAACCTGCCTATATCTGCCAGGGGTTATGCAATATTGCATGCAGCTTTACTTATTCATTTCAGACCCACTGTTAGCCAACCATTTTCTGCGTACCAGTTGGTAACTGGATATGAGCCTGACATTTCACACTTACGCATATTTGGTTGCGCAGTATATGTGCCTATTGCGCCCCTACAGCGCACCAAAATGGGTCTTCAGAGACGATTAAGTATTTATGTTGGATACAAATCTCCAACAATTATCCCTTACTTGGATCCCTTGACAGGCAATCTCCTTACCGCTAGATTTGCGAATTGTCACTTTGATGAGACAATCTTTTAATCGTTAGGGGGAGATAGGAAAACTGATTTTCCAAGGGAACGACAGGAATTGTCGTGGTTTGTCCCAACTCTGTCTCATTTTGATCCCCACACTTCACAAAGTGAAAGTGAAGTGAAAAGAATAATCGATCTTCAGAACATAGCAGATTCGATGCCTGATGCGTTTACTGATATGGCAAAAGTGACGAGATCACATATACCAGCTGCAAATGTGTCTGCAAGGTTAGAAGTCCCCAACAAAGGGCACAGCGCCGCATATCATTACAACCACACTTAGTGGAGGTGTGGTTGAGGCCGTGGCTCCCCAAAGGAAGAGGGGGAGGCCACTTGGTTCGATTGACACTCACCCAAGGAAGAAGAGGGTGAGTAAGGTACAAACTGATCCATTAATCATCAATGTAGAGAATCCCTCTCATGAGATTGTCTCTAATTATAGTTATGTCCATGAATCAATACTGGAGGACGCTCCGATGTTTGAAATGATTCCAGAGAACAAAGAAATCTCAATGGATTGTGAGAGTGCGTAAGAGTTGATAGAAAGATCTTCCATACACATTGATGATGTATTGCGTACTCTGTTGCTCAAGAAATCATAGAGCACAATGATATTGAACCACGCTCTGTTGCATAATGTCAACAAAGAGCAGATTGGCCTAAATGGAAAGAAGCAATCCAGGCAAAACTAGATTCTCTGGCAAAGAGACAGGTATTTGGTCCGGTAGTGCTAACCTCACCAAGTGTAAAGCCTGTAGGACATAAATGAGTCTTTGTCAGAAAGCGTAATGAGAAGAATGAAGTCCTGAGGTACAAGGCTAGCCTTGTGGTGCAAGGTTTCTCACAACGTTCCGCTACTTAGTTAGCTTGGTAGTTTCCGAAGGACTGGAAATGCAGCTCATGGATGTGGTTACTGCATATCTCTATGGGGATCTTGATTCATAGATATATATGAAAGTGTCTGATGGCCTTACATTACCCAAGTCAAGTGACTCTAAACCACGGAGTGCGTTTGCAATTAGGTTGAAATGCTCACTTTACGGATTGAAACAATCCGGGCGGATGTGGTATACCCGTCTAAGTGACTACTTGATTGGGAAGGGATATAAAGCGGCAAAATGACGCCGATGAAGGAGGTGAGGAGGAAGACGCGGAGACCATCGGAGCCCGACAACAGAAGAGGGTAAAACAGGCTTCGCAGCCGGTGACGGTGGCCGTCGCCGACGAGGTGCCGCCGAGCGGTCTAGACTCTTTTGCTGCCTATGCGGAGTTCCTGACGGATCCCGAGTGGGAGTTCCTCTTCCACCTCTGCGAGAGGTTTGGGTTCGGCAGGTTGGATGGGACCATCTGCTCTACGGCTGTTCAACAATCGTCGTTCAGCTCGGCATTTGGGTACCTGTCCGTTGGGCTGCACGAGGTGTTCCTGGCGGCATCAAAGCAGCCTCATGTTGAGCGGCAGCTGAGGGAGGAGCTTGAAGGTCTTCAAAGGGAGTTGGGGGAGACAAATGACAAGCTGGCGGAAACCGAGCGCCTCTTTACTAAGGCAGAGTGCGACTTGGCGGATGTCCGCGGTAAGCTGAACGTCGCCATTGACCGGGACATTGAGCGGAACTATTGGGTATCCCGGCTGGAGAAAGACATAGCTCTGTTGCAGGAGCAGTTGGCTGCAAAGAGTAAGCGGGTTGATATCCTTCAGTGGAAGTCTGCCGCCAAGTTCGCAGAGTTGAAGAAGTTGGAGGGCGAGGTTGCCCGGCTGGGGACTAAGAGGAGCCGTGCCGAGGCCTCCGCTGTGGAGGCTTACAAGCAGTCTACAGCATTCAAGCATGCCCTGACGGAGGCGGCGAAGACCAGTGCCGCCGCCAACTTCGAGCTGCTGAACAAGAAGGGTGCCATCGATTGGGTTAAAGCGTCTGGGCTAACCGGGCCGTTGGGTCAGGGTGAACCTTCCGCAAGCGGTGTGGCCCCTGCTCAACCTGAGGGTGCCTGCTCAGGCAGTGGTGAGAGTGGTGAGTGTCCGGCAGATTACTCTCAGCGTACTCCACTTCCCACTCAGTCTGAATTTTCCCGTGCCGACTTCATGGCGGCCCACATTCGGGCTGATGGCACCATTGTGATGTCGAGCCCTACCCCTACCGCACCTGGGTCAGATCAGACGAGCTGCTTGGCCACCCAGCAGCCGCCGGTGGACGGTGAAAATGTTGCAGTCGGTCCCGACAATGCCTGAAGACTGTCATAGCTCTGTAGCTACATTTTTTCTTTTGTTATTGCTGCTGAGGCATTTGTTTGTCTGTAACCTTGACAATATTTTTGGGCGGGGAGTCCCGACCCTAAATATATGAAGTGTCGTTATGTCTCTCAAATTTTGCCAAGTGTGGGATTGTTTCTGATAACATGATTGTGTTGTTTGAATGTTGACATACCGCTAGAGTTTTGACTTGCTTTTGTTAATCAATGAAACATTAAAGGAATTAAGATTGTTGCAAGTGCACCGTGTAGTGAACGTTGTCCGCTGACCGTTGTTTGGCGTTGCCAGTTAACTTGTGCTATGGAGAACAATGGTTTGAATAATTCCTCGTTTCATTGATAGCTGAGAGATTAGCGTTTACAAAAGAGGGGTTGTACCCGTTGGGTAGCTTCCCTTAGCTAAATATTGAACAAAAATTTAGCTAAGTCAAGATGCTCTTGGGTAGCGGCATGACTATTTGTAATAATACCGAAGGTGTTCGGTATTCCAAGGGTGGGTCGTTGTGACGCCATCCCTGTCCATTAAGTAGATGGTGCCGGGGCTGACGACTTCCACTATTTTGTATGGCCCTTCCCAAGTGGGACGGAGTGCCGTTGGTGGTGGAATGACTTCCTTCATTACCCAGTCCCCAAGTTGGAGGTTCTGGGCTTTGACTCTGGCATTGTAGAAACGTGATACCCGTTGTTTGTTTTGCAAGTTGTGCAAATGGGCCCTGTGGCGTTTCTCCTCGAGGAGATCCCTGTCGAGGTTGATGCCCTCGCAGTTGGTCTCAGACCAGTAGCCCTCGACCCTAGCGGTAGGTTGGGTGACTTCGATGGGTTGGACGGCCTCAGTTCTAAACATCATACAGAATGGTGTTTCACCGGTAACGGATGTTGGGGTTGTCCTGATGGCCCAGAGAACTTCCGAGAGCTTCTCTGCCCACAAACCCTTTGCGTCGTTGAGTTTCTTTTTTAGCAGCTTCTTTTTTATCTTGTTCACCACTTCGACCTGGCCGTTGGTTTGGGGGTGAGTGACAGATGCAAAGCTCATCTTGGTGCCCAGGTTAGCGGTGAAAGATATGAGCTCCTTATTGTTGAACTGTGTTCTGTTGTCTGTGATGATGGTATGGGGGATGCCATAGTGGTAGTAGATGTTCTTCCAGAGGAAGTGAGTGACCTTGGCAGTGGTTATTGCTGTCAGCGGTTCCGCCTCGATCCATTTGCTATTGTAATTGATGGTGACAATGATATATTTGAATTGCCCTTTAGCGGTTGGCAATTTGCCAAGTAGGTCGAGGCCCCAAGTGGAGTGAATCCATGGGCCGATGATTATCGAGAAGGGCTCTGCTGGGGCATGAGGTAGGTCAACATACTGTTGACACTTGTGGCAAGATTTGGAGACTTGTCTGGCGTCGTCGCCGAGCGTGGGCCAAAAGTACCCTTGTCGCATGGTGCGATTTACCAGTGACCTGGCACCGGAGTGATTGCCACACTCCCCAGCGTGTATCATTGATAGAACGACTTTTCCCTCTTCTGGGGTCAGACACCGGAGGTTAGGATGTGTGAACCCTTGGTGGTAAAGCTTGCCATTTTGTATGTTGTAGCGAGTTGCTCTCTGCTTGAGTTGCCGCGCTTCGACCTTGTCAGTTGGCAGCGTTCCATTGCGCTTGTAATTGATTATTTCATCCATCAAGCTGGGGTTGACTTCAATGTTGAAAATCTCCGCTGCAATGTGCACGGGTGCATGCACATAATGGTTACTGAGAGAAAGTAATTGATGTGTAGTAAAGAGTATTTGTCAGTGGGCACATGGGTTCAAAAGACTTAGCAGATTATGAGTGTATGTACAACAACAATTAATCAATTATGGTTTTTGTAAATGCCACGTGCAGAGATGTTATAAATGGTAATTACCCACTTCAGATAGAGCATGGACATAGACATACGTGTGGATGTATGTTGCATAGGCATGATGACATTCCAATTATGCTATTTGCTCTACTAAAAATAGCACACAATTTAAAACCCTTTTTGTTGTCAAGTTGTAGTAGTGAAAGTAAGGGGGTCGTTCTACGCCAAGGATCAAGGGTTCACCTTCAATTTATGTAACCTACAAAACAAAGAAAACTATAATGTTAAACTACAGTATGAAACAAATTTGAAAAACACAATTGGGGGGATTGTTGATTAATTATGCTGAAAATAAAGTAAGAACAAAAGATGAAACTGGAGTAAGTTTTTGAATATGATGATGAGCAGTTAGGAGTTCGTTATCCACCACTAAACACAATCCAAGTTCCAATTTTTCTTCCTATGTTTATTACTAAGTCATGAGAAAGAGATTGACCAAGTTACAAAGCTAGAAGCAAGCTAAGTACCTTATATTACTTCCCTATATTGTTCTAACAAGATCAAGCACCGTTATTAGACCCGTTTGAAAACATGCAACATAGAGATCACAAGCGGCTCCTACATTTAGCAAGTTCTAAAGCATTAAGCACATATGGAAGGATGTCAATCTAAGTGTACAAACTAGTACAACAAGCGTGTCTAGTTGCATTCCTCATCTTTGGTACACACCTTGGCGAGAGGCTTTACTACTTCGGTTAAAATCATAAAACTATTAGGTGAATTCCTATTTAACCTAGCACCAATTACATGCATATCCTATATGTTTGCAACCACATAAAACATACATATAAAAGACTCATCTAATCCAGAACCAAAGAACAATCTCATTGACAAAGTAACTAAAACATAGAAATTTATTATGAAACTTGAACCATAGTTTAGGGCTTCAAACTAGTCCCTAACACAAAAGTATTTAGCTACTCACTGTTCTAAGGTAAACACACAGTAGCATATTGAAAATAAAAGCACAAAGTCGCAAAAAAAGGGAGTGAAGAGACACGGTGGATGTTGCTTGAAGATGGATGTTCACGGCGGTGGCAGATGGCGACTTTGGCAGCTTCTTTTCCTTATGCTTGTATGGAGCTTCGAAAATCAGAGAGCTAGGACTGTTTTTAGGCATGAAATCTGTATGATATGGTCTGCCATGACGCAAAGAAGCCTCCTATTTTTTATGGTTTACAAGCCCCTAGCTTTTCTCCTCAAAACCGGGTTGAGTTCTCCTAATTCTTCTCCAATTCGACTTGCTTAGCTGCCACACAATCTTCTGAACCTTCCTTAAGTCTTTCTAACCATCTCTTGATAAGTATAATGCAGCAAAAATCCAATAAAATTCGTCCCAAAATCTGCCAAGAATATCTTCAGAAAATATAGCCTTTAATTCACTTTCCTTTCTCAACTAGGATTGATTTTCCTCTCCATGTTTGACAAGGGTTCCCAGCAGATACGAGGGTGATATTCTGCCACATAATAATTCTGATGTCACTCTTCAAAAATGTACAAAAACCTTCTAGAAACCTTCTTGAAACGTGGCCCAACAACGGTCTTGAAAATGCTTCGCAGAAAGACTTGTCAAAAATTCCAGATTTTCCTTATCCTCTGCTCATCTTTGCAGCATCATAACTTATGCATTCCACCACCTTTCTGGATGATTCTTGATTTTGAACTGCTCTACAACATATATTATTCGAAACTGAGTAGATAACTTCATGATTTTCATCCCTTAAGTCCAGTAGAAAAGTCCTTGAAAAAGCTTCCTGAAAAGCTGATGGAAACAGTCTTCTCGGGGTACCAACTTTGAGCACAGCCTCCGGCTTCCTCTTTATCATTCTGGACCAACTCTTTGCCTGCAGTTATAGTAGAACATGTGATCTTCAAATATTTCCAGGCTTTCCTTCATAATTCCACTCCAAAGTTCTTCAAAACAGCTTCCCAAGACAGAAGAAAATAAGGCAGACTCTAGTACTCTGTTTTCTGCTTCTCGGCAATTGTTTTGCACGGCAACTTTCTCCGTCTTCTCTTGAGTTTTATGACCAATGAAGGATCAGACTCCATCCTTTGCATCACTACTTCATGTGAAGTGCCTTGATTGTCCCATTGTAGCTCTCTTTTCTCCTTAACTGCTTCTCAAAGTACCTAAGAAAATAACAAAGTTAAATTGAACTTTTTAAGGTTTGAACTATAAAATCGATGCATTTTATGCTCCTATCACCATTCAATTAAGGCTGAGTGCCCATGTCCTATCACAGAGGCATGTATGTATATATGTAAAGGGCCATAGACATCAGAAATGTATGAATGCCAGACCGCACTTCCAATGCATAGACATATATGTATAATTTAGGATAAGGACTTAGCTTTTCTGCAGCGGCACCGCGTTGCAGGTCTGACTTCAAAAGGCTTGTTGTTTTGAGTCTAGGAGTATTGGAGAGGTCCCAGAGATCGGGTTGCTGCAAGGAGTTAAGTCACCGGGAGGGTGGATCACCGAGATGGTGGTGAGGATCATCGGGGTGGGTTAGGTGTCCAAACCCTCCCGGGTGCCCAGAGTAGAAGCTTTTCTTTTTTCTTTTTTTTTGAGATACCGTTGAGTTTGCAATAGGCAAAGTATCGCTGCAAATGTATGGGCAACTGGGGAGTTGAATTGCTGGTCGAAGTGCAGGTGCTGCCGGGAGGCGAGGGGGGCAGAGATGAGAAGTGAACTCGGAGTGACTACCAGCGACCGGGATGAGTCACCAATACATGGAGCTACTGCCAGGTTTGTTGACTAAGGAGAAAGAAACTCCAAACCAAATTCTCTCTCTTCTCCACCTCTTTTTTCTTTTTGGTTCTCGGAGTGAAGGAGACCAGTGGGTGCCGGTACCTATCTCCGGGTTGGATAGCTGGTACCGATGATAGTTGACACGGTGGTCTGCTGGTATCGGTGATGGCAGCTGGAACCGGTGAGGGAGGGGGGTACCGGTGATGGCAGGGGGTACTGGTGATGACAGCGGGTATCGGTGAGAGCAGGGGGTACCGGTGATGGCAGCGGAAACCGGTGAGGGCGGGGGGTACCAGTGAGGGCAGGGGGTACTGGTAATGACAGCGGATACCGGTGAGAGCAGGGGGTACTGGTGATGGCAGCGGGTACCGGTGAGATGTCGATTGCCGGAAGCATCTCAAGTACCTTGTTGAGAGAAGTGATGCTCGATGATCGAGACCTTGAGAGTTGGCCAAGAGTTTCTAGGTACTGAAGCTTCTGACCTGTCCACCTCCAAGAGCTCATAAGACCCATGAGTTTGTTGTTGTCGTTGGTCTGCTGACTTGTGTACCTGCTGGTTAGGACTGAAGTCCACGAATGGTGCATGTATGATCTTGATGGCTTGGCTTGTATGATTAAGGGTGCAGGGTCTTATGCGTACCCGATGACTCGTGAGAGTCCCGTGTACCTTCAGACTCGTGAGACTCCCGGAAAAGAGTGAAGCATGGGAATGGATGGGGCGGAGTGTGCACGTACCCGCTGACTCGTAGTACCCGATGGCTCCTCGGAGGCTTGGGTGAGGTTGAGGGAGAGGGGTGTCCTGCATGTACCCATGTACCTGGTGACTCGTGGTACCTCGCATGATTCTTGCTCAAAGTCAGAGGTTCATACCCATACCTAGGTACCTTCCTTCTATGAAGCATGATGGGTATCATGGGCGAGATGAATATGAGTGGGAAGAGCAACATGACTTTTTGTATCGATTTCCACAGACGGAGCTAATGTTTCTGTGTGAGAATACGGAACGGGAACTAAGTATGAGGCAAGGTAGAGAGGGTGACACAAGCATGTATAGTGGTTCACCTTGCCCTTGAGACAAGGCTACGTCCACTTAGAGGTTTCACTATGAGTGAGGCCAAGTAGCCTTTGTAGTGATACAAGTATGGGGATCATGGATCCCATCCCTTTCCAAGAAGGGGAGGACTTCCTCTTATAGCTAAAGGAAGACCCATGATCTATTCTATATTTCCGATGTGGGACATAATACACATATTTCTTCTCTTGAAGCCTTTTGGAGAGCATGGGAGAGTGACCTCCCGACTAGATACCAGCCGACCTCCACCATAGCAAGGTAGCTTGGGTGTCTGTCTACCGGAGGCATGTCGTAGGCGGGACTAACCATGTAGCGGGGGCCACCTACGAGGTTGTTGCTTATGCTTGGCGGTATGTGATATAGGCGGTATGTACACTAGGATAATTTGTACTTGTGCTTAGTTGTTCGTAACTAAGTGGGGTTCCCTATTCCCTTGGGTACGATCCTTGGAGCTTAATTTATTTGCCCTAAACTTGATGATCGTGTTATATGCGTGAGGCGCTCGTATATGCACCGAATCACCTGGCATGGAATGCACGGGGATGCCTCGGCACATTCAGACAACAAAAGAAGAAATTTTGCCTTTGTCTGAGATTCATACTCGTGCATATCGTTTTGTGAAACTGCCTGATAGAACTTCATTACAAGTTTCTCATATTGGAACCGTAACATTTACCCCAGACTTTGTCCTTCACAATGTTCTTTGTGTCCCATTGTTCTATCTCAACCTAATTTCTATCAGCAAACTTGCCTTAGACTCATTTTATATCACTGTCTTTCTCAACAAGTTTGTTTTATACAGGACCTACGATCGAGGAAGATGATTGGGACGGGAACTGAGAGTAAGGGACTTTACTACCTCAATCTGCTAGGGAAAGAAAGATGCAATGTGGTGAGCACCAAAACACAAGACCTGTGGCATCAAAGGCTAGGCCATCCATCCAGCAACGTATTTCGATTATTTCCCTTTCTTGCTAATAAATCTTGCGATACAAGTAACTGTTCAGTCTATCCTGTAGCTAAACAGACTAGGAAACCTTTTTCATTGAGTATTTCTTCTAGTGATTCTTGCTTCGACTTGATACATGTTGACATTTGGGGGGGGGGGGGGGGGGGGTTGTTATCACGTACCATCCATTTTTGGAGCGCAATATTTCTTAATAGTCAATGATCACATTCACGATGCACTTGGATTTACGTCATGAAACACAAATCTGAAACACGAAATCTACTTGTTCACTTTGTCAACTTAATTGAGAATCAATTTGGAAAAAGGGTGAAAGTAGTTAGGAGTGATAATGGTCCAGAATTCAAGTGCACACAGTTCTATTCTTTCAAGGGTATTGTGCATCAAACTAGTTGTGTCAAAACGCCACAACAAAATGGCGTGGCTAAGCGCAAACGGAAACACTTACTAAATGTTGTACGTGCTCTACTCTTTCAAGCCCACTTGCCTAAACAATTCTGGGGGGATGCTATCTTAACTGCCACTTATCTCATAAACAGGACACCAACACCACTCCTTAAAGCGAAAACTCCATTTGAAAAAATCTTCCACAAAATTCCAACTTATTCTCATTTACGTGTCTTTGGTTGTCGTTGTTTCGTCTCTACTCATCCACTTCGACCTACCAAATTTGATCCACGTTCCACCAAGTGCATTTTCCTTGGGTATCCTCTTGGTCAGAAGGGATATAGGGTCTATAGCTTAAGGGACAAGAAAGTGATAGTATCTTGGGACGTCACCTTCTTTGAAACAGAATTTCCTTACAAAAATTCCTCCGATATCTCCACACCTTCAATCTCCACTAATATTGCATCTCCTAATCATGTCTTTCCTTCTTTGACCACATCACTACACCTTGACAATTCCTCTCCCACAAATCATGTAGATCCTCCCATATCTTCTACTCCAAGTCAATCACTTCCCATTCATAACTCAATCTCCACAAATTCCGTGGACCCTCCAACATCTTCTCTTCCCATATCTTCTGCTGAAAACCTTCCATCCACTTCTCAAAACTTACCAAACACAGTTGCTCATCATTCCTCACCACCTTCACCGTCACGACCTCTACCTTCTTCATCACCACGGCCAACAGAACCATCACCACGATGATCTACTCGTTGAAGCAGCTCTCCCCTCACGTACCGTTTCATCCTCTTCCTTGAACAAAGTCGTTTCTTCATGTAAAAATCATTCTCTTTCCTATGTTTTATCATATGATCGTCTTTCTTCTAACCATAGAGTCTTCACTGCCAAAATTACTATCGAAAGAAAACCCAACTTCTTTTCACAAGCTATTCTAGCACCACGATGGCGAGAGGCCATGAACGCATAAATACAGGCCCTTCAGGCCAACATGACATGGAGTTTGGTGCCACTTCCTACTCACAAGAAACTAATTGGCTGTAAATGGGTTTACAAGATCAAATACAATCCCGATGGTACTGTTGAGAGGTACAATGCACGCTTGGTTGCTAAAGGCTATAGCCAAGTTGAAGGAGTCTACTATCGAGAAACTTTTGCTCCGGTGGCCAAGCTCACCACTGTCCGTGTCCTACTGAGTCTAGCAGCTATTCAAGGTTGGCATCTTCATCAATTAGATGTTAACAATGTATTCCTTAATGGTGACCTTTTTGAAGATGTGTATATGCAATTGCCTCCCGGTTTCGGACGAAAGGGGGAGACTCGAGTGTGCAAGTTGCACAAATCATTGTACGGCTTAAAACAAACATCGAGGCAGTGGTTTTTGAAGCTCTCCACGGCTCTCAAGGCTGCCGGGTTCAAGAATCATGATCTGATTATTCATTATTAGTCTAAAACACGCAAGGAAGATCCACTTCATTATTAGTTTATGTTGATGATGTTATATTGGCGGGAAATAGCTTGCATGACATTGAAGAAACTAAACAGTCTCTTTTAAATCAGTTTAAGCTGAAGGACATGGGGCAGCTGTGATATTTTCTCCGAATAGTGGTGGCAAGGTCCAAGCAAGGGATTGTTTTATGCCAAAGAAAGTATGCGCTCGAAGTACTGGAAGATGCAGGCTTTCTTGGTGCTAAGCCGTCTCGGCTACCAATTGAACACAACTTGACATTGACGCAAGGAGATAGAGCTTTATTGCAAGATGCTTCTCAATATCGAAGATTGGTTGGCAGGCTCATATACCTGACAATCACAAGGCCAGACCTAGTCTATGTTGTACACATTCTGAGCCAGTTTATGGATAAACCAGGACAACCTCACTTGGATGCAGCATACAAGGTTTTGAGATATATAAAGCAGACACTGGGACAAGGAATCCTTTTGCCTTCTACAGGATCATTGGAACTTAAAGCATTTTGTGATGCGGATTGGGCACGATGTAAAGACACAATAAGGAGGTCTACAACTGGTTATTGCATTTTTCTTGGTAATGCGCCCATATCTTGGAAGACAAAGAAACAAGGAACTATGCCACGTTCAAGTGCGGAGGCGGAGTACAGGTCCATGGCCACGACATGCTATGAGATAACGTGGATGCGAAGTATACTGAAGGATTTGAATGTTGGACTTACTTATGTAGTCAAACTATTTTACGATAATCAGGCTGCAATTCACATAGCATCGAATACTGTGTTTCATGAACGCACAAAACACATAGAGATAGACTGCCATGTGGTGCGTGAGAAGGTACAGAGAGGACTAGTCAAGACCGTACATGATCGAACAAAGGAACAACCAGCAGACTTGTTCACCAAGGCGTTGAATTCGAAACAATTCACTACACTGTTGGACAAGTTGGGTGTAATCAATATACGCTCCAACTTGAGGGGGAGTATTAAGGAAAGAGATCGTGTGTGATTAGAGGTTTCATGTTATTAGGAATCTGATGTAATTAGCTGATTGATTTGTTTGATCTGTATTACCATAGATAGTCGTACAATTGTGGATCATGCTGATATCCACTCTGTATATAAGTTGTACCAAAGCATATCAATTAATACAATTAAGAAAACATCTTCACAATTCTGTTTCTCTAGAGATAGTACAAAGAATTGCTTTAATCTGGCAGAACTGATTTCTCCTTTGTCAAACTTCCTTTTATTCCTTTCTTGCCAGAGGCACCATAGCAAATTACACACCGATATGTACCACAGTAATTTTAAGGAACTATTAAGAGAAGAAAGGAAATGATCTTGGAATAAGTCATGTAGGGACGCACCTAGAGGAGGATGTAGCCTAAATAATTGCAAAAGCCAATCCCAAAGCGCCACAGCAATATCACATGTAAGGAAGAGGTGCTGTGTGGTTTCTAGACTCTTACTACAAAATAAGCACCTTGAACAAAGACTAGTTCCACGTTTTTGAATGAAATCATCAGTTGGAATCTTGTTTAGCAGAATTTTCCATGTTGTAATACTTTTCCTAGGCTGAATTGCAGCATGCCAAATGTACTTGCACCGCGCCAAATGTACTTGCACCACATGGGCCCAGATAAAGGAGAAGCAAGGGTGTTGTAAGCTTCTCTAGTTGTCAAAGAGCCTGATGCCGTGGCAGATAAGACCACTTGATCCGCCGTAGGCTCTGTTAGGATTTCCACCGAATGGATTGAATGGGCTGCTTCAGGAAAGGTGCGACAGAAACTTGCAGGAAGACACCATTGCCCATTATTAATAAAACCACAAACTTTGTCATTGAGTAGCTGACAGGACCCGCCCCCAGATTTCACCCTGAAATACGAAGTGGCCTTGCGGGGCCCATCTCAAAAAAAAAATTACCAAAAATTTGGCGATACTTCCCCTAAAATGGACTACCCGAACTTGTAGAAAGATGATAACACTTCTAAACAGTCCATCCTTATTCTCCTGGAGCCACCCTGTTCCCCGAATCACATTATCTCCTAGTTCACATAACACAAATCTCCATTTAACAATATATAGCTATTAGATTACCAGAATAATCTAATACCCAAGAATACAAAACAAAAAGGATAAAAGGATTGATAAATCCTACAATACGGAAGCAGTGACGACTATGCATGCCTCAATTCCATGTATGCCCGACCTCAACAAATCTAGTCTGCAAGCTGGGCATTTAAAACCGAAAGGCCCAGGGGAAAAGCATTTAAAACGTTAGAGTGAGTGGATATAAAAAAAACTAATCTCGAAGGAAACAAATATAAGATTTAATGCTTTCCCAAATTATTTTCTTAAAAACCAAGCATGCAGTAAAATCTTGAAATTACTCTTAATCTTTCTCTTTATTGAAATCATGACCACATGTTGTAAATCATCTGGACAAACGTCTCAAAATCTCTTAAAATCTCATAGTCTCTTAATTCTTGTTAAAATATTCATGTCTCAAAAACAGGCAATGACTAGAGAGAACTGCTGACTAGTCATCTCATGCCACTTGAAGGGGTCCGCCGACCAGGGACGCATCGGAGGGGACTGCCGACCAGATGAGGAGGTGATGGTTAGAAGGGACTGCCGACTAACCATAGATAGTTAGAGGGGACTACTGACCATATGAAGCATCGGAAGGGACTGCCGACCGGAATATTCTAGAGAGGACTGTCGACCAGGTAATGCATGTATGCACTGACTTATTAACCTCCTCAATAAACTGGAATCAATCTCTTTAAAATAATTGCTTTCGGAAAGAAACCCGATATTAGTTTAATAAATCGTCCATAAATCACCGAAAGCATAACTCAAAAATATCTCAATAAATAATTCATACTTGCATATCAACATATAAATCGATATTCGAAAAACATAGCATCAAGAATTCTTGATATCTCAAATATTCAAAATCTATAATTCTCAGTATATTTTCTTAATCAACCATTTCCCAAAAATCACTTCTCAACTCAATAACTCATTAATAAATAGGCTCGAAAATCTACTAAAAGTCCTCAGGAAGGAAATCCACTAGTAATCTCAATTCATAGAGCATAAGTAAATCTCAAGAAATCAAAGCTTATAAAATCATAAAACTCAATAATTCAAATCATAAATTAAATCTCAATCGAAAAATAATAATATACTGCATGCACAATTAAATTAAAATAAATGTCCACACACAGATTTTGGTTATGACGACCGTCCAACTATTTCTTCCTCAACTCGCATTATCCGTCGTCCTGAACAAACAATATAACAAATAATTGTTCCTTAAGAACCGGGACTTAATTTATGATAATAATTTCAAAACCCTAAAACCAATAAATCATTGGATGCTCGAAATCAATACAAAACAACTCCAAACTTCATAAGTTATATCCACTCAATAATTAGAACAACATATCAGAAAATATGATCGATCCAATGGTCGGATCTTCCCAAATCAAACTCCGAACTTCCCAAAACTTTGGAAATTCCTAAATGTGCACCAATCGATACGAAGTTCATATCTACATGCTCATAACAATATACTCGACCCAACAAACCAAACTAGAATGCCGAGAACAGCCGAACGTGCCCCCACGCGCCGCCACAGGTGATTGCGTGTGGGTCCCACGCTCCGCCAGTTCCCACCCCAAATCTGGCTACCAAATTTCATCCACAGCATCATCTCATCATCCTCAACCTCTTTCATAACTACAACATTGATCAATTTCAAGTGCATAGGGTCGATTTTACCTTAAACCCGAAACCCCCACGATTTGCTCAAATCTTGAATTCTCCTTCCTCCAGCTGAATTGAAGCAAAAGAGTTGGTGGGCTAGGACCATGGAGGAAAGGGCTAAAAATCCCAGATGGTGGCGCCGCCTAAGATGGTCGAAAAACGGCGATCGGACCGGATTTCGGTTTTGCACTACAATCGGTTTCTGGCTTGATTCTCCTTCTACATCTCAAATCATCCCAAACCACTAACATAGCAAGGAAGAGGAGGACAAGGCAGTTCTAAAGAGGTTAGTTTCATGGCTGAAGGTGGCCGGAAACGTCGCCGGCGAGGTCAGGAAACTTGTTGTCGGTATGCTCTTTCTCTCTCTTTGAGGTTCTCTCTCTGTCTCTTCGACTTCCCAAAATAGAAGGCCCGAAAATAGTGAGTTTTGGGAAACATCCCAATTTAATACAATAATCCCCCAAAATTACAAAATTGCCACTACGTTTAAACCTTTAGAACTTCTTCATTACAACTTTGATTTTAACGTGCTACATGTCCACGAACTCGGTTTATTGTGCTCTACAACTTTCTAGAAGGAAGTTTCCTCAAAAACTGACCTAAACAAAAAGTCAACTCTTGAAACCCTTAAAAATGAAAGTAAAACGTAAAAATAATTATCGTTTACTATCCCAATGACTAGTAAACGGGTAAGTTTGGGTACGGAGTGTTACAGTAGCTCTTGGATCTCCAAAGCATAATTGGCAGAATTTACTAGAACTTCTGTCACGCCCCTGATTTTTAACACAAATAAAAATCGATATATAATCCCATAATTATACATGCGTGATCGTTCAGCCATCAATACAAAATACCTAGAAACTTTTTCCCTTTAAACCAAGTACAAACTGATGCCCTGAACCCTCAAAATCAATATACACTCGCTCCACAGAGTTATATCTTACACAAGCTTACGAATTAAATTGTCAACAATAAAATAAAACGTAAATGCTCCTCAGAACTCACTACAACGGAAGTCTTTATAACGGTAAAGTCACAAAATTGACTTCCTACCGTAATGCTACCAGCACGCCACCTCAGGTTCAGCCACGATTATCCTGACCAGCAGAAATAACCCCTACACCGTTTGAATGGTGCACCGGGTTGCCACACAACAAACCTAGTAAGCTTTTGCAAGCCCGTATAAGTAACTCAAAACACACACGCACAACTCGTCCAACGAGGAAACCCATCAACTCGTGAAAAAGAACCACACACCTTGTTTTTTCCCAACACAGCACATTCTTTTCCCAAAAAAACACAACACAATCACCCCATGACAAAAATCATATTAATTGAAACTCTGACAATTTAAATATGATACACAAGTCCTCCCCAGACATTTAAAAGAAAGCATCCCCGAAACTCCCTTTTTAAAAACACGTACTCATGACCATCAGATAGCTCCCCGCTACCCCCCTTGATGTACCAACAACAAATCAGTCCAACTTGGACAAACAACACATCGGTCCAACCTGGACAAACAACACATCAGTCCAACTTGGACACACAACACATAAATCCAACCTAGACACACAACACATCAACACACACCTCAATCATATCTATCGTTAACCTAACAAATAGAATATGATTCACAAGTCTTCCCAGGACATTTAAAAGAAAGAATCCCCGAAACTCTCTTTTAAAAACACGTACTTATGAGCATCAGATAGCTCCCCGCTACCCCCCATGATGTACCAACAACGGACTAGAGCTCTAACTGATCGTATCCACTCACCCGGCCAAAGGCGTGAAGTCCCAATCGTCAGATAGGTCACCACACAGGTCACACAGATCGCTAATTGATCGTATCTGTACCTACATGTACATTTGCAAGCATAATTAGCTATAATAAGCTACGCTCATTGTACCGCCAGAAGTACCAACTCCCACCAAAGTAATGTCCTACGGATAGATAGCCAGGCGGGCTACGGCCTGTGCACAGGATCATCCCCAGATCACCGCCGACGCGCCGCCACGCGCTGCACCAAGACAGCGTCAGAAGCTACTGAAACTAAGAACTGAAGCATATCAGTCCCACATCGAAAACAAAGAGAAGATCAGACCTCTCCTCACCTATAAATAGGTCCTCTCTTCTCTCTTCATTAATTACGCATTTACTACTCATTTATTGTTGTGCTGCCTATATGTATTGGCTGACTTAGGCATCGGAGAAGTGAAGACCGCCCAACGCGGTCTCCCTCTGACGCCCTGTCTTTCATTTGACAGCCAGCGAAGATCACCGAGTATACAGAGTAGCGGTCCGCCCACCGGACCTGCATTAAACAAAGGTTTGGCTACCGCCAGACTTTGAGCATTAACATTGGCGCCGTCTGTGGGAACTCTTGAACAAAAGGTCATCCCATCACAACTACCATGACTAGCGGTAGCGGGGGAAACGCTGAGGAGCAGGCAGACCAATCCGCCATCCCCCAACCCTCCAATCCAGCGGTAGGTGTTAACCGCGCACTATTCAACACCCCAGCCAACCCCGGCGGTGAGGCAAATCCAAGCAGCAGCCGCCCACCAGGCCAGGATCTCGCCGCCATGTATGAGCTGGCATTAGCAGACCTTCACAAGGCAAACAGAGAGCGTGAAGAGGAGCGCAGAGAGAAGACTGAGGCCCAAAAACAGGTGGCTACGCTGATGTCACGTTTTGATGACCTGAAAAGGACTTTGGAAAGAACCGCCAATCCAGCGCAGAGCGAGCATTCACACAGCACCAGGCGTAGTCAGCCCAACACTGGCACATTAGCACCAGGACCAGCCATACAGATGCAGGTTCCGCTGGACCCACCTGAACTATTGGGGATGGGACCACCGCCCATCCCCCAGCTAATGTTAGAGCAGGAGGCGGAGTCAGTACCGCGCACCAACCGCTCGGAAGTTAGGGCAATCCGCCCGCGCCAAGGCGTAGGCAGGCCCAGCGGAGTGTATATGCCGGATCCGCCGGCGACGCAACAGCCCAAATTCTGGAGAGGATGCAACAGTTGGAACAGAGGTTGGTCCGGGCGGAGTCGGGCGCCCCGGCGCCCACTCAAAGTCCACTTTTCACGTCCAGACCAGGGCCCTTCACCGCTGCAATTCTGCAAGCTATCAGACCGGCATACGCAAAAACTCCAAAGATGTCACACTACAGCGGCACGTCCGACCCCTTCGTCCATATGGACACCTTCAAGAAGGTCACCAACAACAAGGGATTTGACGACCCCACCCTGTGCCACTTGTTCAGCGAAACACTGGACGGAGAAGCAATGAATTGGTTCTTCGAGTGTCCGCCGGGATCCATTGACTCATTCCATGCACTATCACATACCTTCCTCTCTCGGTTCATCTTATTGTCCGCCGGACATCATAACACAAGTCAGCTGTTCAGCGTCAAGCAGGGGAAAGACGAATCACTAAAGGCATTCGTCACAAGGTGGCGAGCGGCAGCATCTCAGTGCCGCGATCTAGACAAATCAATGGCATCGGCGGCCTTCAAGCAGGGACTCCTCAAGGGACCATTCCTCTATCACCTCAACTACAACCATCCAAACGCGGCATATGACCATATCATGAGTGAGGCGGTCATTCACGCCCAGGCGGAGTTCATTACATATGGAGAAGCCCCACCGCCGCCGGCAACGCCAGCAAAGACAACACAACCCACCTCCAGTCAGCATGAGACCGCTAATAAAGCACCCGCCGCACCGCCAACTGACAAGAAGAGGGAATGGCAACAGGGCCACTACCAGAACAAGCGGCAGAAGGACCAATACCACAACAAGGGCAACCGCCCAACCCAGGAGGATAACCGCAACAAGCAAACGGAGTCTTCTCAACGGTATGCAGTGTTCACGGTCCTCACGATTTCGTACGAGGAAATATACAATCAGTGCAAGGATCAAATCCTGCCACCACCCCCAGCAAAATACCCAAAGACGGGCAAACCTAGAAACACCAGCAGGTGGTGCAAGTACCATGAAGACAGCGGCCACAATACCAACAGCTGCAACGCACTGAAAACAGCCATTGAGACCTTATACCGTGAAGGCAAGATGGAGCAGTTCAAGGTGCGCCAACCGCCACCTGTGATCGCCAACGTAGAGACCTTGGGCCGCATTAACACCATCGACGGCGATGCTCCAATCACGGGCATGTCTCACAGGGCAAGGAAGCGTTATGCACGCGCTAATCACCCAAAGGAAGTTTGCAACATCCGCTACGAGAGATCCGCCAAACTCCCAAAGGCGGGTTGGGAACCTATTACATTCTCAGAGGAGGAGGAGCGCGGGGTGCATCTACCCCATGATGACCCCTTCTTGGTCGACGCCATTCTTGGCAGATTCTCAGTGGGGAGAGTATTGGTGGATAGCGGGTCCGCTGTCAACGTCATCTTCAGCGGTTGCTACAGCCACCTCAAGTGGAATAACAAGTTGCTCCAGGACCATGAGCCACTGCTCAGCTTCTCCGGTGACGTCACGCAACCGCTCGGTTCTGACTACATGCGGTTGACTATTGGCGCTAGTCCATGTATGGCGGAGGTACATACAGAATTCATAATCGTTGATTGTTTCAGCTCGTATAATGCCATCCTCGGACGACCGGCACTCAACAAGCTTAAGTGCATCATCGCCGGATACATGCTTCTCATGAAGTTCCCCACACCTAATGGCACGGGCTGTGTGAGGGGAAGCCAGCAGCTGGCACGAGAATGTTATTCAACAACTATAGCGCGGTCAGCGCGCCACCATGAAATTCTGACGGTGGGTAATGAGGCACCGCCACCAAACATCTTTGAGGATCCTAGAGATGAAGAGGAGAAATATGTAAAGAAGGAACCGGTCAACCCGGACACGTCGTTGAAGGTTATCTGCATCTCAGACGAACACCCTGAGCGGACAGTCCGCATAGGAGCCCAACTAGACCCAGACGTGGAGGCAGAACTCACTCAGTTCCTACGTGATAACGCCGCCGTTTTTGCATGGTCCTACGCGGACATGCCAGGTATCTCTCCTGACATTATCACTCATAAGCTGACCATCAAACCCTCCTTTTATCCCATCAAGCAGAAACGGAGGGCCTTTGATGAGGAAAAATACCGGGCAATCGGAGAGGAGGTCGCCAAACTCCAGGACATTGGATTCATCCGCCAAGTCATCTATCCCCAATGGATCTCCAATTTGGTAATGGTCAAAAAGCCCAGCGGCAAGTGGCGGATGTGTGTCGACTTCAAAAATCTCAACAAGGCATGCCCAAAGGATAGTTTCCCGCTACCTCATATCGATCAGCTAGTCGATTCAACTGCCGGTCATGAGCTCCTCAGCATGATGGACGCTTTCTCCGGATATAATCAGATCAAGATGCACCCCAGCGACCAGGAATGCACCACCTTCACCATTGACAAAGGCCTCTATTGCTACAATGTCATGCCTTTCGGTCTGAAGAACGCCGGTGCAACTTACCAGCGGTTGATGAACGCCAAGTTCGCCGAGCATCTGGGAAAAATCATCGAGGTCTACGTGGACGACATGCTAGTTAAGAGCATAAAGGCCAGCGGACATGTGGCAAACCTCAAGGTCATAGTAACCATTCTCTTGACCTATGGTATGCGCCTCAACCCAGAAAAATGTTTCTTTGCGGTCACCGCTAGCAAATTCCTGGGATACATCGTCAGCGAGCGAGGCATCGAGGCTAACCCAGACAAGGTACAGGCCATCCTTAACCTGGCGGACCCCGAGTATAAGGTGGACGTCCAATGCCTCCAGGGCAAGTTAACCGCCTTTTCTCGATTCATCTCTCGACTCACTGATAAGTGTGCCCCATTCTTCAAACTCCTCAAAACAACTCACAAGAAGGTCATCGACTGGAACCCAGAATGTCAGGCGGCGTTCCGAGGCCTGAAGGAATACCTGGCGGCAGTCCCTCTCCTTTCTGTCCCTGTGCAAGGAGAAACACTATTCATATACCTAGCGGTTTCGGCATCGGCGGTAAGTTGCGCCATTGTCCGGCGGGAAGGCCAAGATGAGCTCCCAGTGTTCTACGCCGGTAGAGGCATGAACGGAGCAGAATCAAGATATCCTCCCTTGGAGCAACTGGCCCTCGCACTTATCGTTGCCGCCAGGCGCCTCCGCCAATACTTCCAGGCTCACACGATCCATGTATTAACCAATCAACCGTTGAGGCAAGTGATGCAGAACCCTGAACACTCGGGGCGCCTCAGCAAGTGGGCCATTGAGCTCAGCGAATTCGACATAGAATACAAGCCAAGAACCGCCATGAAGGGCCAGGCAGTGGCGGACTTCATTGCTAAACTCATCGAGCGTCAGCCTGAACCCGGTATTGAGACAGAGCCCGGAACAGAAGTGGTAACCGTTGGGGAGGCAATTCCCCTACAGTCAGATTGGAACCTGCATGTGGACGGCTCCGCCAGCGCCAAGGCCAGCGGCGCCGGAGTCATCTTAACAGGACCCGGGGGACTGAACGCGGAGTACGCGTTGAAATTCAACTTCAAGGCTTCAAACAACATGGCGGAGTACGAGGCACTCATCGCCGGCCTACTACTCGCCATTGACTCAGGTGCTGACAGCGTCAACATCTTCAGCGACTCTCAATTAGTCGTTAACCAGGTCAACGACAGCTTCCAAGCCAAGGACCAGCAGTTAGCGGCATATTTGGGGTACGTCAAAACCCTGCTGAAAAAATTCAAATTTCATACCATCACACAAATCCCCAGGGAAAAGAACGCCCAGGCTGATTCACTGGCAAGATTGGCTACCGCCCAACCACACCAAAGTCCAGCAGACACAAGGGTGGAATGTCTTGATAAGCCTAGCATCACAAAAACCCTGGCGGAGAT
This sequence comes from Rosa rugosa, assembly GCF_958449725.1. NCBI lineage: Eukaryota > Viridiplantae > Streptophyta > Magnoliopsida > Rosales > Rosaceae > Rosa > Rosa rugosa. Next base: position 15,178,949 of record NC_084823.1, read on the forward strand.
CTTCAACATTGATACCAATCCCAGCTGGATGAACGAGATTATCGAATACAAGCGCAACGGGACATTGCCAGAAGACAAGGTCAGGGCACGACAACTTCAGCGGAGAGCAACCCGCTACAATATCCAGAATGGCAAGCTTTACCGCCAGGGGTTCACTCACCCCAACCTCCGCTGTTTAACCCCAGAGGAGGGAAAGGTCGTGCTGGCAGGAATCCACGGCGGGGAGTGCAGAAACCACTCGGGCGCCAGATCCCTGGCCAATCGCACAATACGACAAGGTTACTTTTGGCCTACGCTCGGTGATGACGCCAGGCAGGTATCAAGATCTTGCCACAAGTGCCAGCAGTTTGCTGATCTCCCACATGCACCGGCGGAACCACTTTCAATCATCATCGGTCCATGGGTTCACTCTACATGGGGCCTCGACTTGATGGGGAAATTCCAAACCGCCAAGGGACAGTTCAAGTACATCATCGTTGCCGTCGACTACAACAGCAAGTGGATAGAGGCAGAGCCACTGACGGCAATAACTACCGCCAAAGTTATTCACTTCCTTTGGAAGAACATTTACTGCCGCTATGGTGTCCCACATACAATCATTACAGACAACGGCACACAGTTCAACAACAAGGAACTCATCTCTTTCACCGCCAATCTTGGCACCAAGATGAGTTTTGCATCTGTCGCACACCCCCAAACCAACGGCCAGGTCGAAGCAGCAAACAAGATAATCAAGAAACTGCTAAAAAAGAAACTCGACACCGCCAAGGGTTTATGGGCGGAGAAGCTTCCAGAAGTACTATGGGCCATCAGAACAACCCCGGCCTCCGCCACTGGTGAAACTCCTTTTTTGTATGATGTTCGGCACTGAGGCTGTCCTGCCTATTGAGGTAACTCAACCTACCGCTAGGATCGAAGGCTACCAACCAGCAACCAACAGTGACGGCATCAACCTGGACAAGGACCTCCTAGAGGAAAAACGACACAAGGCCCATTTGCACAACCTGCAAAACAAGCAGCGGGTATCACGTTTCTATAACGCCAGGGTCAAGGCCCGGAACCTCCAACTGGGGGACTGGGTAATGAAGGAAGTCATTCCACCGCCAACAAAACTCCGCCCAACTTGGGAAGGTCCATACAAAATAGTAGACGTCGTTAGCCCTGGCACCTTCTACTTAATGGACAAGGGTGGCGTCACAACCACTCACCCTTGGAATACCGAACACCTTCGGTATTACTATAAATAGTCATGCCACTACCCAGGAGCATCTTGACTTAGCTAAATTTTTGTTCAATATTTAGCTAAGGGAAGCTACCCAACGGGTACATCCCCACTTTTGTAAACACTTATCCGTCAGTTATCAATGAAACGAGGAATTATTCAAACCATTGTTACCAAGTCTAGCACTGAGGGCAACTGGCAACGCCAGTAATCGTCAGCGGACTACGTCCGCTACGTTGTGCACTTGGACCAATCTTAATTCCTTTAATGTTTCATTGATTGCAAAAGAAAATTCTAAGTCAAACCTCTAGCGGTACAAGCATATCATCACCAGCCAAAATTCCAAATTTCATTTCATATATTGAGGGCTGGGACTCCCCACCCAAAAATATTCTTTACATCTACACAATATTCAGCCTCAGCGGCTACACAAAAAAAAAAAAAAAAAAAAAAAAAAAAGGGAACGTTCAGCATCTCAAGGGTTGGCTTCCGCATCCTCTTCGGCGGCATGCGGCGGCGGCTGCGCCCGGCTTGTTTGTTCAGACTCTCGGGTAGTGGGACTTGGAGTCTCTATAGTCCCATCCGCCCGAGTATGCGCCGCCATAAAACCGGCACGGGACACATCTGATTGGGTAGGAGGAGTCCGCTGGGCACCGTCCACCGGCCCAGCAGTATTTTCTCCGCTGCCTGAGCCAGCGTCAAGGACATTCTGCACTGGCGGGGCATTCTTCACCGGCGGCACATTATGCGCTTGCGGCACGGCGGGCTGCGAAGCCTTTGCCCAGTCAATGGCACCCTTTTGGCGCAGCATCTCCACATTGGCTAGGGCGCCCGCCTTCGCCGCGTCATTCATCGCCTTTTTGTATTCCGCCGACTGTTTAAATTTCACCACAGCGGCGGCTGCGACACGGCTCCCTTCGTCCCTCAGGCGGGCCACCTCACCCTCTAGTTTCTTCACCTCCCTTTGCCTGGCGGCAGACTCCCGCTGCAGGATATCAATCTTCTTCTCCTTAGCGGCCACCCGTTCCTGCAGCAGGGCCCTGTCTTGCTCCAGCTTGGAGACGTGATCATTTCGCTCCACATCCCGCTGGATGGCGACTTCCAGATTGCCGCGAGCGTCCGCAACATCGCAGTCAGCCTTCATCAGGCGCCGCTCCACATCCGCCAGTCTGTCCTTGGCATCCGCAAGCTCCCCCTCGAGTCTCTTGACCTCCTCCCTCAGCTGCACCTCGATCCGGGGCTGCTTCGACGCCGCCAGGAACATTTCATTCAGCCCAACCGCCAGGTGACCAAAGGCCGAGCTGAAGGGGGACTTGTCAATCGCCGTTGGGCGCGAAATCCCCGCTAGGCCGCCAAAGCCCAACCGCTCGCAGAGATGGAAGAGAAACTCCCGCTCACTGTCGGTCATGAACTCGGCATATTCGGCGAAGGAGTCCAGATCGTTCACAACCGCCTCTTTCTCAGCAACCGCCGGGGCCTTTGGCGGAGCTTGTCGAACCTTCTTTTGCTGGCGGATCCTGATGACCACATCCTCATCCTCATCCTCCTCGGCGGAGTCGTTCTGCCGGCGCTTCCGCAGGAGCACCCGTGTGTTTCCAGCGGGCGCCGTGGCAGTCCCCACCGGCTGTCCCGCCCTCTGCGAGCCACGCCTGAGGGCAACCACCCTCTCTTTCTGCGGAGCAGGAGCACCGGACCCCTTCTTCCCGCCCTCCACAGTGGCACCAGCCTGAACAACTGGCAGGCCGTCGGCGCCAAGGTGGGAGTGGTGCGGCATGGGCAACACCACCGGAACCTCGGATGGGCTCAGCGCCAATGTCTCCGGGTTTACAACCGTCTCCTGGGCCGCCTGCCCTGAGGCGTACATGGCCTCCAAAAAATTGTTAATCTCAGCACGGTCCATGGCCTTCTCGAAAGCGTCGCGGCTAGCTTTGTTCCCTGGCGGAGTCTCTACAACAAAAACAAAATGCGAACACGTCAGCCTCGAACAACCTAGCAAAAGGCACTGTCTGGCGGAGGTGTCTTACCAACGGCGCGAGTCAGTTGTTGATCGACCAACAACTCCCAACCGGTCAGCAGGCGGAAGTCCAGCAAATTGCGATTCCGCCAAAAGCCTCTGATGCGCGCCACTCGGCACTCTTCCTCACGAGTCAGGGTATACCGCAAGCCCGCTACAAAACAAGAATAATGGTTAGCATACGGTACAAAGGCTGTACATAACGTAAAACCAGACGTGTTTAGCGGAGACCGCCAGACAACCTCGGATAGGCTGAAACTCCGACTTAATCCTAAACGTCGGCTCCTCCTCGTTGGACTCCGCTTGGTACTTCCAACCCGCCGTGGCAACGCAGAAGGTCCCCCTCCAGTAGGACATCGAATCCCTCAAATTCTCAATCAGCTTGGGCGCTCCCTGGCGGCGACTCAAATTCACCTGCCCTCTGCAACCTTGGCGCTTCACGTACACCAGTTCATAGAAGTGAAGTACCTCCGCCACAGTTGGCCCCTCGCAGCCGGACAGCCGCCACAGTGAGTTCATCGCCAACATCAACCGCCACATGTTGGGGCAGATCTGCCCAAAAGCAAGGCCGAACTCGCACACCAAGATCTGTAGATTGGGCACGAGCGGGAATGTCACCCCTTGACGAAATATTGCCTCATGCACAGCGGCAAACCCAGCTGGAAGAATGGAAGCCTTCTCATCCACCGTCGGCGGACGCAGTTTCACCACGCCAGGCAACCGGTACACCCGCTTCAACCGATTGACGGCGACGGCATTCATCCTCCCTCCAGCCTCATCAACAGGGGTCCCATCCTGGAGAACCCATGCCGACTCGGTATCCTCACCCGTCACATCTACCCCTTCAGCGGAACCACTGGCGGCGCTGTTACTTGCCAGCCGCTCCTCACGTCTATTCTGCACAGCGGCAGCCTCCCCCGCCCTGGAACTCTCCGGACGCGAACCACGACCCATGACTACTTCCCAACCTCTAGCGGTTCTGGCAGTGAGGTTCCTGCACGGGCAGACGGACGCAACGAGTCAATAAAAATCCTATCCGCCGCGCTGAACGACACGTCAGACCCGGAGTCCTCACTGCTCGAAATCTCTACGACGTTAGCCATCCCAAACCCTAAAACCCAAATCAGTTAGCTCAAAAAACGGATCTAACCTATCCCCACACCAGTTATAGCCAAGAACACCAAGAACAGCTACCCAGAAAAATACCAAAACACGAACACACACTCAACCCAGATTCGACCATCTAGTAAAACCCTATATACCAACTCTCTGTCAAACACCATAACCCACAACCAAATCACACTCTACACCCTCCTAGAACAGCAAAGAAGACATCAATCCCAGAAATAGCAAATAACCCAAAAATCGACAAAACAAACGAAACAGGACAGAGAACCAAAATGCTAACCTCAGCGCTGAACTTTGTGCGGTCGTGGTGCGCGTTGGTCTCCGACGACAGAAGCTTTCGTCTTTCCGAGCACGAGAACTCCACAACAACACAGCAGCCTCTTTCTTGAATCTCAGACGCGAAGAGCTTGAAGACGCGTAGGGTTTGAAGTTTTGCCAAACTGACAAAATTTCGCTAAGTTCCCCCCCCTTTTATGTCCCCTTCAGGGGATTCTGGGCCGTCGAGTAAAAAACGACATCGTCTACCGACCGTACACGTGTCCCACGTCTGCAGTGAACTCTCCGGATTAACCGAAGCGACGCCTCGGTTCCGCAATCCATCATTACTCGCATTAATGGCGAGAAGACGGCCGGACTGAAGAGACCACGCCTCCGGACGCTAACCCTCTCGCAGTTTGCCACGTGTCGGCCACCATCAGACGAAGAGTCTAATGGAAGCAACCACTTGGGCCAACTTCAACACGTCACGAAGTCTCCGCTGAGCGAAACTCCGCCAGCGGAACTTCTCACTTTTCAGTGACGAAGTCTCCGCTGAACGAAACTCCGCCAGCGGAACTTCTCACTTCTCATCTCGTGACGAAGTCTCCGCTGAGCGAAACTCCGCCAGCGGAACTTCTCACTTCTCATCTCGTGACGAAGTCTCCGCTGAGCGAAACTCCGCCAGCGGAACTTCTCACTTTTCAGTGACGAAGTCTCCGCTGAGCGAAACTCCGCCAGCGGAACTTCTCACTTTTCTGTGACGAAGTCTCCGCTGAACGAAACTCCGCCAGCGGAACTTCTCACTTTTCATCTCGTGACAAAGTCTCCGCTGAGCGAAACTCCGCCAGCGGAACAGCCAGCGAAGATCACCGAGTATACAGAGTAGCGGTCCGCCCACCGGACCTGCGTTAAACAAAGGTTTGGCTACCGCCAGACTTTGAGCATTAACAGTATCCACTCACCCGGTCAAAGGCGTGAAGTCCCGATCGTTAGACAGGTCACCACACATATCATCACAGATCATCACACAGATCACTACACAGATCATCACACAGATCACCACACGGATCACTCCCAGCAACCCCGAATCCTCAAACCTCCCCAGGTCGTCAGATCAAAACATTAAACAACCCACACAAATCTTGACACTTCCCAAACAATAGGAATTCCCAATTCCTAACACATTGTCTCCGGAAAAGTCAAGCCTCAAGCAATAGAATGAAACCCATCAATCCCTATTGCATAAATCACCCATTGTACATACCTCCAATAATATGGAGTATTTACTACGTCACCAAGCATAAGTAACACCCACTTTGGGACATCCACAAGACATGGCAAGGCCCAACCGAGACATACATCGTGTAGCCCTATGTTCAGGCTACGCGGCGGTATCCGGAAGTCGCAAATCCGCCACCGGGAAGCCACCTTCCCGCCCTTGCCAACATGCCTCCATAACATAGCTTTCTGCATGTTAATTAGACTAAGGAATAGTTGATTTCTTGTCCCACATCGAAGAACAAGTAAAGGAGAAGCATTCCTTCATCTATAAAAGGAATGCCTCCTCCCACAACTCAACACAATTCATCCATCCCATTACATACTTTGTAATCTTGTTAGGCCGCAAGGCTCGACACACTAATATAAGCTTTCAAGTGGACGTAGTCTCCCGCTCATGCGGAGGCGAACCACTATACATCTTGTGTCAAATCTCTCTCTCTGTCTCTCTTTCTTTATTTATAGCTAACTAGAGATCCCCACGGATCACTAACGTTAACATTGGCGCCGTCTGTGGGAAGCCAACACAATGGCTTCATCACCTACTGTGAGCTAAGTCTGCTTAGCGGAGCTCAAAGAAAGTTTTCCCTCCTTTGAGCTACTTCAACATCATTGGCCATCATTCTTGAGTCATCATTGGCTCCCAGTGAATGCATGTTTGAATTGATATTTCTTGGCGGCAACTTTTGCCAAGGCATGATCAACATAACTCCAGCGGTACAACTAGAGCAGAATGTGCAGAAATTTGCACCTTGAGGGTTGGTCAACACGTGGTCAACGCCCAACTCAAAAAGTCAACGCTGGCAAAGTTGGTCACCGCCAGCTAGAAGGGCTAGTGAGAACTCCGGTCAACTTCCACAACACTTGGTCAACGCCCGGCGGGATCGGTCAACGCCCGGCGGGGCCGGTCAACGCCCATCAAGGCTTGGTCAACGCTGAACCTCCAAAAAAAAAAAAAAAAAAATTTGACAAATTGGCGGCAAACTTCTCTGGACACCCAGAGGTTTGCTCTGGGCACCCAGCCACCTCCGCCAGCTCTTCTTCTCCGCCCGGTGCTCCACCGCTCAGCCCAGAGAACTGCAGCAACCCTTCTTCACCGGGCTCGATGCCAGCTCTGCTCCGCCAGCAAGCTTGACCGCTACCAGGCCTAGCTCCAGCAGCGAGTCTTCCGCCAGCTAGTTGCCACCAACCGCTCCGCCTGCCAGACCAGCGGTAACCCAGCACCTCCGCTGACTATCTTCACCGCCAGCTCTCTTCCGCAGGACGTTGCACCGTCAGGAACTGCATCAAGTAGCCTTACCCACCAAGTCCCCGCGGTAACCATCTTCTCCGCGGAGAGTTATTTGACAGAACCAAGTTCCCAAGTCGACACCGCCAGGCAGAAACTCCCGCTACGTTGCACCACCAGCAGCCAAGAATCCGCTTAGTCCAACAAGCGGCAAAGTTCCGTGGCCTCCGCTAGTCTGCATCCGCCGGACAACCACCGCCGGCCAAAAAAAAAAAAAAAGCATCAAACCTGCATCAATTCCCCAGCGGAGCTTCAATCCCTGGACGACCTGCACTTTCAAGGCGGAATATCAGTCTACCGGTCACCCAGAGATATACTCCGGCCACCCTCCTTCTAGCGCCAACCTCCAGGCAGCGCTCCACCACCGCTAGCTAAGGCTTCCGCTGCTAGCAGTCCGCCGCTGGACAAAGCTCCACAAGCTAAAGCTCCGCCCCGCCGGCCAAAGGGCTCCGCTGGGCAGTACCGCTGAGTTCCAAATCACCGCTGGCCAAGCACTCCTGGCAATACACCGCTACCAGGTCTTGGGCCATCCCTCTCACTTTGCTGAAAGCCGGCCACCACCATCGATCATCATCTACTCTGGGTACCCAAGTTCAGTCTATCTTCTCTGGGCACCATGGCAACTCCATTATCACCGCTGAACAATCCATGGCAACTCCGAGCGTTCAGGCAATCGATCAGCGGTATCTGGGCCTTCGCACCTAGCCATCGAGCAATTTGCTCTGTACACCGACAAGCTAAGTTTCCCATCGATTGATAATCTCCTCATTACTATATAAGCAACACATGCTTCTTCCTTTTGCATAATTTGGGCGACACCTGCCTGCACTGCTGCACATGCACTTCACATATATAAATGTTTATGTATGGCCCGTTTATGCCGCTCCCTTCAGCTATGGACACATTCACTGCCTATTAAGCTACGTTTCAAGTAAACAATTATATGTTTTAACTTATTTGCCATTTATCTCCTAGAGAGATGTGAACTGAGCTAGTGCGTCATACGTCATAGGTCTCAGGTCTCATGACTGGTCTTGTCATACAATTGCATCTAAAACCATGGGCTATATGTATATATATATAGTTGTGGTCCAACTTGATTAAATAGAGCATGCTTGCGTGTGAACTAGCTATAAAAGTCAAACTTTGCATATTTGGCACAAGTTCAAATAAACTGGTGTACATTATACGGCATACCCATCCTTAATCAATGGGTCTATCTCCATGCTCACGTGCATGTGTATACAAAGCATGCTCACATATGGATTAACTGTGGAAATCAATTATGTGAACTACTGTGCGTGAACATGCTAATTAATATCCCTCTACTTGTATATTAGCTGCATGTGCCTTGTGCTATTAAGGTAGTTAGCACAACCGCTAGCATCCCTTGCTTATTTGTATTTCTCCTACGTGATCTACCGCAAATAAACATAAATATTAGTATTGCTTTTACATACACATGTACTACTCACCTCTTTTGTTTCCAGGAAATTCAATTATTTCTATCGAGCACTCAACCTTAACCACGAGTTGACGGACTTTATCGGCGTACTTTATCCGCCACAAACAATGGACCGCCATGCTCGGCCAAACTCCGCCAGCCTCCAAATTGGCACAAGATAAGTCACTATCTTATCTCTTACGCTCTTGCAATTTGAGCTACCGCCGATGCCATGACTATACATGTCTCTATAACCCTTAAGCATGCCTACACAATGTTATTAGCAACTTTACTACAAGTACATGCTATACACACATGCCATGCTTCTATTTTAATTGCAACTCAATTACATAAATATGTGACACTCATCTAGAAGCTTGTGACACTTACGACTTCGTTAAAACATGCTCGGATAAACGACTTGCTCGGGTTACGACTCGCTTGGGTATCGAGTATGGCCACGACTTGCGCTTGGGCCACGCCTCGCATGCTCGCACAGCGCCTACACACTCAACTACACCCAACTTGCTCGAACAACCCAACTTGCTCGGTCATGTCCAACATGTTTTACTTAAGCCCCAAGTTCACAAACGCTTCATTCTATGTCACCGGGACTACTCCCACAAAATTACTATGGACACCCATTACACTTGCCACTATCTATTGTGCGTATTAATGACCATAAGATCCGCATATACAACTACCAATATTTTACATGTTCATACACATTAATGGAATATTGAATTCTTCTACCATTTGTTGTTCCCTTCAAATCAAATTCTTTTTCGCATTCCATTAATACGGACGGTAACCAATACAACAAGCATTCTACATATGCGTGTTTTTTGTCTCATTGTGCAGGATTATACGAGTCCCTTCTTGCTTACGGAGTTCGGGGACTTGTAGGGGCTCCGTGCCGCCCGGTTACTTATGCTTGATGACTTCGTGGTTATAACTCCCCAACCAAGAAGCTACTCTTACTCGGGGACTTCGGGGACTTGTACATACCTCCAATAATATGGAGTATTTACTACGTCACCAATCATAAGTAACACCCACTTTGGGACATCCACAAGACATGGCAAGGCCCAACCGAGACATACATCGTGTAGCCCTATGTTCAGGCTACGCGGCGGTATCCGGAAGTCGCAAATCCGCCACCGGGAAGCCACCTTCCCGCCCTTGCCAACATGCCTCCATAACATAGCTTTCTGCATGTTAATTAGACTAAGGAATAGTTGATTTCTTGTCCCACATCGAAGAACAAGTAAAGGAGAAGCATTCCTTCATCTATAAAAGGAATGCCTCCTCCCACAACTCAACACAATTCATCCATCCCATTACATACTTTGTAATCTTGTTAGGCCGCAAGGCTCGACACACTTATATAAGCTTTCAAGTGGACGTAGTCTCCCGCTCATGCGGAGGCGAACCACTATACATCTTGTGTCAAATCTCTCTCTCTGTCTCTCTTTCTTTATTTATAGCTAACTAGAGATCCCCACGGATCACTAACGTTAACACCCATCAACCTATAAGAATATACATATTTCACGTAAATATATATATACGCACGTGGTCATCCACTCAGGAATGCCACTAATACCAACAATAGTTTGCAGTTAACTAAATAACTCTCAAAACAATAAAGGTAATTTCGTTCATAAATGAACCACGTGAGATTACTCACCTCTAAACTCCCGTTGCGTCTTCAATACAGAACAAGGCAGCCACACCACAAAACAACTGTCCAAGGATACCTCGTCAAGTACCAAATCACAGACGGTTTCAACTTAGCAACAATCCACAAACGATTTAAGTCCGAAACCCCTGTATTGAACTAAAATACCCAAAGTGACGCCAATCGAGGCGAAACCACATCCGAGACCACCCAATGTTTCCGGAATACTTCTACGATCGATATGCCAAAACCACAAGTCGATCGGATAGTCGGATCCTCACAGATCGAATCATCGAACAGTCCAAAACCGTAAAAACCCTAACATACTCATACGATCTCCAAAAATTACAAACAATATATCGAAATGCTCGTATCGACGAGTAGATCAAACTCAGGAACAGAAACTATCCCAAAGGTGGCCGAAAACCGCCGGAAACCACCACCACAGTGGCGGTGCCGCCGCCAATCCAAAGTCAGAATTTGGCAAAACTTCCAACAACAAAGTTCTTCATCTCAACCCAATTTCAACTTTCATAACTACAACAAAGTCCAATTATAAGTCAATCAATCGAATTTTACCTTAGAACAAATCGGACCGATTGAAACCCTAGAACTTCAATTCCAAAATTCGACCTCCACGAGTTGAATCGATGCAAGCCACTTTGGGAGAACCATCCACTTCCTCAGGGCTCCAAAAGCCCTCAAGAACCACCGGCTATGGTGGCCGGAATCTCTGTCTCCGATCAAGACGATTTCATCCCCGAAGCGGCCTCTTCCAGTCGATGTAGCTCCCTCCACAGCTCGAATCTCTCTTCAATCCTTCCACAGACCTCTAGAGGGGATTGGGCGAGCAAAATACACTTTTGAATCGAAGCAAACGATGGCCGGAGGACCGAGAACGACGCCTGCGAAGTGGCTGGCTGCGCGCGGGCTCGGGAGGGAGAGACCGAGCTCGGGTTTCCATTTTGGGAAATCTGGGCTCTTTTGCAAATTTCCCAAAAATTCGTCCTTTTATACAAAAATGGAAAGTTTTTTCGAAGCCCATAACTTCTTCATACGAACTCCGATTCTCATGTTCCGCATGTCCACGAAGTCGTATCGATGCGCTCTACAACTTTCGTGAAGGAAGTTTTTTTGGAGAATTCTAACGAATAAAAAGTCAACCCTTGCACCCCTCCTAAAATAACGCTTCCTGAATTATTATTCGCCCGAAACACTTCCGCTCCATCAACGAGCCACGAAACCGTCTGATACCCACAATTTAAATTCCAGAAAATCCTCGAAAAATAAATACGAATTTCCGGGGCATCACAACTTCCCCTAACCAATTATCTCTCCAAAATCTAATTAAAATGCCATCCCCCACTAACTACTGAACTCCTTCAAGAGTGTTGGCCACAACTTCTTGAGCCCAACCCAAATTGAAGGTTTCTTATAATATGATGCTATACTTGATGAGCCCAATATTGAATCTGACGACCGTATACATAGTGAAGGTCACCTGAAACAAGACCCAACCTGGAAGGAAGTGAGGTCCCAAAGTATCAGTTACCATCTCTATCTACGAGAGGGAAAGCCAAAGTCAATTATGAACTAGATCCTAAAGCCAAGGCCAAATATCCCATTAGCAACCATGTATAGACCCATAGATTATCCGAGTCATAAGCATCTTTTGTATTCCAATTATCTACTATTGTCATTCCAACTAAAGTGCAGGAAGCCTTGGCAGACACTAAATGGACTGAGGCAATGAAGACTGAGATGTAAGCCTTGGAAAAGAACGGTACATGGGAACTTGTGCCAAAACCTGTAGGGAAGAAAACTGTGGGGTGCAGGAGGATCTACACATTGAAGTATGCAGCTGATGGAACACTCGATAGGTATAAAGCAAGGCTTGTCGCCAAAGGCTACACATAAACATATGGAATTGATTATCAAGAAATATTTGCACCAGTGGCACAGATCAGTACCATCAGCGTGTTAATGTCTTTAGCTGCAAACTTGAATTAGCCTCTCAAGCAATTTGATGTGAAAAATGCATTCCTACATAGAGGCCTCAAGGAAGAAGTATGCATGGACTTACCTCCAGAATTATAGCATCATCACAAAAGGGTACGGTGTGTAAATTGAAGAAATTCCTGTATGGGCTCAAGCAATCTCCTAGAGCATGGTTTGGGAGGTTCAGTGAGTCAATGAAGACATTTGGCTACAAGTAGAGTAACTCTAATCATACTCTCTTCTTGCTGACTGCTCTAATTATTTATGTAGATCATATGATTGTAATAGGAGATGATCAAGAAGAAGCAAAGAAGTTGGAGAATTACTTGTCATCTGAGTTTGAAATGAAAGACTTAGGTGGGTTGAAATATTTTCTAGGCATTGAGGTGGCTAGATCAGAAGAAGGCATTTTCTTATCTCAAAGAATATATATTTTGGACTTACTCACTGAAACATGTATGTTAGCTTACAAACCTGCTGATACGCCGATGGAACAAAGTCACAAGTTAGGGGAATATCTTGATCAAGTGCCCACCAACAATGAGAGGTATCAAAGACTAGTTGGCAGACTCATCATATACCTATCTCACACACGCCCAAATATTGCATATGCTGTGAGAGTGGTAAGTCAGTTCATGCATTTCCCACGTGAAGCTCACATGAATGCAATTTACCGTATTATTAGTTACTTAAAGTCAGCTCCAGGTAAAGGAATTATGTTTTCAAAGAATGGACACTTGGAGGTTGCTGGGTACACTGATGCAGATTGGGTAGGATCTATCACTGATAGAAGATCAACCTCAGGATACTTTACTTTTGTGGGAGGTAACCTTCTTACTTGGAGAAGTAAGAAACAAAAAGTAATTGCCAGGTCTAGAGCAGAGGCAAAATATAGAGGAATGGTCCAAGGAATATGTGAAATGTTGTGGCTCCGTAACCTATTGAAAGACTTGGGGTTCAAGCCTAAACAAGCTATGAACCTATTATATGACAACAAGGCATCCATAGACATAGCACACAATCTAGTTCAAAATGACAGAACCAAACATGTTGAGTTGGACAGACACTTTATCAAGAAAAAGCTAGAGTCAAAGATCATTGATGTGCCACACGTGAAGATTGAAGACCAGCTTGCAGATATTCTGACTAATGCTGTTTCAAGTAAAGTATTTCACAGCTCACTTGATAAGTTAGGCATTCGAGACATCTATGCACCAACTTGAGGTGGAGTGTTGACACGAGCTGTATCATATCAATTAGTCTTTATTATGATTTATTTTGTGTATCAATTAGCATTAGTGATATAGTTGACTTAGATCAGCATTTATTACTTTTCTTTATATGTACATGGTTGTAATACTATATAAATCTCCTTAAGAGATGAATATACTTACAACATTATTCCCATACAGTTCAAGATCGAGTTTAGATATTAAACTTCCAACTATGAGCCAGCATCTTTCACATTTACACAGGATACCATAGCCATTATCAACCAGACGTCGCAACAGTTGCCGCAAACTCCACAATGTCCTTACCACATAGCCTATCAATCATTACATTAAAGAATAGCACATATGTCTCTGAGGCCTATGCGGCCTCTGCCGTTTCCATCGCATATCCGCTTCTCTGCATGTGGATCATATCTAAGCCCTCGGATCTCATTCTCAGACCTTTGTTGAGCCTCTTGGGCGATCTGCAGTTCTGCTCTTAGTCGTGCAGCATGTTCATCTGCTAACTTTTGTTCAAGCGTCATAGCATTCACTCTCATCTTTAACTCAAGCTGCATATTTGTGATTTAGATAAAAGTATACATGAAAGTAAAAGTTCAATATTTACAAGCATATAAAAACAACTTATTAGTAGAGGCAAACACCTTGTGCTTTGAGATCTATATTACCCACTCGATTTTTCAAATCTAGAGAAAGGAAAAATGAATTGTTTTTATATGGGAGACACCTGAATCATAAGATTCCCAATGCAAGATTCTAAACTCAATAAATGAAGATGATATGGCCACTTAACTTGTTTCATTCTACCAATAAGTATTTCATTCTACAAATTTTATTAACTACTATCAAGTACATTAAGCTCCACTTAAGTCACATTTAATGTCGTAGTTATTCTGTGTATCCAGATTTCTACCCAACAATTCAAACTTCTCCCAATCTCGTGTCTCCAAGATTGTGAGAGTTGTGGGGAATGTTAAAACACCTTAAATCACATTTAGTATGAATGTTAATATTGTGTTTACAGATTTCTATTTAACTGTTCAAATCTCTTACTCTAAATTTAAGTTTTTTAGGCTTTTTCTATTCATTGTACAAATAAGACTAAGAGCGCGCCAATGCAAAAAAAAATATACACAAATTTATTCTTTACAAATACAAAGATCTCGATCAGTTTAGAGGGGTTGGTCAATAGACACAGGACTATGGCACAGGATGCAGCAAAGTGCAAATTGTAGTTTTAACTAAGCCAACTGTTAAACATGCTGATGGCAATTATTGGATGCAAACAAAATGCAGGTGAAAATATACCATCTCAGTAATTTGTTTAAGCTGCTGATCATGTGCAAGATGTATCTGCTCATTCAAATGAGATATTTCTTGCTTTGAATACCCCTTTAAAGAAGCAACCCCTTCTTGTTGATCACTAAGTTCCATAGCCCCTTTCTGTCCAGATGCAATAATGTTTTGATCATTATATTCAATACCAACATAGTAATAATCTCAAGAAATTACTATAAATAAAAAAAAGAAAACAACATAGTAATAAGAAAACAACATAGTAATAATACCTTAACTTCAGCAAATATCTCATCCGTGTATGGCCGTCCACCATTCTGTGCTATAACCGAGTTTACAAGTGAGAGAAGTTGCTGCACTTGTTCGACCCTCTTGCTTTCATCCTTAGTCTTGTTATCAAAAAGCACACAACGATTTCCACACAGACCAAGGATTTCCTAAATTATTGCAAGAATTGATTATAAGTCCAGTGCATGATAGGCTTATATCAAAGATAGACTTATATCAAAGAGAGTACTGGATCAAGCAATAAAAATAAAAGCAAACTTTTACATAAAATATGTTAAAATGATCTTCCATTAATTCCTTGTTGCAACTTCTAATGATACTGGTCGTTTGAACCAATCTACCTTATATCACCACACATCGTTAATAAAGACCAACTTTATTTCTAGGAACAACAAACGACAATGACACCAATACTTTTCGTAAAGAGGTAATACACATTTGATGTAAGCAATGAACATGGAGGAGTTCCCAAGAACTGTCTCAGTTTAGAGAGGACAAACATTTTCACTAAGTTTGATATCATTTGGAAAAAAATTTGGGGAGCAAAGAAAAGAAAAAAATGGAGAACCAACAGGAATGCTTCAACAGAACTTCAACACTTCTAAACTCATGTCTCAACTTGAGTATATTCTTTATCAAATGAAATAATACACGATGATGTAACAGATACAGTCAACAAGAATATCATATCCCGCTCATTCAGAAATGGAAACGAAAGTAGTGATGTTATCATGACATTTTAAACTAGGGAAAGGAAAACAAAATTGAATAAACAAATTTACCTTCAAAGGCTCTGGGCAATCACGACCCAAATAATCTTCCAAAGTCAGATCATTTTCTTCCAACTCATCTCCTCCCGTAAAGACAACAATCATATAGTCAAAGATTTTACTTCCAAATAGAGTTTCCAAGCTACGGATTGCAGACTCCTCTTCTTCAGATAAGCGAGTTTTAGTTGAGAGAACCACAAGAACAGCATGGATTCCATCCTTGGCCAATTTAATGCTTTGGACAATTTCTTTGCCAATGAAGTCTGATTTGGCAGAATTATCAAAAAGACCTGCAGCATACCACACAAATCAAAAGGAAAGAATAACCGTTGAAAAGCAGGTTCTTAAATGCAACTACTTTATATACTCGTAGTGCTACTCCTAGAGACATTTTTGGATACATAATTACAAAACAAATACACGTCGGCAAGACTTTACCAGGAGTGTCTATAACATTAATTTGTTGTCCATCTCTCAAGATAGCAGTCTTTAATTCAGTAGTGGTCGTCACAGCACTAGAGCTACGCTTGGCATTGAAGGCTTTTTTGCCAAGAATGCTGTTGCCTGTTGCACTTTTTCCATTACCAGTGCGTCCAACTAAGACCACAGTGCAAGCAGCATTAGAAAAGGGAAGTTCCTGGTCAACATCAATTGAACTTCCATCCATCATACACAATCAGAATACCTGAAACCATATATGTTTTATATTCTGTCAATGCTTCATAAACAAGGAAAGTATTGCAAGTAGAAAGAGGATACCTAGCAAGCATATAATCTATATTATCTTTTCTCACTGCTTCAGAATGACAAAAGTACGGCAATACTTGCATTACTTAGAAGACTCACGCAGACAATTGCAATGACTTAAGTTATATGAGTAAAGAAAAATTAATTTTTGATTTGAGCAAAAGACACTGATTTTTAAACATGTAAGCCATATGCAGTTCTATAAGTCAGCAGCACCAATAACTGTAGACCTATCTATGGAAAAAAAGAAGAAAAAAAAAGGAAACGATCATAAACGATCAACAGTCCAAAAGCTAAACCAGCCGAAGACGCTAACCATAAGATCCACAATCATTTTGTTCGGGGGGAAGAGAGAGAGAGAGAGAGAGAGAGAGAGAGAGAGAGAGAATCGTCTGATGAACACCGGGCACGCCGACAATTGGAACAAGGAAAAAAACTGTATAATAAAAGAGATGGTACGATTGGAATAAAAGCATACAAGATCGTCTCGAAAGGAAACTCAACTCAGGTAGAGGAAGAGCGAAGCCAAGAACAAAGAGACCCTATTTCAGAGGCCACACAAAGAGAGAATTAGAGAAGTTTTTTGTTATGACTCTGTGTGTGTATGAGTTGTGAATTTATACGATCCCTCCTCGAGGTTTCTGCTCGTATACTCTCCTACATTGATGCTGACTTAATTTACATGGAAAGAAAGGAATGGAAATCAATTCCTTGCTCTTTCCAGGGGGGGATGGGAAATTGAAATTCCCATCAATTTTCCTTTCCAGTGTTTGGAAAGGCCAGGAATATGGTCATATATTTTCGTAATAAATGCAGGAAACTTTATCACCAAGGGTTTCTTCATTCTACAGCACATCCATCTGGTTTCACTCATACAAGGCTAATACTTTGTCAAAATGATATATCCTGCATTCAAGGCCTTAAATCTATGAGTACCATATTTGACATGAAGACATTAGGCTTCTGCATTTCTGTGTTTCAAGCAATCCTAATAGTTAAGATCAAGGGCATAAAAGGACTGCAGATCCTTTGTCATGCAGGTTCATTTCTTCTTTTTTTTACTGTTATCTTTTTCTTGTTCTATACCACCTGCAACAACATGAAATGTTGCTTGCACAAATTGAGTTGCAGAAAAGAGTAGATGCTCTGTTTTAATTCTTCTTTCTTTGGGAAAATGGAGGAAAATATATGCATTCCTTTGCCGGTGCCGGCACTGTGGGAGAGATCTCGCAAAGGGCACAACAGTTGTACTGTTTAATTCAATTTTGAATGTCTCTGGTTCTGATGTTCCAGCAAAACTGTAGACTTTGACCAAAAAATTAAACAACAAAGCAGTATTGTAAATCCTGCTATGGAAATATCAAATATGGAATGATGAAGTTTTGAATAATGAACATTTATATCAGTGTGGAAGGAGAAGCTGAATAGAATTGTCTTTCTAAAACATAATGAAAAGAAAGCAGCAGCAAATAGTTCACTCATTTTGAAAAAAAAATCTCTAACAAAGATTGGTTCTACATCTTAAATCATCCTTCCCTTAGTGTTTAACCTACCTCTATTTAGCTCTTACAAATTTCTTTCTCCAAACACAACTAAACTCTGTTAGGCAACTTATGGCGCCGATGGTTTGGAATTAATCACTGCCTTCATTCAATTCACAGCCGTGTCAGCTGAAAGAGTTCTCTTTCGAGGTGATGACAAAATAGAATTAACTTTAATACTTCAATACCAAATACAGCTTGACCTGTTCCAAGATCAAGCATTTGTAAGACTAACCGATTCATCAATTTCTCTAATATACCTTTCACACCATATCATACTAGATGCAAAACCTCTTAACAAGATTCTTACGAATCTCTGCATAGATCACATGTGCAGTTAATTGAAGTACTTAAAGCTGTACATTCGAACAATCTTAATAAGCTACTTTCGGTGAATCAACATGTCCGGAGACAATATGCTTGTTAATTGTTTCCTGTATATGTATTGTTTCTGGTATATGATGAAAAATAACAGTTCCTTCATCTTCAGTTACACTCAATGAATTAAAAAACGCGCCTTGAGGCGCGCCTGAGGCTTAAAAAGCAGAAATCAGCAAGGAAATTGAGTGAGTTTCGATGATAAGGCGACGAGGCTTCTGAGGCAGCGACCGAGGTGTCCAAGGCGTGAAAGGCGACGCTGATGTGCTCATATTATCGTATATTTCTATGCCTTGTAATCTTAGTATTTATGCTTAGTTCTCCTTATTTCGAGTCATTTATGTTGTTATAAGTCATTTATGTTGTTATAGTGTTTTTGTAGGTTTGTCTCATAAAGAGAAGAAAAGAAGCTAAAATGAGCTAACTAGGATTGAAAGACACCCAGGTCCCAGAATCTGTCTGTGAAGAACACCCAACTTCATCGAATTACTGGCAGTTACCCAGATCGAATCAGATAATGAGCCTTATATTCATGGAAAGGTACGGATGTCTACTTTCTGTATAATTTTATGGATCTCGATTTCGATTCTTTTGGAGAAAGTTATGATTATTTGAGTGAAGATAGGTCGAACAGGAAATCTGATCGGGAATTTACAACCATTCATGGAGAACTCAAGTTCCGCGGCACAAGATCATCAATCCTAATATTTCAAAGAAGTTAATTCAGATAAGGATTCAATGATGAGCTTATTCCTACTTCTACAAGAGATATATCAAGGTTTTCCCATTCCAAATGAAGAAAGGAATCTAAACCCAAGTTTTACAAGGAAACATGAAGCCAAAGATGAGCAGAAATCTTCCCTATATAAGGGAGCACGAATTTACATGAGAAGGAGTCTCGAGAGCACATTGAAGACGCCTAGGGAGTCTCGGAGCACATTGAAGATGCCTAAGGAACGGAGACGACTCATCCATCTTCCCTTTCCATTCTTTTTATGTTTTTCCTATGTTTTATTTAGTTTTATTTTTCTAAACCTTTTCTAGGGTTAGGATGATGCCCTAGCATGATTGTTTATGTACTTTGATGTTTTATTGATGGATTTATAGTTTCTTTATGATGAATGCTTAATCACTATATGAATTGATGCTTTATGTTTAAGTTCTTTGATTGATCACCTTAGGGCTTTGCATATAGTAATTGGAAAACAAATTTGAAGCAGAGATGCAATATAATTTGATTAGCTTCTTGTGATTAAGTGTGGTAAATTACATTATTACTTGAGAAAGACTAATGATTTGCTTGATTTCCTTGTTTTCTAAAGCGTAATGAGTCTTGCATGTTAAATTTATACCTGAGAAGGATAAACTGCATAGTTAGGATATACGATCTTTACCCGAGAGGGAGAGCATCATACACTTAAGGAAAACTATGGTATAGAGTACCTGAGAAGGATTTAGATACGGGAATTATCATCTAGAGGAACAAAAGAATCTATTAATTGCATCAAAACATAAATAGGATTGTTAGTGGTTAATTCCGAAACCCTAGGTTTTATCATTATTTGTTTGTGTTAATGTCTAAAAGTTTGGCGGTAGCTGAACCTTTGTTAACGCTGATCCAGTGGGCGGATCGAACTTGTGGTGCTCTCAAAGCTTCCGCTACCTGTCAAGTAAAATACAAAGGGCGTCAGAGGGAGACCGCGCTGGGCGGTCTTCAACTCTCCGATGCCTAAGTTAGTCAATGTATTTATGTTGACAAAGTAACAATAGGTAAGTATTGAATGCGTAATTAATGAGGAGAGAGGAGAGAACCTTTTATAGGTGAGGAAGAGGAGGTTCTCTTCTTTGTTTTCGATGTGGGACTGAAGTGTTTCAGTTCCCAGCTCTGGGAGCTACTGATGCCATTTTGGCACGGCGCATGGCGGCGCGTCGGCGGTGATCTGGGGTGATCCGACGCTGAGGTTGTAGCCCGCCTGGCGGTGTATCTGTATGTCATTCCTTTGGTTGGAATTAGTACCTTTGACGGTACAATGAGCGTGGCCCATTATAGCTAATTATGCTTGCAAATGTACATGTATGTACAGTTTGTTTCTTTAATTCTCAAATTATTTGTTTATTGAAAAACCCAAAAATCAATATCTTCTTTTGCTTGATTGTTTATGTGATTTTGAGTTTGGATTAATTAGGTTAGGATTTAAATTGATTATCAATCCTCAGTTGGAACAACCTCGTACTTGCACACTATACTAACGACGATTCGTGCGCTTGCGAGTTTTAATTAAAATTTCACAACAGACGCCTGAGGCGGCCAAGGCGTACATGCAGCGTTTTTTTTTTTTAATTTTTGGGTCTTTTTCCGATACGACGTCGTGTTTGATTTTTGAGGTTTAAAGACCCATCTAGGTCGCGACATTGAGCAGAGGACATCGTCCGACTCTCCATTTCAGCCTTCGCAATTCCAAAGTTCCAAAAGGCAGCAAGCTGATGCAAATTTCTTAGAACCCATTAGTTTTCTCAAGGATTTGGCAAACTTAAAGTTCGATTTGCAGACTTCACGCACAAGATTATTTGCAGACTTAGAGTTCGATTTGTAGAGTTCAACTTGGATTATTGGAGTTCGATTCGCAGACTTCGAGTTCGATTATTCGAGTTCTATTTGCAGACTTGGACTTCGATTATTGGAGTTCGATTTGCAGACTTGGAGTTCGACTAGCAGACAAGATTTGAAGGTACGATCTGGTTACTATTGTTGTTGTGTTTTGGGTTGATGTTTAATCAGAGAATGGATGGTTGTTAATTAGAAGCTTCCCGAGATTGACAAGTAAATGTTGTTTAATTGTTATCCCCAGATTGTCGATTGTGCCCATTTTGTTAATACGCTTGTCTAGTAAATGTTGTTCAATTGATCACTTTGGTGCAACTGGGAATGTGGGATTATGATAATAGCATAAATGAATGAAAATCATGTATGATAGCAATCGGTGCAGTGATGAGGGAAAGAACTTGGGTATTGGTAAGGTTTGCTAAATAGGCAGACCATAGTGTTGGGGTCAATCATTTGTCATTACGATTTGAGAACTACCCGAGTTCTCAACTTCAAAGATATAAAGATATAGGGAATTGATATTACTCTGCAAACAAAAACAACACTACATTTAGTCTGGTAAACCAATCTGGGATTATCATGTTGTTTGGTCATGTTACTCATTTATAATCTCGGACATCATCATGTATAAGAGTGTAATTGATAGAATGCTTTGTGTAGTGCAGGCACAATGAGTTCTAGTACTAGTGGAACAACAAAGAGAAGTCATGCTTGGAGAGGGACAAATAATGACATATATGGATCGTTTATACGTAAGGCTTACGCCTTACGCCTCAAGGCGAACGCCTTACTGAGGCTCTCTCCGAAACGCCTCAGCCTATGCCTCAGTGTTTTAAAACATTGGTTACACTTGCATTGAAGTTTTTATGTATGCAGCCTCTTGACCACTGGTTCAGTGGTTTGATATGTTAGTCGGGTTTGTACATGAATGATTCGAGTCGATAACCAAATCAACTCTATAACCTGCTTTATATTTGAAAATATTAAGGGCTACCTTACCTGTCGGTCCAAGATGCAACAGCTGACTTTGAACTTGATTAACTACGACTAGAAGACATATTACATTTAGATGCAACTCATGAAACAAAAGAGATGATCATAAAACACTACTGAAATCACATGGGTTGCTGATCCCATCTTTCAAAGTCTACAAATAATTTTGCGGAAATCCCACTCAAACCACCCCGCATCTCATATAAAAAGGGGGAAAATATGTTTATGTTGACATGAGCTGTATCATATCAATTAGAGTCTTTATTATGATTTATTGTGTATCCATTAGCATTAGTAATATAGTTGACTTAGATCAGCATTAATTATTTTTCTTTATATGTACATGGTTGTAATATTATATAAACCTTCTTAAGAGATGAATATACTTACAACATTATTCCCATACAGTTCAAGATGGTATCAGAGCAATACACTCTTGAGACCTAAAACTCTCATACCCAATTCCGCTGCAGAAATACAAGTACCATAAGGACTTTGAAGTTCTTCATACTCATATTAGTACCATATTCATACCTATACTAATACCAAGACTAATACGACTATACAAGAGAGTAAGCCACTAGATCCGTCCCAAGACCCGACCCAGTACTGTAGGACCAGACCCGACCCGGTTTCATTTCACCTCAATGCCGACGATCAGCAGTCCATCTGCAAGCCAACGTCCTTCGACCAGAAGCCTTGTGCAGCACCGACCTGAACGACTACCGGCCCAGAACCAGTCTCCCTTCGACCGGAAACCTCCATCTGCATCTAGATCACCGGTGAAATCAGCTATCTCAGCGACGACCTCCAGCAATCTCAGCGTCCTCCTCGCCGTCAGCCTGAGTCCAGCTTCACCTTTAGACTTGATGCCAATCCGGTCACCGACCACCTCGGACGCCTCAAGGCCAACCCTGATTCAACCAGCTCCAACAAAAGCGACCTCAGCTGCACGACCGATCGACGCTTCGACCAAGACTTGCACTCCACGACCCTACATCTGCAGGTTCAGCCCGACCCAGCCTCGACGTCGACAACCGGCCGGCCAGGGTCCTCTCGTCATGGCTTCAGACTCACCATGAACCAGCACCACCCTTGTAGCCAGACGTCGACCTTGACTTGTCCTTGTACACGACCTGCACCTGCCGCCGGCAATTCCAACCTCGACTGCTCACTTCGGCAACTCAGCTCACCGACATTCTTCCCTCGGACTTCGCCTTCGACCCTGACCAGAAGCTTCATCTGCGTCTTTTGCAACTGCCAAGGCTCCATCTTCTGCATCTGAGTCTTCTGCATAGTCAGATCGACTACAAGCTTTCAGACTTCGACCTCGTACACCCACTCTTCGAATTAAAAAAACCAACACTATGGTTGACCAAGAAGTCAACAATGACTCGTCCCAGAAAGACTCTCTGAGAAAGGCTGAATTTTCATCCCAGGTTATGGGACGATCCTACTCAAATGATCATGGTCCAATTGCTCTTGATAAGTTGGACAGCACAAATTTCATCTATGGTCCAAACATGCTAAATTGAATATTATTGGGAGAGGAAAACTCGGATATATTACGAGGAAGAAAAAGGCTCCGTTAGAAGATGATGAAGATGAATATGAAACATGGGTCCAAGAAGACAGTCTTGTTCAAGCTTAGCTTCTCAATTCCATGCAGAGGGATGGCAGAGAAAATTATGAAGGACTCGAAACTGCAAAACAGATTTGGGATGCAGTCAAGCTGACTTATTCAGTGGCACAAGATGATTCCTCAAATTATAAACTCCAAATAGCTACAGTGTCTACCAAACAGAATGGCCCCACGCCATGACACTACAAAAAAGAATTCCAATGGCTACACATAGCCAGCGTCGGCACTAAATCGCCGTCGCCTTTGCTCCGATATTTACTTCGGCAAATGATGCCATCGCGAAATTAGGTTGTGCTTGCTTCGGCTACACCAATGCGGTCGCAAAAGTAGATTATGTTTGCGATTGTGCATGTTTTCCGTCGCTGCTTTCTTTTCCTTTAACGACGTCATCTTATTTTCTTTAGAAGAAAAGCCATCGACTTTGCCTATTTTGCTTCACTTCTGGTTTTCGCATCAACCCCCTCTCTCTCTCCCCGCCATCATCTCCAGTTTCTCGAGAAGCCTCCAACCGCTGACAGTATCAATCTCGTCTCACACTCGCCGCCAATCTCCATCATAGTTGCTTTGTGATCTCACATCTTTTGAATCTGTGGTAAGTCTCCTGTGAGATTTGATTTGAAACCCTAATAGAGTAATACTTAGTTCAATTTTTTAATTGTGAAGATTTATCGGTTATAACTCATGGGCTTTATGTGATGAGAGGACTCCTCCATCGCTATTGCCAGTTTCTCTCTCGCAATCTCACAGTCGGCTGGCATCCTTGCTTTGTGGTAACTGGTAAGTCTGTGGTACTTTGAATGAGAGAGGGAGAGCGAATCTGTGGTTTTGGTGGGTTTCAATGTCCCTTAAACGCCGTCGTTTCACTGCGATCTGAACCATCTCCACTCTTCGCTTTAGCCTTTAGGTAATCATCCTCCTCCCTCCCCATTTCTCAGTCCTCTGTTCAATCTTTGATCGCTCTAATTTTCTGTATCGAAGCTTATACTCTTCTTCTGTTAATTTTCTAAATTGGGTTAGCTCGAGCGAATGTAATCAAAATTAGGTTTTGCTTGGTCTCTGATTTGTATGCCAAACTTCAATTGGGGTTTTTGTTCATGGATGGAATTGGATCATCTTTCGGTATCTATACTATTATTAAGAGAAGAGAGTTTGTCAGCCAAAACAGAATAATTTTACCAAAATATCCCTCAAATATTAAAAAACATTTTAACTGAAATATTTGACAAAGATAAAATGATCAATTCACAAATAAAAGAAAAACAAAAGAAATTTAACAAAAAAAACAAAAATAAAAGAATAAAAATAATTTTGTTTAATAATTGCTAGCCTTAACAAGGTTGGAATTTACATAAAAATGAATTCTTTGAGGGAAATTTTGCTTCTTGTTGTAGAGAAACTGAAATTGAGAGGAAATCGTTGTGTATTCTCATTGATAATAGGGGCCTCTTTATATAGAGGATTACAATGTATAGAATCTCAATCATACAAGGAAAGTAATCATACATTGAATAGAAATCTAGATCCTTCTAATTTAACCCTATTACCACTAGGTCAAGTAACCTAGAGTTTGGGCCAAACACAAATTAGGGTTTTACTTGAACACTCCCCCTTGTGTTGCCCAAACGCGGTGCTTCTCTCGTTGCCTCATTAAAAACCTTGCCGAGTAACAAAAACCCAGTGAGACAAAAATAACCTCGGTCGAAGGGGAAAAAGAGCACAACACACCCTTCACGCTTCGAGACGATACATGTAGACATCTCCCCCTGATGACTACGGTCATGGGAGTTTGGATAACTTCCGCAAACGATGCTACCAACATGTTTCTCGAAAGTGGAATTTAGGCAATGACTTAGAGAGCAAGTTTGCCATACTGTCCTCAGATTGAACCTAGTTCACTTTGATCTTGAGGAGAGTCTGTTGTTGCTGATTATCCTTGGTGTTGTCGCTTTTGATGTAGCCCTGCTTCATTTGTTCAAGACAAGTAGCATTATTCTAAATGCTTGTAGGCTCATCTGTGGTAGACTTCAACCACAATTGTTCGAACATGCGTAATTATGGATCCAATCCATTATTCACGAAACACTTCGTGAAGAGCAATGATCTCTGCAATGTTCGAAGATATAGCGACTAGGGTCTATTTCTGTAGACCTCCAGGGTATCACGGTCTTTACCCATGGTGAACTCTTAACCATTTTGGGAATGACCTTTGTGTGGGTTAGAGAGATACCCAAGATCAGCAAAACCTTCCAAAACACATGTTGTTTTGGGATGGGGATAGTGGACGCAGGCCAATGTTGGCAGCGTTCCTAGTGTGTGATGGGTCTGAATCCATCATCTCTCTGTAGGGATAAAGCATGCCCATATCAGTCGTACATCTAGTATTGAAAGATATCTTTTACACCAATCCAATGGCGTCGCGTTGGCGCAGAGCTATACCTTAGCTAACAAGTTCATGGCAAATGAGATGTCCGGTCTTGTGCATTGAACTAAGTACAATAATGCGCCTATTGTACTAAGTAAGGCACTCCTGCCTCTAGCACATCTTCGTCATCATCCTTTGGACGAAGAGGATCCTTTTCAGGATCAAGACTACGGACGATCATGGGGTGCTTGAAGGTTTGACATTGTCAAAATGCCTAAGCATCTATCGACACGATGCTCAAGTTCCAAACCGAGTCATAATCGTGTTCTCCCAAAATCCTTCATCTCAAACTCGAATTTCAAGTGTTCAGCGGTTTCCCTTAACTCTTTAAGGGCTTCTAATGAAGATCATGTCCAACATGAACCGCGATAGAATCCGAAACTTGTTATGGAAACGCGCGGGCATATCTCTTCCCAATCAAGTAGTCACTTTAGTGAGCGTTTTAACCTTATTGCAAACGCGCTCCGTGGTCTAGAGCCACTTGACTTGGGTAAATGAAGTTCACCATGAACCTTCATGTATATTCCGTATCTAGATCCCCATAGAGTTACGTAGTGACCACATTTGTAAGCTGCATGTTCAGTTATTTGGAAACTACCAAACTGACAAGGTAGTGGAGTGCAATGACATCCATTACGAGAGAATATGTCTCATCGTAGTCGATTCCAGGGCGTTTTTGTGAGAAGCCTTGCACCATAAGGCGAGATTGCCATCTCTTTTTCTCATCACGCTTTCTAACGAAAACCCATTAGACAATAGGTTTTATTTTAGGAGGTGTTGGCATCATTGGCTCGAGAACCTTCCTCTTCGTTAGAGAATCCAACTTAACCTGGATCGCATCTTTCCATTTAGGCCAGATTTCTCTACGTTGGCATTCTTCATCAACGGAGCGTGGTTCGATATCATCGAACTCAAACAAACTCATGCGCAACGAAATACGCAACTACATCATCAATTATGATGGAGTTTCTATCGCACATCTCATGTACACTAGTGTAAGTTTCATAGAGCTCTACATTCTCAGGAATAGGTTCTGACGTTGAGGCGTCCCCCAACGATAACCATAACCCAGAAGATTCTCATGAGACCGATTTTGAGTGTCGATGATCAAAGGATTGGAATGTGCCAAAATATCTTTCGAACTCACGGGCCTCACACGCATCCTAGCTGGGGCCATGGCCTGTAACGCCAGAGTACCACTCTCTTTGGCGTTGGCGCCATGCCTACCTCCGTGTAGGGTGGCGCTACGTCCTCTTGTAGGGACGTACTTCCTTGTAGGAATATTTGCAGCAAATGTGTGTGATCTCGTCACTTTAACGGGGATCGAGGTGAGACATAGTAGGGAAAGACTACGACAGTTCCTGTCGTTCCTGCTGAACATTCATGTTCTTATCTCCCCCTAACGACGGGAAGACTGTCTCATCAAAGTGACATCCGCAAATCTAGCGATAAGGAGATCGCCTAGCAAGGGCATTTAAGTGGCGGACGATTGTTGGAATCTCAAATCCAACGCAGTTGCTCATTCGTCTGTAAGGACCCATCATAGAGCGCTGTGGCGGCGCAATTGGCACATAAATGGCACACTCAAATATGCATAAGTACAAGATTTGTACCCAGTCACTAGCTGTAACGCAGAGGTTCATTGAGTGGCGGTGGGTCGTAGAGGAATTAGCATAGTTGCATGCGATATTGCATCACCCCAAACGGATATGAGGAGATTGGTGCGCATTACCAATGTCCGGACTACCATCGTAGTCGTTTCCGCGAGACCATTTGGGTGTGTTCATGAGAATATGATGTCCAACATCAGTCCCATTGCAATAACCATCGAAAGTCTTCGATGTAAACTCTCTAGCATCGTCAAGTCCAATTGACGAAATAGGATGATTCGGGGAGTGAGCCCGTTGTCATATGATATGTGCTAGGAGTGTATCATAAGCAGCATTACAAGTGGACAATGACACAACACGTGACCAGTGTGTTTGCGTGTCAACCAACATCATAAAAGATTTAAACGTCCGCAAGTTGGTTGAACTAGTCCACAGATTCTATGTAAGAACATAATGAGTATTTTTATATCCTTTG
This sequence comes from Rosa rugosa, assembly GCF_958449725.1. Lineage (NCBI taxonomy): Eukaryota > Viridiplantae > Streptophyta > Magnoliopsida > Rosales > Rosaceae > Rosa > Rosa rugosa. The sequence goes on from NC_084823.1 coordinate 15,207,259, forward strand.
CATAGGACGGTCTGAGTCCTAATTTCCCTAAGGAACAGGCTTTGTAAAACGAGGGAGAGGCTTTAAAAGCAACCAATGAGGATTTTGGTTGAGCCTGAGCGTTTGAAACGCTATTTGAAGCAAGTTGGTGATTGCAGCATCACCTGGGGCGCCATCACCATGATGGATGCCATCCATGGCGTCATGGATAGGGACTACGCCAGCCCTAAGCTGGTGGTGGACGGAGGCAGTGCCCTAGGCAGCAGCGTTGGTCACACTTAGTCCAGGAATCAACTTTTGATTCATGCTTCATTTCGCTCGAGAGAAAAGATGTCCATGTGAAGTCTGTCGTAGACGGATCATCATATCATGACTAGGATGACCTATCCTGTCGTGACAAAGCCAATATGTGTCTAAATCTAAGAGATCTTCTCTCATAACTTTATTGGATTTAATAGCTCGAATAGTGACATAGGGTCCACTAGAGAGACACATAAACTTCTCTAAGATGCGCCTTTGTTCGCAATCATTAGAGGTATTGGAAAGGAACTCATTTCCGTTATGTACATGCATTTTCGCATGGAATCCGTTGGCTATTCATAGGTGCGATTTGCCCTAGGAGCGTAGAGAGATTTTGTGACAGTAATCAAGGTGCCATTTGGCAAAGGGAACTTGGGCTATTCCATGTTCTTGAATTAATACTGATGGCCCAGCCATCGTAGTCACAAAGTAACATGCTCATGAAAAATGGAGTCATAATGAAAAGAACTCAAAATTTTATTCATAAGCCAACGGAGTACATCATTGTCTCTTAACCATTAGGAGAATCTAATCCAAATGCTTAGCTAATGCAAAACAATGATAATCGTCTAACTTCTTTCGGTAATTCCAACGCAAATGTGACCAGGTGAGTAGGGAGATGTCGGTGGAGCAAAGCTCGCTTAATTACCACTTATCTCAAAACCTTCCTAGACATCACATTTACATTGAGTACGCCTACTTTGAAGAAAGACTAAACCATAGGCATCTACTACAAAAATAATATGGCAATTGCCTATTACATCTCTTGGAAAAATAAAGACTTAAACAGAATTGGCGATCTATTGATCCCAGCCAGATTTGTAGTCTTCAACCCTTCACTCTAGATCATCTTCTTGATCTTCTTGTTCCACATAGTGAGCTTCTCTTGCTTCACAATATGCTTTGTAGGTGGTGACAAGTTCTTCACGAGCTCTACAAATGTGTACCCAATGATCAGACACTCCACATCGAGAACATACATCTCTTTGCTCAAACTCCATTGATTGAGGCGCTTTGAAAGCGTCATTTAGATGGCTCTTAGTGTTGGTGGCGCCACCAACATGGCCAGAGGCGTTGCCTCCCTCTCTCTTTCCACGTTGACCTCTTCGGTTCCGTGTTCGCCTATTTTGGCGATTACCTTCCCAAGTAGAGCGATTATATGGACCAGAACGTCCTGAGGTATCCCTAAGGTTAGGGTTTCGCTCTTGGCGCCTTCTCTTAGGGGCGCGACTATAATTGGATTCCGGAATATGCTCTATTTCCACGGATCTCAAATTATAGTTCTTCACAAGGATGTTGTCATGCTTTTCAGCGACATTCATAGCTCCAATGAGCTCATGAAACCTTGTGATCCGTCCTGCAGTAACATCGATTCGATAGTTCTTAGCAACCATCAATGCAGAGACGGGGAAGGTAGAGAGAGTCTTCTCAATCAACATCGCATCTGTGATGTCTTTACCACAGAATTCCATTAAGGATTTAATGCGAAGTGCTTCCGAGTTGTAGTCAAGAACTGACTTGAAATCACAGAAGCGGAGGCTATGCCATCTCACTTCTAGGTCAGGAAGCAGGGAGTCATGGACGTTGCCAAATCTTTCTTCGAGTGAGACCCACAGCCTTCTGGGGTCTTCTTCATTCATACACTCGTACTGGAGCGAATCATCCATATGACGAGTCATTAGGATGATGGCTGTACATACCACCTATATTACATACCGCCAAGCATAAGCAACGACCTCTTAGGTGGGCCCCGCGACATGGCTAGTCCCGCCTACGACATGCATCCGGTAGTCCGACACCCGAGCTACCTCGCTGTGGTGGAGGTCGGCCGGTACCTCGTAGGGAGGCCACCCTCCCATGCTCTCCAAGAGGCCTTCAAGAGAAGTAAATATATGTATTCTGTCCCACATCGGAAATGTAAACTAGATGGGGACTTCCTTTAGCTATAAAGGGAAGTCCTCCCCTTCTTAGAGAGGATGGATCCATGATCCCTATACTTGTATCACTACAAAGGTCACTTGGCCTCACTCATAGTAAACTATCTAAGTGGACGTAGCCTTGCCTCAAGTGCAAGGTGAACCACTATACATGCGGTGTTATCTCTCTCTCTCTCTCTCTCCATCATGATCCACACACACTTCCCGTTCCGTATTCTTCAACAGAAACATTGGCGCTAGAAGGAGGGTCCCTAAGTTTGGGTAACGAGCCTCCGACCTTGAGCAAGGGTCATGTACGGGTACATGAGCTTCCGGGTACCACAAGCCACCAAGGTGCGGCAAGTCCAAAAATCAAGGTCCATTCCCGGAGTAGCTAGTCTTGCACATCAACTCATAGAGATGATGATTTCTACTTGGATCAGGTTCATCTCTTCCAGGCCCCTGCTAAGCAGCATAGGCCCGTAGCATCTAGCATCCCGCTAGCACAACTTGGTCACACTTGGACCTACTAGCCCAACTCCGGCCCGCTCTTGTACATGTCATGATTAAGAGCCCGGTACCCTAATCATACCCATCCCGGAGATAGGTACCTCCACTTGAGATGCTTCCGGCACCCGACACCATTCCGGGTACCATTGCACAACCCCGCCCGGCACTTCAAAAATTGATCTGGGATCAGGCCTCACCGACAGCATCCTCACCTCCCTGTGATCACCACCGCCCACTATCACTTACTCACAACTTAGCATCCCGGTGATCTTTCCTCTATCTAGAACTTCACCAGCAACATTGATTTGGGCACCCCGGTAGTCTCTCTGGCACCGAGCAGCTACTACATCTAGCATCCCGGTCCAATTCATGATCGACGTCCCGGGAGCACTAAGTTCACCCAAGCAAACTCTTGATGGCTTCCCCGGATGCCTCCCTGGACATCCTCTCGGTGCCTCATCACAAACTTCACCCGCCGGCTCTATCCTCCACCTCACACTGCCTCTAGATGAGAAGCTACTCGATCGGTACACCCGGAATGACTTCGGGCCTCACTACCTCCCTCACCTCCCGGCGGTCAATCCGACGGAGCCAGCATCCCGGGCCCTAGCATACCGCTCTCCGGTACCTGCTTCCATCTCCGGTACCTGCTTCTTTCCGGTACCTCCGGTACCCACAGCTCTCACGGTACCTGCTGCACAATATCTTCCCCCGAGCACCACCAACACATTCTTCCGGGACCTGGATTCTTTCCCTTCTCCGGGAACTCGGCGACTTCATCACTATCACCTGTACCAACAAATCAGTCCTCCGGGCACCAGCATGTAGTCGTCCGGGCACCAGCTCTCCGAGTACCAGAAGAGTTCAGTTCAAAAAAAAAAAAAAAAAAAGAGGTGGAGAAGAAAGAGAATTTGGTTTGGAGTTTCTTTCTCCTTAGTCAACAAACCCGGCAGTAGCTCCATAGTGATCCTCACCACCATCTCGATGCAACGACCATCCGGGGTCCATGGGCTTGCTCAACCCAGAATCTTCTTTCCGGGTACTCTACCTCCAGAAATTGCCAGAACTGTGCATTGCTCCCAGCAGTACACTTCTACGAACAGGCAAAAGTTAAGTTTTCTTGGCATTCTCCAAAGCCACCGGTAATCAATCATATGCCTATTGCTCATGCAATTACTACTTGTAGAATTCCTTTTTATACCCACCGCTATATACTTGCACATTTCATGCTGTTTCTCTTTCAAAGTCACCGACACGACTATACCACTTCTTTCGATAAAGTATATATCAGTTGTACGTGTACATTTTCAACCGAGCAGCATGATCACACCGGGCTGCATTGCTCACCACGTATGTCGGTACTCAAATATAGCAACTGTATATACCTTGTCCCATCAAATGTTCCACCTCTCATTAATTATTAAACTAAACCATAACGTGGTGCACAGGCACAAGCTTAGGTGCTATATGCCTATAACATGGATGCCACGTCCCCATTTATCGTATGCTGCGATTGTTGTCAAATATGCATGTGATTCTTTTTGCCCAGAGATATCAAGTTCAAACACTGCATGCTTATCAAACTATGATTCATGGCTTTATACTTGATGCATGACTATCATCTAGGGATATACACATGTCAAGCATAGCCCTCCTAGAGTTACATGCACAAAAACTACATGCAAGTCAAAAAAAAAAAAAATAATAATAATAATAATAATAATAATAATAACTTCTGGGCACCCAAGAATCCCGGATCATCACCGGTACCTTCATCAGCAGCTCATTCCGGTACCAGATCATCACCGGTGCTTTGCCTCAGCTCTAGAATCATTTGACCCCGGTCATCACTCAACTGATTTGAGCGGCTGCCTTTCGAAAATATACACCCGGTCAACCACTTCAAAAAAGTTTAGTATTTCTATCTTATTCAATTTGGGTATCACCTATATATACTAGCCTAAGCGGCTAAACACGATTAGACACGTTTTTCATTGTTATTGGCTGCATGAACTTCTCGTTACAATGTTGACACACACACCCCAATTGCTCAATTGCAATTTACATGTGTAGATTTTTGTCTTCTTCTTCCTACTTCGTTCTTGCATATGTCCACAATTATATGTACTGTACGTGCACTCACAATTTTTTTTTTTTTTTTTTACAATATCAAAACTTGGAATCATGTCACCATATATAATAACACATGTATCTGCTTACTCTTCCATCAAGAATGAGCAGGTTCAAACGTGGAGGTAGCTAGGCTCTAAGGCCTACACATATATTAATTCTCCTTAGACTCAGCATGTAGCCAATTCACTCGGCCACACATGCATTACTTTAATCATCTTAAATGCTATGCTCTGCCATTTCAATGATGCATGCAATAGTCATCCAAAAAGCCAACAAATTATACAAGCATATCATATTTAAATTAGCCAGCTAATCTAAATAGATAAAGTCGCTAATCACTTGTTTATTCTTGAGAAGTCACACTCACTCAACCGGGCACCTCCTTATACGAACAAAGTCAAGCAGACTATTGATCATTATTTGTCGATCACATGGAGCATCATGTTTGGACCACTCCAACATGATTTGGTACTAGGGTCAATCCCAATTTTCAACCTCCCCAATCGGCAAAAGATAAGTTCTCATTTACACTTTTAAATTTGAGCTAATGCAATTATTTACATGCTTCAAATAACGGTTTCTATAATCTAAGCATGCATACGATATGTGATAGTCTCGATATCATATCTATTACGACTATGTATTAATGTCAAGCTTTAATTTAATTGCAATCCAATTAAATTGCTACATATACACATGTGACACACTAAAATAAATGCAACATGCATCTCATAAATCCCCGCCCCGAGCGCGGTACCCCCAAGGGGTAAGTCAAGGTCATATCATTGCATAAATCCTCTCCAATCGGCGAGGTACCCCAACGGGGTTACAAGGCAAAAATCATCATTCTACCCGGGGCCACGCCACCGGGTAAAAGAGGCCCACCGGCCCTCATTCAACCCCATTGGGTTAAGGAGGCTCAAGCCCTCACGTGACCCCACCGGGCCACGCTGTACAAGCCCTCAGGCTACCCCATCGGGTACGAGAGGCATCAAGCCCTCAGGCTACCCCATCGGGTACGAGAGGCATCAAGCCCTCAGGCTACCCCATCGAGTACGAGAGGCATCAAGCCCTCATCCTACCCTATCGGGTACTAGAGGCATCAAGCCCTCAGGCTACCCCATCGGGTACGAGATGCATCAAGCCCTCAGGCTACCCCATCGGGTACGAGAGGCATCAAGCCCTCATGCTACCCTATCGGGTACTAGAGGCACCAAGCCCTCATGCTACCCTATCGGGTACTAGAGGCATCAAGCCCTCATGCTACCCTATCGGGTACTAGAGGCATCAAGTCCTCATTCTACCCTTCCGGGTATCAGCGGCCCCAGTCCTCATTCTACCCTTCCGGGTATCAGAGGCCCAAGTCCTCATTCTACCCTTCCGGGTATCAGCGGCCCCAGTCCTCATTCTACCCTTCCGGGTATCAGAGGCCCAAGTCCTCATTCTACCCTTCCGGGTATCAGAGGCCCAAGTCCTCATTCTACCCTTCCGGGTATCAGAGGCCCAAGTCCTCATTCTACCCTTCCGGGTACCAGAGGCACCAAGTCCTCATTCTACCCTTCCGGGTATCAGAGACCCAGCACCCGGCCCCAGTCCTCATTCTACCCTTCCGGGTATCAGAGGCCCAAGTCCTCATTCTACCCTTCCGGGTATCAGAGGCCCAAGTCCTCACTCTACCATTCCGGGTATCAGAGGCTCAAGTCCTCATTCTACCCTTCCGGGTATCAGAGACCCAAATCCTCATTCTACCCCATCGGGAACCATAGGCTCAAGCCCTCACCTCCCGAGCATTCTCTATACTTGGGGGACTTATTCATACCACTTATCACACGTGGAGGTAGTACCCGACCGGGACTATCATTGAGCTTCACGCTCATACTTTCGTGTTATGGTCTATTAATGGAAATATTGAAATTTTTCACCTATTGTTGATCGCAACAATTAAATTTCTTTTACATCCCATTAATAAGACCATAGGACAAAACTCACACCCGCTCAACATGAGCGAGCTCATCTCTTACGTTCCCGTTACACATGAGTCAAACAATCAGGTTATGGCTTATACGTTCGGGTTAAGTAAGTTAGAGTTCCTTCCTCTAGCCTATACTTGGCGGACTATCATGGTCACGCCAATCTCGCTAGTATTGTCAATGGTTACTTCGATACCGGAGCTTCATTCTTAGCCTTACCGGCTTCGTCTACTGTAGCCTAAATCCAAATTCTTGTTTTACTGCGTGACTTGGGGGACTCGGTGAGTAACAACACTCCCGATCCTAACACATGTATCACGTGCATACAACATTACATATCATTATGTGTCATCGTGTTCATCACACATCTATGCATCATATGCACTTCGTTATACTATCATAACACATACATTTTCGACTTATACGTCGTATGTCAAACATTACATAATATGTGCATACACACATTGTGTAACATGCATCTCACATAAACATTCATGCACCTCGATTCATTTGACTCAAATGTCACTTCGATTGCCCTAGCGCAATCAATATGCTTTGTGTGCACTCATCTTATTTGCAGGTACTAGCTTGATGAGGGCCCCGGGGCACCAACATACCCGTAGAGTCCCTTCTTACTTACGGAGTTGGGGGACTAGTATGGGTATGGCGTTCAACAAGGTCATCACTCATACTTGGCGGCATCACATTTAAACTCCCCAACCAAGAAGCGCCTCTTACTCGGGGACTTGGGGGACTTGTACATACCACCTATATTACATACCGCCAAGCATAAGCAACGACCTCTTAGGTGGGCCCCGCGACATGGCTAGTCCCGCCTACGACATGCATCCGGTAGTCCGACACCCGAGCTACCTCGCTGTGGTGGAGGTCGGCCGGTACCTCGTAGGGAGGCCACCCTCCCATGCTCTCCAAGAGGCCTTCAAGAGAAGTAAATATATGTATTCTGTCCCACATCGGAAATGTAAACTAGATAGGGACTTCCTTTAGCTATAAAGGGAAGTCCTCCCCTTCTTAGACAGGATGGATCCATGATCCCTATACTTGTATCACTACAAAGGTCACTTGGCCTCACTCATAGTAAACTATCTAAGTGGACGTAGCCTTGCCTCAAGTGCAAGGTGAACCACTATACATGCGGTGTTATCTCTCTCTCTCTCTCTCTCCATCATGATCCACACACACTTCCCGTTCCGTATTCTTCAACAGAAACAATGGCTTTCGCCTTATTTGCCTCTAAGGCTGCTCTATTTGCTTCCAAAGCTTGAGCTTGCTCAGCAGTTAGCACGTCCTGGTTAGGCTCGAGAATCGTATCCAGGATTCCATCGGCCTTGAGATGCTGGCCGACATCACGAACCCACCTGTGATATTCAGAGCCAGTTGTTCCCAATGGAGCAAAGTCCAATTTGTTCAGGTTACTCATCCTGAAAGAGAACAAGAAATTAGGGTTAGTTTCGGAGCGTGAAAGGCTACCATGAAAACATATAAAATTTCTGAGCGTAGTCGCTTCCAAGAAATTAGGAATTTCCAAGAGGGGTTGGATTAGATCGAAACAATGATGTTTGCGGTCGATCGTTTTATCTCAACAAACTCTAAGTTTGGAGGTCTCTACAAGCTCCAAGCTTGGAGTGAGCACGAACCCCCACAATTCGGCTTAATTTGGTCTCCCCTATGATAAAGAAAGGGGGTAGAAGAAGGGATGTTGGAAGTCCCCGAGAAAAGAAGAAGAAATTGAAAAACTTCAAAAAAGGGAACTTTTAGAAAAGTTTACCTTGAAAAATTGCCAGAAATCTTGACCGGAAAAGTTGGCCGGAAAAAGTCGCCGGAAAGTGGCAGGAAAATGTCGCCGGAAATTGGCCGGAAAGTTGCCGAAAAGTGGCCGGAAGTCGGCCGGAAAAGTCTCCGGAAAGTGTTGACCGGCGTTGACCGGTCGTTGACCGGAGGGTTGACTGGCGTTTACCTGGGGTGCTGACGTGGTGGCCGGTAGCTGACGTGGCAAGATGATGCTGACGTGGATGCTGACTGGGTGCCTGCGTGGATGCTGACGTGGCTGATGACGCAGGGCTGACGTCAGTGGGCTTCAGGCTGCTGGGCTTATGGGCTTCTGACTTTGGACCGAGATCAGCTGCTTTGCTTCTGGGCCTAGGGTTTTTCTTTCCCTTTGGGCCGAGGCTTTGGGCTGCTGGGTTGGGTTAACTGAGGTATGTATCTTCAGTCGGCCGGTTCGGTGGTGCAGTATCTTCAGGCGGCCGGTTTGGCTGTTTCCAGGCCGGTTCCGGTGATGGTTTTTCCGGTTCCCGGAATCTGGGGACAAGGCCCTGCTGGTGGTGAAGTTTTTCTACAGGAGGCGTTGGGGAAGCCTTCGAACCGGGCAGGAGATCTTCGAATTCTTCTTGGGAGGCCGGTTCAGTTGCTTCAGGCGGCCGGTTCAAGCCTATTCCACCGGCCGGTTCTGGGGGCGGCGCCGCCGATTCTGTGCTCCTGGTGGTGAGAGCTTCAAGGTGGATGGCGGAGGTTTCTGGGATTTGAAGGCTACGAATATTAGGTTTCAGGGTTAGGGCTTCGTGCTGATAACGTGTTGTAGAGAAACTGAAATTGAGAGGAAATCGCTGTGTATTCTCATTGATAATAGGGGCCTCTTTATATAGAGGATTACAATGTATAGAATCTCAATCATACAAGGAAAGTAATCGTACATTGAATAGGAATCTAGATCCTTCTAATTTAACCCTATTACCACTAGGTCAAGTAACCTAGAGTTTGGGCCAAACACAAATTAGGGTTTTACTAGAACACTTCTTTTTTTTTCCTACCATTATTCACATTTTAATGGCTCTCATGAGTGTTTTTAGCTGGAAATTTCATAGACATTTGGGCATTTTCAGTGAGTTGGTCAAATAGTTCAAAAATTCTTTAGTTTCCTTACTGCATGTCATCTGGGAATTTTACATTCAGTTAGCTTCTTTTAGTTTGGTAATCATTTGGATACTGAAAATGTACATGTTTTACTTTTACAGTGAACTGGAAAGTCGGTAACTTTACTTTCAGCACAGCTTTTTAGAACTCAATAGTCATGAGTTTTATTTTCCGGGGGACAAGAGGCGAGTATTACACCCGGGACAGTGTTGGTTATATTGGCCGGAAGGTTTAAGTGAAGGAGAGTTGTTTTCCTTAAGCAACTTTCATCTGGCTTGCTTCTTGTTACTGGTCAGCTTCACTTTCATTTTCTCTTACAAAAATATTCAGTTTTGTTCTTCCTTTTCTGTGTGTTATGTGAAAATTATTGCCTCTTATGCACACTGCAATTGTTTGTAGGCACTCTAATAAGCTAGTTGCTGTTTAGTTGTGTAAAGATTGATAATGGTAGAATGGATTTTTTTTAGGGGGAGAGAGAGATGTGGACCGCCCTTCTGTAGTAGCATAGATAGGGTTTTATTGGAAAGAAAAAATATCATCGATTTCATATTCAGTTTGCTCTTTCTATGTTCAGTTAGTGTTGCAAGTTAAATGACAAATCTCCCTTATACATTACCATGTTTCTTTTGCTCTTTCCATGTTCAGTTAGCTCCTTTGGTAGAATGATGCTGAGACTTCAATACATTGAGAGATGCACAAATCTCCCTTATATATTACCATGGTTCTCATGTCAACAACCATTCTCATGTTCCTGTAGATAGCTATGTACCATCGGAACAAGAAATTGTTTGTTAATGTGCTTCTCCTTGTTTGATGCTCTTAAAATATTCCTGAATTTGAGACTTTCTACACCAAAAATATTCTCTTAAACGAAGGTATTCGTCCTTGGATGGCGGCTCAAGATCAGCCTCATGAAAACCTTATATTCCCTGAGGAGGTTCTACCTCGCCCTTAACTTTATTTAAGGTTATGCCATCCCCTAAGGTGCTGCTAAATGGAAGGATCTTATCAACGTCCATGAATGATAAATCATAGCATAGATCGAACTGCCGAATCGGAAAAATTGGGTGTTATCATATAGCTTTGTATCCGCTAAATTCGCGAGTTGGAGATAAGCGGACTCGAACCGCTGACATCCGCCACAGGGTAAACTACCGCTTATACAGAAGGTTTTTCCGTACCAGCTTATAAAAATAAGCTCTAGTTAATTCCATACGTAACCAACCAAACTCTAGTTTCTTATAAAAATAAACTAGTTAATTCATGCCTTCCTCCGTCGTCTGTTGAAGCTTCTTTGGAGGAAAGGGAAAAGGCTGTTAATCCTGAAGTCTCTCATCAGAACTTTGATAGAAGAGTGGGGCCTCCCTGATAAATGCTTAGATTGAATTGTTTTTATTTTTATTTTTATTTCTTATTAATTATTATTATTTTTGCTTCTTGCTGCTAGTTCAAACTTCTCCCCTAACCTTGGTTTCTGGCTTTAGTGAATTTCTGGTTGCTTTTTTTTTTTTTTTTTCTTTTGCTTTTTTCTTTTGTTTAGTCTTATTTGATGATTCACCATTGCGATTTTGTTTGGTTTCCTTTTGCTTTTTAGCTCTTGAAGCATTGCTACACATTAGGATTCCTTGGGCATGAACTTTTAACATTGGAGACTATAGTTAAAAGTTGTGAACGCCAGGTCTACATTTTTATCACAGGATGGGTGCTTTTACAATATCACAGTACCATTATACTCTTGTTTTCAAATTCTTAATTAAGTGATCATTTTGACCATCCATCACTCATCTGTGCTATACCTTTGTTTTGTTTAACTGGGTTATATGTGCACTTTGTAAGTTGGCTAGATTTATTTTACTGGGTATCTTGTAAGTATGGCTAATTCTTTCTGTTGTTCTTGTAATTTCTTGCATTTAGATTTCTTCCGTTGCCTGAAGGCGCTCTTTGTCTGATTGCTGCGCATTCTCTGCGGAGTATCTCTTGTTCTACTTTCACTCAACAACTCATTAAGGCCTTGACGGGGGGTATTACCACCAGTGGCGGAGCCAGATTTCTTATTAAATGGGGCACAAAATTAGAATTTAAATATATACCAAAATTTTAATAAAAAATAATAAAGTAAAATAAAATTAAGGTAATATTAATATTTTTCTCTAAATTACATATTTTATTAATAAACTTTATAGCTTTAGATATTAGATAATTTTTCATTAAGGAGACATAATTTATTTTTAACTTTTAAAACTATAAGGAAAAATTGTATTATTGTTCTCAAAAGGAAAAAAAAATTGAAAAAAGTAACATTTCCAGCATCCATGACTCAAACCTGAGACCAATTACAAAACCAATGCACACCTTACCACTACACCAAGTTGGCTAGTGCTAATATTAACATATTCTACATTATTTAAGCAAGTTTTCATGTACAGAAATTGAAAAAAAATATAAAAGTCAGTGGGGCACGGGACCCACTGGGTCCCCATGTGGCTCCGCCCCTGATTACCACATCATCCTTGTCCTTCTAATTGGGCTCTCTATATTATCAACTGTTATAGGAGCGCTCCTACCAACCAGCTTTCCAATTGATTTAGATGTAAATAATTTGTATGCCTCCTTGTGATTATGAGCTTATTGGGAACATGTTGGTGCAGGGAATGGGTGCAAAGTTTATCTTGAAGTAGGGGAAGATAACTGCCTTGTAAAGCTTATTTTGTAAATTTTTGTATAAGCTTAATTTTCTTTTTCTACATCTTTTATCCACACACACAAAAAAATAAATAAATAAAATAAATAAAAATATTGGCATGCATACTTACATGGCTGAATTTTTTTTTAAAAAATTTATAAATAACACTTTGCGACGGCATTTTGCTGCTGCTAATAATCTTGCGACGATGCATTTGCTGTCGCTAATATCAATGGCGACGTCACCAACAACATCGGCGTAATTGCCGTCGCATAGCCGTCGCCATTGGTCTTTTGTGATGGCACAACGCTGTGGCCATTGGAATTTTTTTTTTTGTAGTGTGATTACTATAGCAAGATGAAAAAAATGTGGCAAGAACCTGATATCCTAGATCCACTCAGTCTCACGTGTGCGAACTGCATTGCTGTTGCAACAGAGAGAAAGAGCAAACATTGTGTGTATATATTCCTCGCAGGTCTTGACCCTCATCTTGATGATGTAAGAAGTAGGATGCTTACTCCCAAACCATTACCTAAAATTGAGGAGGCGTACTCAATTGTTAGTGCTGAAGCTAATAGGCTTAAAACAATGATGTTTGGGCCAACTATGGAAGGGTCAACTATGGTGGCTTATAAGCCACCACACACATCTAGCTCCAAATTTTCTGCAGATTCTAGTCCTCCATGGAGAAAGCCACAGGGTCCTATGCATTGTACTCATTGCAAATCAACCAAGCACAATGTCACTACACCAATTTTTCAATCAGACGACAGTTTTTCACTGTCGTCTGATTACATACTTTGCTGTTGTCTATCTCAATGTCGTCTGATACATGGATCAGACAATACCAAAAAACTGTCGTCTGATAAAGTTTACTACAACAGCGATTACTATGTTGTCTGTTGTCTGAACACCAAGAAAAACAACAGCGGCTTATATACTTACTGTAGTCTGAATGCTGTGCCAGATAACAGGGGCTTATATGTTTGCTATTGTCTAAAGGATGTGCCAAACAACAGGGGCTTATATGCTTGCTGTTGTCTGAAGGCTTAGTTAGACAACATGTACTTGCAAATCTCATTGTCCATCCATTACTGATACTATAGATTTCTCCAAAAAACTGTTGTTTGTTGTTTTGCTGGACAATGACTTTCTCGTTCTTTTAGTCCTTATAGTATTATAGTTAGATGGCTCGTACAACAGTTTTTGTTAGGCATTTTGTGATGATCAATTATTGCACAATAGTTTTTAGCTGGATTGAATGGTCTGATATACATTCAAAATGACATCACATCCAAAACACATTCATTCATGTAAAAATCCGATACATTCATCCATATATCCAACAAAGTCATTACATCAACAGAACTAGTTTTCTAACAATATTTAGTGAAATGTTGAAACCAACCAAGTCTTGAAGAACACTTTGTGGTGATAATGAGGATGCCAGCAGAAGCTGCATCAACAACAGCCTAAAGTTGACCTAGCACTAGGCCAATAACCTCAACATACAACACTTTTTGCACAACGAAAAAAAAAAAAGTGTTGTGTGATGAAGAAAAGTGAATCACACAACACGTTTACAAAACTTGCGTTGTATAAGGTGGTTAAAATTCTGAACTTTTTAGCTAGTAGATCATTGCACAACAGTTATAAGAATAGTTCGTTGTGTGAATGAAAAAAAAAATAGCGGCAGATTTCCCTCTTAGCCTAACTCAAATTTGGCTCTAAATTGGTGCTCCAAAGGACAACAGAATAGTTATATATGTTGTATGAGTGTAGCTTGCAAAATGTCATACAACAGTTTCTGTTTTTGTGTTGTCTGATCAAGGAAGATATATTTGGGCTACTAGCTAGATACAACGGTTTCACTATTTCCGTTGTATGATTGAAAAACTGAGCACCAAATTTTGAGGAAGCTTGCTTGAATGTCTTCTACTAGATACACCTACTGCAAGCTGTAGAAATTGTACAATAGATTTAAGCTTTTCTGTTGTGTGAACTTAGAACTAGGCAGCAACATTTTGAGCCAAAATGCTGTAGGCGCCTTGTTTCCCTCCATGTTTCCACATTTTGATTTTATGTCGTGCACTCCTACGACAGTGTTCTACGATTCTGTTGTGGGATCAACTTGAGAATTCAATAAAGTTTAATGCGTACCCTAGACCTAGCCATATCTTGTGCGAAAGGGAAAAATAGAAAACAAAACCTCTCGAACCTCTCGACCTTTTCTCACTCCTTCTCCGCCTTTCTTCCCCGATATACCGACCCAAAACCTCTGGACCCCTCTCACTCCTCCTCCTCATTTCTTCCTCGATATACCGACCCAAATCCCCATATCTTCTCCTCTTTCCTCTCAAATCCCCAAATCTCTTCTCACCATCCCCATCCTCTCTCTCAAACCCTAAAGCGGCCGACAAAGGTTTGTTTACGGAAATTGAAAGATTCTGTGTTCTGGTACAAAGGGTTCTGGGTTTGTTATTAGGTTTGTCATTGGGTTTCTCAGAAATTAGGGGTTGGGGGTTGTCTCATCCTCTCTGCATCTGCTTAGATTGGGGGTTGGGGGTTGGGAGTTGTCTCGACTTGAGATTTATAATCCAAACAAGCTATTGAAGGAAGGAAAGCTCTGGGCTCTCTCCGACTCCACAATCGAAACCCTAAGAAGCCGAGGATGGTGCTTTGGAGGCGACTTTGAGAAACTCTAAGCGATGATCCTGATCCCCTGGGCATTCGCCGATGAAACCCGCACGGTGGTGAAGTCAATGAAATAGGAGCTCCTCAACATGGATCTCAAATCCGTCGGAGCCAAGTCGTTACCCAACCCAGCCACTCTTCGCAAGTCATCTCATCTTCTCAGTCCCAAAGTCCTTCAGGCAAATACACCTTCATCTGAATTTTTTTACTTATGCCTTTCAGCATAAATGTTTTGCTTAGAAATTTATGATTTTTTGTTAGTTTTGATAAGATAACTTGGGTTACAGACATTATGGGTAGCAATTAATGTTGACGATTTTGCGAGAAATTCTAGTCGGCGGCTTTTGAAACTTGGTCAAAGTGATGGACATGGTGAGGTTCCAGCTATAGAGTACTCGCATATCCCTTCGTTCTCGGACGACGTCATTTCGGGCACTAATAAGGTAGTGTGTGTGGATTCATGCTTGGGCTTGATTTTTAAGTATAGGCCAAAACACTCAGAGCACTGTTTGATTCAATTCATATGGATTTCGCTTGTAGCATAATGATGCAGTAAAATTGTTAGGATGATACCAGCGTAAGTTGGTGCGGTTGAGAATTTTATTATGAAATTTTGAAACTATATGTTTATGGATCGAGTACCATTATTTGCTACAGATAACAGCTTTTTCATACATATATGTGGAGAAACTTGCAATTATACTTCCTCATTTCCTATATACTATGTTTGTTGGATATTGTTGCTGATGTAAACCTCAATATGCTTTTGAGGATATGTTTTTAGTGTCTAAACCCTAAACCCAGTTTCTTAAGTTATTTAGGTAAAGTAAACTGTGGGCATATATCAAGTACAAAGCATGCTGAGTTTGTCTGAGATTCTGAAAAGTACAAAGCATTGGGGAGCAGAAGATGATTCGAGAAGCCAATGGCGACCCCAACAAGGCTAACAAGCCGTTCATGCGCTCCTCATCGAGCAACCCCAATAAATGTATATTTAATTGTCTATTAGTTAATTGTTCTATTTTATTGTTATGGTTATGTGGTTGCCTTTTATTTGCAGATTGATTTCTTCACAGAGTTCATCAGTTGCTTCTTCTACGACGTCGTTTGGGAGCTCGAAGAAGATGGTGTGGGTTTGGACGGAGAGCAAGCAGGTCATGACGACCGCCGTGGAGAGAGGCTGGAACACCTTCCTGTTTCAGAGTCAGAAACTCGCCGATGACTGGTCTTGTAAGTTGATTTAAACTTTCAGAGTCTATTTTGATCTGGGTTTTTGCTGTAAGTGTGAGATTTTGATAAAGGTGGAAGCATTAGGTGGAATTGCATTTGGGTTTTGTTGGGTTTTTGCTGTAACATTGAGATTTTGATAAAGGTGAAAGCTTTCGGTGGAATTGGATCTGGGTTTTTGTTGTGAATGGAATTTGAGTTTCATTTAAGGGTTTTATTTTGAATTTGAGCAGCGATTGCGTTGATAGATCCTCTTTTGATCCAAGAGAGAGGGATTTTCGATAGCGAGAACACGAGAGTTGCCACAGTTGTCCTGCGATTCTTATACTATATCAATTCGATGTTTATAAGTAACATTGGTTGGTAAACATTAACTTGCATTAATCAAGTAAACAGGTTTCTATTCATTTAGCTTCTATTGTCATTGTTTTATTGTGTTTTGTCTTAATTTGGAAAACAAACACCACATATTTATGCCAATTGTATTGTATTTTGCTTCTAGTTTCTACTGCAATTAACTTGTATCTACTTAAAGTAACCTCTGTTTTTGTTGAATATATAACTGATGGATATATCTACAAGTTTCTACTGCAATTAACTTGTATCTACTTACAGTAACTTTTCTTTTCTTTTTTGAATATATAGCTGATGGATATATCTAGTTTGTCTGCACCAATTCAGGTCAAGCTGACTGCTTATTAAGAGTTAAAATAGTAATGTTTATGACTTAAAAAGAAGTCTTCTGACCTTTTTTGTTCTATTACAGAACTATACTGATCATGTGGGCAAGAAATGTACGTTTCGGCTTCTTACAGAACTATACTGATCATGTTTAGAGGAATTCATTTGCACTTTCATATAATTAAATGACTCTAACTTGTCAAATTGTCTCCATAATTCTTTGCTCTTGTTGATTGCGATCTCTTGTCATACTAGTATCAATGTCATACACAGCAACCTCAGATTACAGAACTAGATATACCAGTTTGACACTTCAGATTAGTGTGTTATTTATTTTACTATATATCAGCTAGCTATGTACTCGATCTTATTTGGGATTGACTATTATTGGGTAGGCAGGTGAGCTTATGAAATTTGAGTACCAAAAGAAGGTCGCCTCGCTGAGCAAGCTAAAGAAATGTAGTACTAACTCAGAAGCATTGGAGAAATCAAGAGCAGCAGTGAGTCATCTGCATATAAGATACATAGTTGACATGCAATCCATGGACCCAACAGTATCAAAGATAAACTCTTTTACTTTCAGCCTGTTGCAGGGTGAGTTTGCAGTGTACTCATATTTGACATTCTTTGGTTGTGATTTTGTCTGTGGTTGGAGTCTTTTAACTTTGCACCTGATAATTACATTTCTAGATGAGCAATTTCAAACAGCTTATTATAATTCAATAGAGCAAATTGAATTTGATAACATCGAACTAGATTCTATTAATTTTGGTTGCTTAGGTACTTTTGGTTGATCAAGGCTTTGGTAGATAGTTTAATGGGTCTGATGGTGAGTTGTGGGTAGTTGGTGGGGAGGGCAGGTAAAGGTTTAGGTCCTAGGTTCTGAGTATTAATAAATGAGTTGTAGACTTGTAAATTTTGCTAGGAGGTCTTTTCACCCAGAAGCATTATAATAATGCCTTGTTAGGAGCTTCTGATACCATTTTTGCTGCTGTCAAGTGTGAACTTTTTCTGGGTTGAATTATGTTCTTTTGGTGAAGTACAGTATCTGTTTTTAGTTAATGCTTAGTTGTAATATATTTTCCTTACTTCAGATATTTTCCTACTCGAGCTAGATATGGTATTATTCCCTCAAGGGAGGAACCCAACTTTGATAAGATAGCAGCTAGTTATGACACTTCCCTAACTTTTTGTTTTCTGGGTTTTCAATTTTTTTGGTTGACATATCTTAATGCTTTTGCAATTTTGATTACTTAGAAATGTGTGAAAAACTAGGTTATCAGATCCTCTTCCCATGACCAGACATTTATTTTACCTGATTAAATCCTTCATAACCTTGAATTTTGCTTATTTTGTTTGCAGGTTTGGGAATATCTAGTGAAATGTTGCCTAAAGAGTCACTAAGTGATCAAGCATGGAATACCAAGCAATGAAGCAAAATATATTTTATTTCATCATGTAAATTCAGCTAGCTATGAAACTTTATACCAATGACATAATACTTGGATTCAATATTTGGTGGATATATTGGAATTTTATTGATGTATCACATTGCTTTTGGTGTAAATATTAATCATTGTTCATTGGATAATGATTTCAAGCACTAATATAGTAAACTTCACACAATTAATCACTGTTCATTAGGTAAAATGGAGCATTATTAACAATGCACAAAATCCAGAAAAGATGATTATCACACAACATAATTTCTTATGTTAATAATGTTGTCTGAAGTAACAATTTGGATGTTCACACAAGGAATCCTTATATAACATGCAACGGTTCTAACAAACATACGTTGTCTGATTTACAATCACACAACTGTAATAACTAGAATACGTTATCTAAAACTAACACACAACAATAAAATTTCCAAAAGTGAAGTGTGAGGATAATTCATACAACAGATAAAATAAAATGCAGTTGTCTGATTTCCTTTCATACAACGGCTCGGAAACAACTTTCGTTGTGTGAATGATGCCAATGACATGTGCAGCATGACTGCGCGGCAACTGTGGCTGCCATCTGCTGAGAGAAGGCACAACGGTTTTAACAAAATAAGTGTTGACTGTTTGTGATTCACACAACGGGTTTCCACCGTTGTGTGATTTTTAATCACACAACGCTCCGATACACAACGGAAATCGTCCAAATCACACAACGAATTTGGTCTGTTGTCTGTTCACTTTTTTGGCCTAGTGTAGAATAGAAATTTTCCTTGCTGAGATGGTGCATATAATTAACAGAGAACAAAGGCTCAGGACCTGCTTTGATTTACTTTAGCTTATTCACTGAGCATGTCTACTATTGTAGGAGTAAGTGAATCCACAGGTGCTCTCCATAACCTACATCCATAATTAGAAGTAAATATATGCAACTGATGACCTGGAAACTGGAAATTAAGAATCTCACAGGTCCATATGAAGGTGCATCACTGTTGGCCATATGCCATCTGTTTTTCCCTCATAACTCTGAAGTTATTGCTAATGACTTTATTGCTCCTGAGATAGTAGACAAGTTGGCCCTTAAGGTCATTCTTCACTTTCAGATTATATGCAAAATGACTTCAAAATGGAAATACCTTCAGTTGCAGGCTGGCAGTATTGCATAACAATCAGAGATGCTTTGAGCCTTTGATCAAAAGAGGATGCAGAAGTTGGCACATAAAAGTGGAAAGTAGAAATTCAATGCTAGTACCTCCATTGTTTATCTTCAGCCAAACATTAGCAAAGCACTGGCATAGAAATTCGCTACATTTGGAAAAGAAACAGAGCATGCTGGCCAAGTTACAAGACACTAATTCAAAACGTCATAAGCAATGGCACTCTAAAATCAAAAAAAATTCCCTGTTGGTCAGCCATGGGACCATGCTTACCTCCAGTACAAGCATATACATAATCAATATTTGATTAACAATGACAACAGGGCACTAGATTTTGCAGAAAATCACCTTAGAGGGAATTGAATGATTTTGATTTGGCATATCATAGCTTGGGCCAATCTTCGCCCTTTTCACTCTGGCACCATTGTAATTGCCATAGCCATCCCAATTATTAGACAAAAAATGAAAAGTGACATGGGTATGTAGCACTTCATTTGTCTCAAGTATCATATTATATATGAAACTATCGATCAGTAGTCACTAGAAAATGGGAACTTCGTTTCTGCCATTTCCAAATCTGGCCCTGCAACGTAGCATACAAATTCCAGGGCTAACGGTAAAGACCAATTGGAACTAGAATGATATTATTTATTCATTTTTAACACTATGTTTAACTTTCTTTGACATGAATTAATCAGCACCAAGTACATGCTTTTAACAAAACTTAGCAATTGATAGATATGGAAGGGAAATGATCTTACATGGCAGTAAGGGCAGTTCTTATCATTCAAGGTGTAACACTCTTTGGTCATGTGCTATATTTTGCCATAGAAACCAAGTATTTTTGATGATTAATGTAATGCTCCTGATATAATAGAGAAAGCCATAAGCTTTAAGGTAGTTAGTTCTCCATTTTCAGATTCAATACAAAAGTATGAAAGCAAAGCATAACAAGGAAGTCAAAATACCTTCAGTTTCAACACTGCCTCTTGGACTATCAGGACATCACACATCTAAATTAACCTTTCCACATTTTCCAAATTGCAAGGCCGAAGGCTAAAGATCAATGGAACATAGAGATAAGCCACACCCTTTAATTAGTAATCACTATTAATTCTTCTATCATTTGCAACAAAGTTTTTTCTTTTCTTTTCTTTTTTTTGCAAAACCAATTTCAAGTATGATGTTATCAATTTTGACATGTCTCATAACTGGTTACTAAGATCAGGGTCCGATAGCAACAAATATTATAGATGCTGCATGAAAAGAACAGAAAATAACTGAGATACATTGGCCAATTCTTACCTGACCAGGACAGTTGACGTTGTGTGGACAGTAATTTTGATCAATTACAATGGGGTTTTGGACTTTAATCATTTCAAGATCCAGGAATCGGACACCTTGCACAAACCCCGTGCTGGGTCTTGCCCAGGACTTTATCCTGAGACCATTTGTGGTACCTTTGAAAATCGCATTTTTGAGTGTTACATTTTGGATTCCTTCCTCTTCCAAGTCTTTGGCCGGCCAGGCTCCCTATGCTGCATTCACCACAGACACAGACACATAACAAATTAGCCAATATTAACAATAAGGGTCTTAATCAGGAGCTACCATTATATTCACTCTCAAAAAGTCATTCAACAATTAAAATACAATGCCTTGGTATTTTCACACAGAGTAGATCGCTTGAAAATCCGAATAACACTGCTTTAAGAAAAATAACTTCAATGAATATGAACATAATGTTTACATGTATTAATGTATACACATACAGAATTGTACTTACCTAATGCCATGCCCAGGTCCGCATGATATGTGTTCCATCCACAAGTCCTTGGTGCCAGGCCCAATAGAGACACAATCGTCCCCAGTTTTGATGGAGGTGCCGAAGATTGCAACATTTCTGGAAAACCGGACATGGATACTATCAGTGTTTGGGCTATTTCTAGCGGCAATGACTTTGACGCCTTGAATCAGTACATCTTGGCAGCCGTTTATCACAATATGAAACATTTGGCTGTTCAGTGACATTAGTCCTTCAACTCTAATGTCTTTGGAGTTTGTAAAACTCGAAGTCTGCAATTATATGTACAATAATTCAATTAGCTTCAATATCAACACTAAAATAATTAGCAGAGATACGATGAATTGAAAGACTTTGAGAAGAGATATAACTGAAAGACTTTGACCATAAAATTGGTTGGACCCCAAAATTGAAATCTGACTACTTAGCCATCATTCTGCCACAGAAATAAAGAATACTAACAATCACAGTCTATTAGAAATTCAAGAAATATAGAGGTTCTAGAAGGAACAAAACTACCAAATACCAAAGATAAAGCTTTAACAAAGCCCAAAATAAGATACTAAGTACAAGCTTTAATATTAAAGGACAGTAAACCTCACCTTTGACTCAACAAGTGTGTTAGAGAAAGGGTGGTCCAGATTCTTGAGGCTAAAAACAGTTTTCAATTTAGATTGTGGTAGTGTCACCTTTTCTTAGGCTATCAAATAATGACAATGAACTAGTAACAGTTATCATACCATTAATATGCCAAAACTACATGTACAGAGAGATTTACAAAAGAATATGACTAATTAGAAGCTAATTGTTAAACCTTTGATGTTCCACATTGAGCAAAGAAGATGTGCACCAAGCTCTTGCATGTGTCAGCACGTAGAAGTCATTCAAATTCTTCAGCTTCTTGCAATAGCTAGAACCAATGTTTCAAAATTGCAGGTCGATAAGTTTCAATAAGCAAAAACAATACTGAAACAGATAAGGACCTAGATATCATTCTTCAACAACATCAATGTAAACCAATGGATGTTTGAAATTGGGAGCCTGCTTCCATACTTGAGCTCTTGCAAATTTAAGTATTTCCCTAGCTTTGCCAAGGGGTTCTAACTTGTCATCTTATGAAGGCTAGCAACCCATGAATGAGTTACAGACCATGAGACAGCCCCCGCCACCAATCCACTTTAAGGCAATATTTGAGAAAACCTTTAGTAGAAAGACTTTTAACAAAAGAACACAATCTCTCAACAGATTGTAATAACCCATGACCATAATTTCATGAACATACCGATACAAATATAATGCTGAAATTTTTGAGATATTCAGAAATAGTACAAAGCTAGGCAAAATTGTTGTTTAAACACCACAATCCCCTCTCTCAAGTACCTGCATTGACGACATCAATTAGCCCTTCTAACCTATAAATAAGGATTTAAACACAAACAACTTTAACTAAACAAAAAATCAACAAGAACACTAACCCCCAAATCGAAATTAACAGCAAACCCTAACACCCCAAATTGAGTTCTATGAAATCCCCAATCCCCAAATCCATTTTAACCAGAAAATCAATCAAACCCAAAACCAATCGATTTCAAAAACACGAAATTTTGAGGTAAGAGAAGTACCAGTTAACAAAACCAGAGCGCTTGAGCTTGTTTATCTTTTGAACTGGATAGCCTCAATTAACTTGTGTCAGATTAATGGGTTCCCAAAAGCTCTAGTCATTCTTTTTGTTGTAAAAGAAATCGAACCGTCGAGGAGAGAGGCTAAGAGGGAGAGGGCCCATGCCCGAGAGAGAGAGAGAGAGAGAGAGAGAGAGAGATCGATGGCGACTTCAGTTTAGGTTTTGTCATTTTGACGAGGGCTCCTTCTTCGTTTTGGTTTTGAAATCTGATAAAGAAGAGAGAGAGAAGGATTATCTGATAGTCAAATCAAAACTAGAACTAGGCTATCTTTTGGTGGTGGTGGTGGCAGTGCCAAAAGTCGATGGCCGTAAGTCGAGCTTTCCAGAGTGAAAGAGAGAAGGAGAGAGGGAGAGAGAGAGAGAGCGACCCGACAGAGTAAGAAGGAGAAAAAAAGGAAATGCTAGGGTTCTTTCCTTTATATACTACTCGATGTGAAATATAAAATTTGATCGATGGAGGGAAGTGAAAATTGTAAATTTTGGCCAAATGTTAAAGTCAATTAACTAGGGCGGTCTATTGAACCCTAAAACTCAGACAACAGCAATTTCAGTATATTGTCTGAAAGAGAGTTGCACAATAGACAATTGAAAAACTGTTGTGTGAATCAAAACAATCAGACGACATCTTTTTCAATCATTGTATTAATGGTAATTGCACAACAGAGAAGTAATAACTGTTGTCTGATTAAAAACAATCAGACAACATCTTTTATCAACCATTGTATAAATGAACCTTGGACAACATCACGTAATAACTGTTGTCTGAATTGACTCATTCAGACAACATCAAAAAAATCAACCATTGTCTGAAATGCTTTTGCACAAGAGCCAAGAGAAAACTGTTGTTGGATTCAAAAACTTAGACGACAAAATATTTCTTGCTGTCGTCTGACAGTTAAAATGTTTGCTGTCGTCTGATATGTGTTGTCTGATTCCGAAATTGGTGTAGTGTGTAGACTCTTATTATCAGTTGATAGGGTATCCAGATTGGTGCAATGCCCATATTGCTAAACTCAAAGATGCAAAGGCAAAAGAAAATTGCCGCCACTCTTAAGAATGCTACTGGTCCAAAACCAATTATGAGGTAAGGCCAAAGCCTGCCTCCAGGTTGCCTCCCCAGATTTAGAGGTCAATCTCATATATGTTGCTTTAGAGGATGATACTTCTGGACATCCAGATCCACCATTTTCCCTTATGATTGATTCAGGTATACTTAGTTCTCCTCTAAAACTTTTTGACTTTAATTGGAAGGATTTATGGATAATTGATTCAGGTGCAACAGATCATATGACTCATAACCCAAGTATACTACATACTCTGTCTTCACCCCACAGATCAGGTGTCACTAATGCCAATGGTGATTCATATCCCATTATAGGTGTTGGTTCAGTATCTGTGGCTCCATATATGACTCTTGATATTGTTTTGCTTGTCTCTTTCTTTTCCCATAACATGTTATCTATTAGTCAAATTACCAAAATACTTTATTGTTGTGTGATTCTTTACCCTCGGCATTTTGTTTTCCAGGACATCCTCAGGGGAGATAATTGGTCATGGCTTTTGTGCTAGTGAAGTCAATAAAGTGCAAACCTCTTCTACT
The DNA here is from genome assembly GCF_958449725.1 of Rosa rugosa. Lineage (NCBI taxonomy): Eukaryota > Viridiplantae > Streptophyta > Magnoliopsida > Rosales > Rosaceae > Rosa > Rosa rugosa. The sequence goes on from NC_084823.1 coordinate 15,231,973, forward strand.
GATAAGGATAAAGTTTGGTTATGGCATAAGAGACTTGGACACGCATCATTTAGTTATCTTAAAAATTTGTTTCCTTTGCTCTTTCAACATTGTAAGGAATCTGATTTTCGATGCGACACTTGTATCTTGGGAAAAAGTCATCGTGTAACATATCATTCCAGTTTCAATAAAATTAGTGCACCATTTGATTTGATTCATTCTGATATTTGGGGCCCTTGCCCAGCTACTCCTTCTAGTATGCGTTGGTTTGTACTCTTCATTGATGATTGTACACAAATGTGTTGGTTTACTTGTTAAAACATAAAAGTGAGGTTTCTTATGTTTTCAAGATTTTTCATGCCATGATTCAGACTCAATTTCATACTCCTATCAAGGTTTTTCGTTCTAACAAAGGTGGTGAACATGTCAATCATGACCTTCGTGAGTACCTACATAGAAATGGCATTATCCATCAGACCACATGTCCTCAAACGTACACCTCCACAAATGGTGTGGCTGAATGAAAGAATCGTTAAATTCTTCAAGTAGCCCGCTCAATTTTGATCGGTGCTCATATGCCTGAATACCTTTGGGGTGATGCCATCCTCACAACCACTTATCTTCTGAATTGCTTACCCACATGAGCTCTTAAGTCACCCATTGAAGCCGCCAATATCACCCCAAAAACAGCACTTGAAGCTCTTGGACAATTCTTCACTCTTCTACCGAAGATCTTTGGTTTTGTGGCTTATGTCCACATCCCTCGTAATCAAGGGAGTAGGTTAGATGCTTGTGCGGACAAAATGTTTTTTGTGGAATATGCTTCTCACCAGAAAGGATAATGCTATAATCCCTCTACTCGCAAAATGCATGTGACTATGGATGTAACCGTTTGTGAACTTGATATTTTCTTTTCCTCGAAGACTCCTCTTTAGTGGGAGCGCATATCTGTGGAACTGCAGTCTTCCTCGACATCAGAGGAGTTTCATTTCATTATGGAAAAAGATATCCAAGGAGATATTCAAGGAAGACAAGATAATGGTGATATGACAAACTCATCAGAGAACCCCCTTACGCATACGACACCAGTACCAATATCTCCAGAGGATACTCCCGAGGTAAATTCAAACCTTTTACTCATCACAGATAATGTTGTTCATGATGAGTCTAACCCTGAGCCTCATAGTGTCATACATGACATACCAAATCTTAAGTCCAAAGATGTTGTGCATAATGAGGATGCCATACTTGATGAGCCCAATATTGAGTCTAACGACCGTATACATAGGGAAGGTGACCCTGAAACAAGACCCAACCTAGAAGGATGTGAGATTCCAAAGTATCAGTTACCATCTCGATCTACGAGAGGGAGAGCCAAAGTCAATTATGAACCAGATCCTAGAGCCAAGGCAAATATCCCATTAGCAACCATATATGTATCGACCCATAGATTATCCGAGTCATATGCATATTTTGTATTCCAATTATCTACTATTGTCATTCCAACTAAAGTGCAGGAAGCCTTGGCAGACGCTGAATGGACCCAAGCAACGAAGACTGAGATGGAAGCCTTGGAAAAGAATGGTACATGGGAACTTGTGCCAAAACCTATAGGGAAGAAAACTGTGGGGTGCAGGTGAATCTACACATTGAAGTATGCAGCTGATGGAACACGATAGGTATAAAGCAAGGCTTGTCGCCAAAGGCTACACGTAAACATTTGGAATTGATTATCAAGAAATATTTGCACGTATGGCCAAGATCAGTACCATCTGCGTATTAATGTCTGTAGCTGCAAACTTGAATTGGCCTCTCAAGCAATTTGATGTGAAAAATGTATTCCTACATGGAGACCTCAAGGAAGAAGTATACATGGACTTACCTCCAGGATTATAGCACCATCACAAAAGGGTATGGTGTGTAAATTGAAGAAATCCCTGTACAGGCTCAAGCAATCTCCTAGAGCATGGTTTGGGAGGTTCAGTATGGTGAGTCAATGAAGACATTTGGCTACAAGCTGAGTAACTCTGATCATATTCTCTTCTTGGTGACTGCTCTAATTATTTATATAAATGATATGATTGTAATAGAAGATGATCAAGAAGAAGCAAAGAAGTTGGAGGATTACTTGTCATATGAGTTTGAAATGAAAGACTTAGGTGTGGTGAAATATTTTCTAGGCATTGATTGCAGCATCACCTAGGGTGTTATCACCATGATGGACGCCATCCATGGCGTCATGGATATGGACTGCGCTAGCCCTAGGCTGGCGGTGGACAGCCACGGCGCCATAGGTAGCGGCGGCGGTCATACGTAGTCCAGGAATCAACCTTTGATTCGTGCTTCGTTTCGCTCGAAAGAATGGATGTCCGTGTGAAGTCTTTAGTAGACGGATCATCATATCATGACTAGGATGTCCTATCTTGTCGTGACAAAGCCAATATGTGTCTAAATCCAAAAGATCTTCTCTCATAACTCTATTGGATTTAATAGCTCGAATAGTGGTGACATAAAAACCATTAAAGAGACACATAAGGTTCTCTAATATGCACATTTATTCGCAATCGATCATTAGAGGTATTGCAAAAGAACTCTTTTCCGTTATCTATATGCGTTTCCGCATGGATTTCGTTGGCTCGAATAGCTCAATAGGGTTCGATTTGCCCTTGGAGCTTAGAGAGTTTCTGTGACAATAATCAAGGTGCTATTTGGCAAGAGGAATTTGGGCTATTCCATGTCCTTGAACTAAACTTGATGGCCCAGCCATCGTAGTCACGAAGGAATTTGTAGGCAACATCTCTAAGAATGATTGTCTATGGCGGTGAATGGTGTGCGTAGTCCAACTATCCACAAGACATTGAAGTTCTCTAGGATTCATTCTTCAAAAGCTCAGAATTGAAATGGAGTCATAATGAAAAGGACATAAGCCAACGGAGTACGTTATTATTTCTTAACCATTAAGAGAATCTAATTCAAATACTAGCTAATGGAAAACAATGGTAATCGTTTGACTTCTTTCGGTAACTCTAAAATAAATATGACCAGGTGAGTAGAGAGATGTTGATGGAGCAAGGCTCGCTTAAGTACCACTTATCTTAAAACCTTCCTAAACATCATACTCACTTTGGATGAGCCTAGTTAAAGAAAAACTAAACCAACGGCATCTTCTGATAGTGCTTAAAGTAAGCGCGCAATTTAACCCTGTAAAATGTAGTTGTTAGTATAGAATAAGTAGGGATCGTTCTAGCCGGGGATTGAGGGTACACCTGTAATTGCAAAAACAAATAAAAAAAAGTTTAAGCTATTATTTACAAAAATAAAACAAAGAATAAAAATATATACAAATTGAAAGGGGGAACGCAAGGAATAAAGATCAAAACCACAATCATATGAATGAAATCCAATTACAATTCCTATAGTTGATTATCTATGTCATGAGAAAGAAGTTGACCATGTAAAACGTTAATAAGCAAACGATTTCCCATTTTTTACTTTCCTTGAATATTTAATCTAAGTGAAAGCACCTAAATTAAACCTATTGAACATGCAATCATAGTCTAGAAAGCTAGCTACTCAATATCACATTCAACGCATGAAGAACAAAGAAAAGATGTCAACCAAAGTGTCCAACCTAGTATGAAAAAGTTCATCTATTTGCAATCCTCCTTAATTGATTTCGACTTTTGTCCAAAGCCTTTACTACTTATGACTTAGGTTCACAAAACTATTAGGTGAATTGTTTACTTAAATCTAGCTCCAATTACATGCATATATCCTAAGTTGGTCACCAAAGAACACATACATATAAAAGTTTTCTGTAATCCAAAATCAATCAAGCAATCTCACATAAGCAACATAGAAATCAACACAAAGAAATCACAACTTTATTTCAAAACATATAAACGGGCTTTAAACTTTTCCCTTAACGTCATGTTAACTAGAATTCATAACTCTACAAATCAAACAAAGAAAACAAAAGAAAGTATGAAATACACCGTGAAAGATAAATGACAAGCCTTGAGACGAAGAACTTGAAAATCCTTGAAAGCAAGCAATCTTCTAGGGACGACACAAGGGTGGATGGCGGCTAGGATCTTGATGTATTGCATGACTTCTTCTCTTCCTTGCTTGAGAGGCAGAGCTTCTAAAGACTAGAGAATGGAGAGAATTTTGGGTGTTTAGAATTATTGAGGGGAGAGAGGTGTGTTAAGTTGTGTGGTATGATGCTCCTATTTATAGGAGGATGTCCAAGCTTTCTGGATCCTTCTTTTAATTTCTAGGAATTATCTGCTTGCGCCACATAGCTCCAATCAATCAGATAAATCCATGTCAGCATTCTTGTGTCATCCAACCAATGAGAAACCTCCAAAATAACACCTTGATTTAACGGAGATTATTTTTGCATTAATTACATGATTATTTTCTGATTTATCTCCTCAATTTCAGCCAAGAATGAATGTGGACATCAAGGAATGTATCTGGACCTGTTTTCAACATTTCTGCTTGTTGCAATCCCTTGAAATTCTCCTTTCTTATCTGTCGAAGTCTCCCTTTGGTCATAATCATGTCTAGATGCATTTAGGATTTAATTGAGATGTCATTATCCATATATATTCTTGAAATTCGGCCAAAATCAGTTTATGTCTAATACGGACCCAAAATCTGATTTTAACCATCTTTTCTTGCCAAAAATGACTCCCAATCCATATCACCTTTGTACAGGACGTTTTGAGCTTATTCGAGCTTGGGCTCTCCTAGTTCACCCAGGTATCCTATTGTCATCAGGACTCCTAGTCCAACGAGAACTCTTCACATGAAATGTTCTTGAACCTTCCGAAATCTCCTTTTGCTTTCCGAGTTCAACTGGGACTCCTTGTGTCATTAGGATTCCTTTTCCTGGCAGGAGTAGGTTTCCTAGTCCAACTAGGACTCTGTATTTTGCGCCATTTTTCTTCATTTCTTCAAACATGTTTCCTAGTTGGCCCAGGATTCCTACTATGACTGGGTTTCCTAGTCGGACCAGGATTTCCTGGCTGGACCAGGAAAACTTCATTTGTAACGTCCCGAACCTGAATTCACCGGTTTACTAGTCATTTGGACGGTAAACGATATTTACTTTCACTTTTACTGTCGTTTTAGTACTTTTAGTGGCCCTAAAAGTTGACTTTTTGTTCGGGTCAAAATTTGAGAAATTGTTCTTCATGAAAGTTGTAGAAGACGTTAAACCGAGCGCGTGCATATGTGGTACGTAAAAATCGGAGTTCATATGCGAAAGTTATAAGCGAAAATGTGAAAGTTACTGTTCACGATAAGTAGTATATATTTGAATTTTTCACTGTGGCCAGTAAGTTTTCATTTTCTTCTTCTCTCTCTCCTTTCTCCCGCATTTTCTCTCTCTCCTCGGCGCTCTCTGCAACTCCGGCCACCTCACGATTCCGGCCACCTGGGGATGAACGAGTGGCACCGTTGGACTCCTCTACTCCTACCCAACCTCCCCACGGCGGTAACTCACGGCGGCTTGGCCAAAAACGATGCATCGGGTCCTTGAAGTTTACTGTAGCAGTTTGGGGTTTCGTTGATTTCCGGCGATTCCGGCCGTCTCCGGCCACCAAACCGGCGTCGAAGGTTCGGTTTTTGCCAAGGATCATTTTCCCCCTAGCCTTGAGCCATGATTTGCAGTGTAGAGGAAGAATCGAAGGTTTGAATTTCTGGGTACTATTCATAAATCTGGGTTTACTGTTTTCTTAATTGTTGACCTAGGTCTAGTTGTTTTCTCGGGTTGCATGTGGTAGTTGAGAAAAGTGTTTGAAATGTTGAGATGATGGTGCTGCCAAAATTTGGTGGCCATCGGAGCTGGTGGCAGTGGCGGCGGCGCCGCCACTGTGGGCGGCGGTAGCGGTGGCTAGGGTAGCTTTTTAATTTCATTTTCTAGCTAGTTAAATTCTATAATTATCATAGAGCTTGTATGTGAAGTTTGGTGAATTTTGGAGGAGTTTGGAATTGTTTGTGAATTTCCGAAGTTTGAAGTTTTGTGATGGAATTGTGGGAAATCCGGCCGTTGGATTTCCCTCGTTTTCATTGTGGAATATGTAGATTGAGGAATTGGTGTTGTGGAAGAGATTTGGGCGGAATTTGAGAAGTATTGGAGATAGAGATTTTCAGGTTTCGTTTAGGTTCGTATTTATTTTATCGGATTGCCGTTTACGGAAATATAATTGTGTACAGGGCAATGTTGCGAGCTACGGCTAGATGAAGGGACTCGTTTGAGTGGTCGCCAACTAGTACTGTGAGTGGACGTTTGTTTTTGAATATTGATGCATGCATTTATTTTCCGAATTAATGTTTTATTAATTATCATATTATTTTAGTTTCGGATATGATTTCGGCTTTGGAATGCTTGGATTTTCCATCATGATTTTTGGAACGTGAGTTTTATTCGCTTGGATTTGAACTTGTGATTTAAGTGATTTTCGACGAATTATTTTTCCGAGGTGATTTCCGGAATTTATTAATATATTTTATTCGTCGATATTGAGATTTCTGGAATATTTTTCGAAATGGGATTTCGATGGAATTATATTTCTTGTTATTTATTGACTTTCGATTTTGGCATTGGGAATGCCTTATTGTTAATCTAGTTATTCTTTTAGCGTGTGGGACACGCTGTTGCTTTATACGACTTTTACGAGAATTTCCGGGTACGGTTGGGAATCGTACCCGTGTTTTCTTTATTCATGGGACATGGGGAAGCCTTATAGATTTACTGGATTTTAATAGTTTTTACCAGCCATACCTGGGTCGTCATATTTATTGCTACCTAGCCTATTAGTACTCCTCCCTGCTTACTATGTGTTTGTGGGTGAGTAAGAGCAGAGCATGGGATGCTCCAGAGTGTGGGACACTCCGACCCGAGCCTGGGAGGCTCCCTTCTTTCGTATGGTGAAACTTCTTCCCCATATTTTATCGTTGCTTGACTAGCGGGGCTAGTCCGATTTTCACTGTAGCCAGCGGGGCTGGTCTTATCTTCTTGAGAAACGAGATTTCAGTTTTACGATATATTATTTTCGAATGTTTTGACTAGCGAGGCTAGTCGGTTTATCGTTTTGAAATCCTTGGATTTAAAGCTAAATGTGTTTTACCATTTGTGCATGCATCGAGGTTTTTAATGAAATAAATGTGGGAAAGTATGAAATCCTTCTTATTTTAAATTGTTTATTTTTGTCCACTCACGCTAACGTTTTCGTCTACTTTCCCCTGGGCCCTTCGGTTTCTAATGCCCAGTTTGCAGGCGTTATTAGTTGAGGTCGGGCGTACATGGTTCGAGGCATAGTTGATGAATGGCTTCCGCACTTCTTTGTTGGCTCTGATCTATTGTGGGTTAGTGTTTTGGGTAGTCCACTTTAGGGGTGACTAGGCCAGTTCTCGGTAGAGTTATCTCTAAGGTGGGCCCGCAGGGCCACCTCGGATTTCAGGGTGAAATCCGGGGCGGGTCCTGTCATCATTTCTTCATTTCTGCAGCCCTCGTGCCTTTCCTCTATCATTTCTAACGTTCCCTTGCTTCTCATGTGCCTTTAAGCTCATTTCTTCTTCATTCGCTCCATGGTACCTAAAAATAGAAACTTTTATAAAAATTACTAAAAATATAAACTTTCTTAAAAAAAGAAGGATTTATTCAAGAAAATAACTAAGTAAATATGAGGAAATAACAATTAAAACATCGCATTAAAATGCTCCTATCATCTTCCAATAATACTGTGGCAATTGCCTTATTACATTTCTTGGAAAAATAAAGACTTAAATAGAATTGGCTATCTATTGATCCCAGCCAGATTTGAAGTCTTCAACCCTTCACTCTAGATCACCTTCTTGATCTTCTTGTTCCACATAGTAAGCTTCTTTTTCTTCACAATAGGCTTTGTAGGCGGTGACAATATCTTCACGGGCTCTACAAATGTGTGCCCAATGACCAGATGCTCTACATTGAGAACATACATCTTTATGCTCAGACTCTTTTGATTAAGGAGCTTTGAAAGCATCATAAGGATGGCTCTTAGTGTTGGTGGCACCACCAACATGGCCAGAGGCGTAGCCTTCCTCTCTCTTTCCACGTTGACCTCTTTACTTTCATGTCCGCCTATTTTGGCTGTTACCTTCCCAAGTAGAGCGATTATATGGACCAGAACGTCCAGAAGTATCCCTAGAATTAGGGTTTTGCTCTTTGCGCCCTCCCTTAGAGAAAATGCACCCATGAACCAAGGGCAATTGCTGATTTGCCAACCAAATTGGTACTACCAATCCACTATTCATCCCAAATTGGCAATTGCCTCCAGCTTATACAATGCACCAATGAAAGGCAATTTGCCTGCCAATCCACTATTCACACTTCAAATTTGAATAATTCATTAAACTTATAATTTAATTAACTAAACAATTAACAATTAGATTAATCATACAATGTTAATTTAATAAAAAATTAATGCATAACTTTTAAAAATAAATAAAATTGTATATCAAGTATAAATATCGTTCTCGGAAAAAAAAAAAGTTATCGTTATGATAAAAAATATATATATCTATGACAGTTGGTCAGTTACATGGTCAGTTACTTCTCTTGGTTAGTTACTTGGTCAGTTACATGGTCAGTTACTTGGTCAGTTACTTCTCTTGGTCAGTTACTTGGTCAGTTACATGGTCAGTTACTTGGTCAGTTACATGGTCAGTTACTTGGTCAATTACATGGTCAGTTACCATTCAGATTATTTGAAAAAAAAATTCTGATTAATTTTTTACCATTCGGATTATTTTTTAGGGTAGAAAAAATCTTACCGTTGTCAATTAATTGCAGCCATTGGATCACATGATCCAACAGCCACAATTAAGTGACCGTTGCACAAAAGACAGTTAAAAAAAAAAAAAAAAACACCCGTTGGCAGCAGGCCCATGTGGTTGTGGAGCCCACCACCAATGGTCGGGTAATCCATTTGCTAATCCTTGGTCATCCAACTGCCTGGGCAGGTGGGGCCCCCAAAAAACTGCAAATCAGTCCGGCAATTTATTGCCGCTGCATTCCACTTTTCCTTCTTTCTCTCCAATTGGTCATCCAATTGGTTTGCTGGTGCATTTGCTCTTAGTGGTGTGACTATAATTGGACTCCGGAATAGACATAGTTCCCACGAGTCTCAAATTATAGTTCTTCATAAGGATGTTATCATGCTTTTCAGCGACATTCATGGCTCCAATAAGCTTATGAAACCTTGTGATACGTCTTGCAGTTACATCTATACAGTAGTTCTTAGCAACCATCAAAGCAGAGACAGGGAAGGTAGAAAGAGTTATCTTAATCAACATCGCATCTGTGATCTCTTTTCCACATAATTTCATTAAGGATTTAATGCGAAGTGCTTCCGAGTTCTAATCAAGAACTGTCTTGAAATCATATAAGCGGAGATTATGTCATCTCACTTCAAGGTCAGGAAGCAGGGAGTCACAGACGTTGCCAAGGCGTTCTTTGAGTGAGACCCACAGCCTTCTGGGGTCTTCTTCATTCATATACTCGTACTGGAGTGATTCATCCATATGACGAGTCATTCATTAGGATGATGGCTTTCGCCTTATTTGCCTCCAAGGCTGCTCTATTTGCTTCCAAAGCTTGAGCTTGCTCAACAGTTAGCACGTCCTGGCTAGGCTGAAGAATCGTATCCAGGATTCCTTGGGCCTTAAGATGCTAGCGGACATCACGAACCGACTTGTGATATCCAGAGCCAGTTGTTCCCAATGGAGTAAAGTCCAGTTCGTTCAGGTTACTCATCCTGAAAGAGATAGAACAAGAAAAAGGGTTAGTTATAAGAAGAAAAAGCTACCACAAAAACAATAAAAAATTTTGAGTGTAATCGCTCCTAAGAAATTAGGAATTTATGAGCGTAATCGCTCCCCATAAATTCAATTCCAAGAGGTATTGGATTATGTCACGCGCCGAATTTTGAATAAATAAATTCAAATTTGAAACGTGAAAACTCAACTAACCTGTTCATATGCTCAGAAATTGATTATGAAGAAACATTTGCACTAGTGGCCAAAATCAGTACAATCCGCGTATTAATGACTTTAGCTGCAAACTTGAATTGACCTCTCAAGCAATTTGATGTGAAAAATGCATTCCTACATGGAGACCTCAAGGAAGAAGTATACATGGACTTACCAACAGGATTATAGCACCATCATAAAAGGATGTGGTGTGTAAATTGAAGAAATCACTCTATGGGCTCAAGCAATCTCCTAGAGCGTGGTTTGGGAGGTTTAGTGAGTCAATGAAGACATTTGGCTACAAGCATAGTAACTCTGATCATACTATCTTCTTGCTGACTGCTCTAATTATTTATGTATATGATTGTAATATGAAATAATCAAAAAGAAGCAAAGAAGTTGGAGGATTACTTGTCATGTGAGTTTGAAATGAAAGACTTAGGTGGGCTGAACTATTTTCTCAGCATTTAGGTGGCTAGATCAGAATAAGGCATTTTCTTGTCTCAAAGAAAATATGTCTTGTACTTACTCAAATATGTCTTGTACTTGCTCACTGAAACAGGTATGTTAGCTTGCAAACCTGATGATATGCCAATGGAACAAAATCACAAGTTAGGGGAATATCCTAATCAAGTGGCTACCAAGTAGGAGAGGTATCAAAAACTAGTTGGCAGACTCATATACCTATCTCACACACGCCGGATATTGCATATGCTATGAGTGTGGTAATTCAGTTCATGCATTCCCTAAGTGAAGCTCACATGAATGCAGTTTAATTACCGTACTCTTAGTCACTTAAAGTCTGCTCAGGTAAAGGAATTATGTTTTCGAAGAATGCGGTTGCTAGGTACACTGATGCAGATTGGGCAGGATCTATCATTAATAGAAGATCGACCTCAGGATACTTTACTTTTGAGGGAGGTAACCTTATTACTTGGAGAAGTAAGAAACAAAAACTAGTTGCCAGGTCTAGTGCAAAGGCAGAATATAGAGGAATGGCCCAAGGACTATTTGTCATCTGAGTTTAAAATGAAAGACTTGGGCGGGCTGAAATATTTTCTAGGCATTGAGGTGGTCGGATCAGAAGAAGGCATTTTCTTATCTCAAAGAAAATATGTCTTGGACTTACTCACTGAAACAGGTATGTTAGCTTGCAAACCTACTGATACGCCAATGGAACAAAATCACAAGTTAGGGGAATATCCTGATCAAGCGCCTACCAACAAGGAGAGGTATCAAAGAGTACTAGTTGGCCGGCAGATTCATATACCTATCTCACACACGCCTAAATATTGCATATGTTCTGAGTGTGGTAAGTCAGTTCATGCATTCCCCAAGTGAAGCTCACATGAATGCAGTTTACCGTATTCGTAGTTACTTAATGTCAGCTCCAGGTAAAGGAATTATGTTTTTAAAGAATGGACACTTGGAGGTTGTTGGGTACACTGATTCAGATTAGGCAGGATCTATCATTGATAGAAGATCGACCTCAGGATACTTTACTTTTGTGGGAGGTAACCTTGTTACTTGGAGAAGTAAGCAACAAAAAGTAGTTGCCAGGTCTAGTGCAGAGGAAGAATATAGAGGAATGGCCCAAGGAATATGTGAAATGTTATGACTCCGTAACCTATTGAAAGACTTGGGGTAACCTATTGAAAGATTGAGGGTTCAAGCCTAAACACACTATGTACATATTCTGTGACAACAAGGCATCCATAGACATTGCACACAATTCAGTTCAACATGATAGAACCAAACATGTTGAAGTGGACAGACACTTTATCAAGGAAAAGCTAGAGTCAAAGATCATTGATGTGCCACAGGTGAAGACTGAAGACCAGCTTGCATATATTCTGACTAAAGCTGTTTCAAGTAAAGTATTTCATAGCTCACTTAACAAGTTGCGCATTCAAGACATCTATGCACCAACTTGAGAGGGAGTGTTGACATGATCTGTATCATATCAATTAGTCTTTATTATGATTTATTTTGTGTATCAATTAACATTAGTGATATAGTTTACTTAGATCAACATTTATTACTTTTCTTTATATGTACATGACTGTAATTCTATATAAACCTCTTTAAGAGATGAATATACTTACAACATTATTCCCATATAGTTGAAGAGTTTAGACATTAAACTTCCAACTGTGAACCAACATCTTTCATATTTACACAGGATACCATAGCCATTACCAACCAGACGTCGCAACCAGTTGCCGCAAACTCCAGATCTCCTTACCACATAGCCTATCAATCATTACATTAAAGAATAAGACAACCGCCTTTGCCGCTTCCGCCGCTTGTGCTGCCTCCACCGCTGGTGCCGCTTCCGCCGCTTGTGCTGCCTCCACCACTTCCGACTCTTTTCTTCTTCTCTTCTTGTAGATCGTCACTAAGCTTTCGAATCTCATCCGCAGACCTTTGTTGAGCCTCTTGGGCAATCTTTTCTGCTCTTAGCCGTGCAGCATGTTCATCTTCTAACTTTTGTTCAAGCGTCATGGTGTTCACTCTCATCTTTAACTCAAGCTGCATATTTGTGATTCAGATAAAAGTATACATGAAAGTAAAAGTTCAATATTTACAAGCATATAAAAACAACTCATTAATTAGTAGAGGCAAACACCTTGTGCTCTGAGATCTATATTACCCACTCGATCTTTCCAAATCCAAAGAAAGGAAAAATAAATTGTTTTTATATGGGAGAGCACCGTAATCATAAGATTCCTAATGCAAGATTCCAAACTCAATAAATGAAGAAGGTGATATGGCCACTTAACTTGTTTCAAGGATTTCATTCTACAAATTTTATTAACTACTATCAAGTACATTAAGCTCCCCTTAAGTCACATTTAATGTCATTGCCATTCTGTGTATCCAGATTTCTACCTAACAGTTCAAACTTCTCCCAATCTCGTGTCTCCAAGATCGTGAGAGTTGTGGGGAGTGTTAAACCACCTTAAATCACATTTAGTATGAATGCTGATATTGTGTTCACAGATTTCTAGTTAACAGTTCAATTCTCTTACTCTAAATTTAGGTTTTTTAGGCTCTTACTATTCATTGTACAAATAAGATCAACAGCCAATGCGAAAAGCTATACACAAATTCATTCTTTACAAATACAAATATCTCAGTTTAAAGGGGTTGGTCAATAGACACAGGACTATGGCACAGGATGCAACAAAGTAGCAAATTGTAGTTTTAACTAAGCCAACTGTTAAACATTCTGATGGAAATTATTGAATGCAAACAAAATGCAGATGAAAATATACCATCTCAGTAATTTGTTTAAGCTGCTGATCATATTGACGCTGCATCTGCTCATTCAAACGATTTATTTCTTGTTTTGAATACATCTTCGAAGCAACCTCTTCTTGTTGATCACGAAGTTTCATAGCCCCTTTCTGTCCAGATGCAGCAATGTTTTGATCATTATATTCAATACCAACAAAGTAATAATCTCAAGAAATTACTATAAATAAAAGAGAAAACAACAAAAACCTTCGCTTCAGCAAATATCTCATCTGTGTATGGCCGCCCACCATTCTGTGCTATAACCGAGTTTACAAGCGAGAGAAGGCCCTGCACTTGTTCGACCCTCTTGCTTTCATCCTTAGTCTTGTTATCAAAAAGCACATGTCGATTTCCACACAGACCAAGGATTTCCTATATTATTGCAAGAACTGATTACAAGTCTAGTGCATGATAGGCTCATATCAAAGAGAGTACTGGATCAAGCAAAAAAAAATAAAAGCAAATTCTTACATAAAATATGTCAAAATGATCTTCCATTAATTCCATGTTACTAATAGATTTGTGTCAACTTCTAATGATACTGCTCATTTGAACCAAGTCTACCTTATATCACCACACATCATTAATAAAGACCAACTTTATTTCTGGGAACAACAAATGACAATGACACCAATACTTTTTGTAAAGAGGTAATACACATTTGACGTAAGCAATGAACAGGGAGGAGTTCCCAAGAACTGTCTCAGTTTAGAGAGGACAAGCATTTTCACTAAGTTCGATATCATTTGGAAACAAATCTGGGGAGCAAAGAAAAGAAAAAAAATGGACAACAAACAGGAATGCTTCAACAGAACTTCAATAGTACTTCTAAACTCATGTCTCAACTTGACTATATTCTATATCAAACTTATAAATCCAAATGAAATACACGATGATGTTAACAGATACACTTAAAAAGAATATCATATCCTGCTCATTCAGAAATGGAAACGAAAGTAGTGATGTTATCATGACATTTTAAATTATGGAAAGAAAAAAAAAAACAAATTTACCTTCAAAGGCTTCGGGCAATCACGGCCCAAATAATCTTCCAAAGTCTCATCTTCTTCCAACTCATCTCCTCCCGTAAAGACAACAATCATATAGTCAAAGATTTTACTTCCAAATAGATTTTCCAAGCTACAGATTGCAGACTGCTCTTCTTTTGTAAAGCGAGTTCTAGTTGAGAGAACCACAAGAACAGCATGGATCCCATCCTCGGCCAATTTAATGCACTGGGCAATTTCTTTGCTAATAAAGTCTGATTTGGCAGAATTATCAAAAAGACCTGGAGCATACCACAGAAATCAAAAGGAAAGAATAACCGTTGAAAAGCAGGTTCTTAAATGCAACTACTTTATATACTCGTAGTGCTACTCCTAGAGACATTTTTTAGATACATAATTACAAAACAAATACGCGTCGGCAAGACTTTACCAGGAGTGTCTATAACATTAATTTGTTGTCCATCTCCCAAGATAGCAGTCTTCAATTCAGCAGCGGTCGTGACACCACTAGAGCTACGCCTGGAATTGAAGGCTTTTTTGCCAAGAATGCTGTTGCCTGTTGCACTTTTTCCATTACCAGTGCGTCCAACTAAGACCATAGTGCGAGCATCATTAGAAAAGGGAAGTTGCCGGGCATCAATCGAACGTCCACCCATTATACAAAATCAGAATACCTGCAACCATATATGTTTTATATTCTGTCAATGCTTCATAAACGAGGAAAGTATTGCAAGTGGAATGAGGATACCTTGCAAGCATATAGTCTATATTATCTTTTCTCACTGCTTCATAATGACAAAAGTACGGCAATAGTTGCATTACCTTATATATCTAGAAGACTCACGCACACAATTGCAATGACTTAAGTTATATGAGTAAAGAAAAATTAATTTTTGATTTGAGCAAAACACACTGATTTTTAAACATGTTATCCATATGTAGTTCTATGAGTCAGTAGCACGAATAACTGTAGACCTATCTACGAAAAAAAAAAGATCAGAGAGAGAGAGAGAGAGAGAATCGTCTGATGAACACCGGGCACGCTGACAATTGAAACCAAGGAAAAAAAAAACTATAGAGTTAAAGAGGCAGTACGATTGGAATAACAGCATATAAGGTCGTCTCGAAAGAAAACTCAACTCATGTAGAGGAAGAGCAAAGCCAAGAACAAAGAGACTCTCTGTCGGAGGCCACACAGAGAGAGAGAAGGAGAGAAGTTCTTTGTTATAATGTCTCTCTATGTTTGTATGAGTGGTGAATTTATACGATCCTCCTCGAGGTTTCTGCTCATATACTCTCCTACATTGATGCTGACTTAATTTACACGGAAAGAAAGGAAAGGAAATCAATTCCTTGCTCTTCCACCCAATGCTAGGTGAAGTAGATTCAAAGGTATGTGGAACTGTAAAGGAGCCAACCAGCGAATAGTTGAGGCATCAAATTTTTCCACACTATAGTCTTCTAGGATAAAACTCTTAACACATTTTATCTTTCAATAAGGTGACTATGTGGGGACAATATTTATATAACATGTAAAGATTCGAAATTACAGGTCCTATCACATGTTAGTGTAGTGATCGATGTTAATATACACACACACACACACACATATATATATTCATTTAGTGATCGATGTTAATATACACACACACACATATGTTCATTATCATCAAAGTGCTAAAGTATAATTTAGTGGATAAATTATTCATACATTCACCACCATTTCAATTCAAAATAAAAAAACTATTTTGAAATTTCAAGTCAATTATATAGTAAGTTCAAAATCTAAGAGCAAGTTCACCCGTAGTCAAGAAATGTCAAGGTCGAAAAGTCAAGAATTCAACCAGTCAAGTAACTGTTCACTACCACTGGACATGGGTTTCCACCCGTTTTTTTTCTTGACCAGTCAAGACTGTTCATGTATCACTGTTCATCGATTTTTAACTGTTCATTTTCATTGTTTATTGATTGTTTTAACTGTTCATTTACTGTTCAATTTTACTGTTTTTTTTATATTTTAAAATTAAAATATATTTGATGTAAATAGATGATAATAATGGATATTTATGGATAATTAATGTCATAATTATGCAATTTACTAAGAGGTGTGTGCTTTAATAAGAGGAATTTTCAAATACAACTTTTATTTCATAAAATTTATGCTTACATAAATGAAAAACTAGGAATAAGTACAATACAATTACACAACATGCATAATCACCTAATTATTCAAATCATGATCCTCATCCTCTCTAGGAATCCAATTTGTGTTTGAAGGTTCATCATTAGGGTTAGGGTTGGTGGAATCACCCGTAGAGAAAGGTGAAAATTGTGGTTGTGTAGGATATCCCCCGGGGTAAGGTGGTTGCGGATAGTATCCACCGGGGTAAGGGGGTTGTGGGAATCCACCGGTGAAAGGAGGTGGTGGGAATCCACCGGTGAAGGGAGGTTGTGGGAATCCATCGGGGCAAGATGGTTGTGGGTATGCACCGGGGTAAGGTGGTTGTGGGTATGCACCACCAAAATTTGGTTGTGGGAATGCACCACCAAAATTGGGTTGCGGATAGTATCCACCCATAGAAGGTGGCGTCTGCTCGCCAAGATCTTCTTTCTCCACTATCTTCTTTTGCTTTCTTGACCAATAACGCTTTTTATTTGGCGTCATTTGACTTGTATCAATCTCTATAATACGCTCTTCCCTCTCTTTATTTCGCTCTTCCCTCTCTTTAATTCACTCTTCCCTCTCTTGTAATAGGAGTTGCTCTTTTCTCATTTCGATTTGTAAGAGGATACATGCTCGTTGATTTTCCTCTTGGAGACTTCGAGCGAATTCCTCATCGAGTTTTTTCTTGCCCGTGGTTGCCTCTATTTGGTTGTTCGCTATACTCTCGAGTGTGCTTGACAAATGACTTTGATCTTGCGCTGCCTTCTTTCCTTTCCGTATTGCTTCTTTGGCAGCCTTCCTTCCTTGAGGCCTCACATTAGGATTTGCGGTTTCACCTGCAATTACCTCATCTACATCCATGTCCAAGTTGATGGGAGAATTTCCAGGAATTGGTTGTGTGCGCGTATGTTGATTTCTTTCATTTGATATTCCTCCGGATGTATGGCTAGAGATGTCTTTAAATTGTGCAAAGCCCTCCACAACAGCGTAACTATCAAAACTCTAAAAATTGTGTCTTTTGGTCTTCCCACTTTTTCTCTTCATCCCGGCATGCCACAATTTATGTGCTTCATCTTGCTACGTAATTAAAAAAAAAAAACAATAAAAAAATGCAATTAGTACAAATATAAACGCTATTATGAATGGTCATCTATTATAAAGGTCCTAATTTTAATAAGAGAGTATCTCACCGTGTTACAATAAAAATCAATAAGTACAAATATAAACATCGTTGTAATTACATCATTATTTATCAACTAATTATTTTAATTATAACGAAAAGCAATTACTACAATTAAAACGATATTATAATTACTACATTATTTATCAAGTAATATTTTACTATAATGTATCAACAAATTAAATGATTTATCAACAAATACATACCTCATCAACCGCATTCGAACCGCTCTTGTACCAATTTTTCGCTTGCCTTAATGCACAATGCCACTCAAAGAGTTCAACCTTCAAAATTTTCCACCTTCCCTGCAAAGATTGGGTTGATCGGCTCTTGGGCCAATTTGCGTCAAAGTGTCGTTTCACGCGCAACCATAAGTCGTTTTTTTTTTTTCTGATTTGTGCCCACAGCCGGACATTGGCTTACAGCTTTCCAAGACTTGCACAATTGAACATCTTCCTCATCCATCCATCTCCTTTTCTCTTCGGTATTATCATCTTCACTTTGATCTCCCACGTGTCCGGCCGGCCACTGGACGTGTGTTTCCCCTTTGTTCGGCCATATTGGATAATGAAAAATTTGGATGATGAGAGCTATATGAAGAGGAGGAAGGTGTAACTATGAACTTGAATTTTTTGGGTGTGAGATGTAAAGAAAATGCTAGGTATTTATAGAAAAAATTTTACAATTTTTTTCTTACCGTTTATTAACGTTACATAGTGGTTAATTGTTTGCCGTTGGATCCTCTTCTTAATTGAAATGGACCGCTGGGATTTCATGACCGTTAGGCAGCCATTTCGAAATGATCCACCGGTTTAGAGGCACATGTTGCCTTCTCATTTGCCACTGTTTATCGCTACACGACAAAATCGTGGCAAACACGCATCCAGCACTTCTTGAATTGGTCCGTGCCTTCCACGCCCTTCTCCAGCGCGTCTCACTCTCGGCGTCAGTGGCTGACGTCAGCCACGTGTGGGGCTTGGGCTGACCTGGCAGCATGCTTGACTGGGTCAGGAAAATAGTCAGGCCCTTGCCCTTTTTTTTGGCCTTGGTCATGCAAAGCCAACTTTTGGCTGGTCAGAGTTGGGCCGGTGGAAGATGAAAATTCCTTTAGTTGGGCAACACATCATCAATTCTGAGCTGGTGCCCGGTCAAGTAGAGATCGGTGGACTTGCTCTAACTCCTATCTGAATCCATGATCATCACATGCCTTGTACAGAACCACTAATTAGGGTTTTCACTTTTCAGACGTCCCTTTCAGGTGCCAAGAACGAGTAAATTGACCTAATTTATATGATCACCAATATTTATATTGAAGACATGGATCTTATACGAATGATACTGAACTTATACAGGTTTAGCTAGCTAACAATTAAGTACTATAAATGCCCCAATATAGGCCCTTTGCTTTTTTTTCCTTTTTTTTTGGCAAAAGAAAAATATAGTAAATGAAATAGAGATCAGCATCAAAAGGAGGAGACATGAGATCAAAACCCATTATAAAGAATAAAAACGCAAAAAACATTACCAAACCATGAATATGGTTGAAGATTAACCAAAGTCCAAATAAGTGTTTGATAGCATGCAGGGTACCGTGAACTTGTTTAATATTGTTTTGCCTTCACCACAACAAATGCGAGCAAAAGCGGCACTTCTTTTGTCACGATTAGAAACAATAGTGGAGATGGGCTCATGGGCTTAACTTTTGGCACTGTCACCGTGTCGAAATTTGCTGGTGTCTATTTAAAGTCAGGTAATCGAGGGTATCGAACGCCTTTGTGGCCCTGCTTTCATTTTTTTTATTCATTCAAATTTCTCATAAAACTGTCCTTTTTAGACAAATGCAACTAGCAGAGCCCATCCACTATGTATGTGGAGAGAAGTTAAAGGTGGTAGGGAAACTTTTAATACAATTACCATGTTTTTCTACTATTTTTTTATTTTTATTCTTTTTTGTTTTCTATTTTTCCATTTACTATATTATCCTTAGTGATTAATTATATTTCATAATTTTTTAATATAAAAAGGTTAAATTGGTAAAAAAAAATTCAATTTTGGAGAGCAAGCTCTCTTCTCTTAATAATAGTATAGATAAGAAAAGGGTGGTGCTATTCACACGCTCTGTTTCTCTATTCACACACCCCCTCTATTTTTGTATTACTTTAATTCAATTTTCTTTTAAAAATTACCCTAACTACACTTCCTTATAATTATGTTTTTTTTTCTTTTTTCTATTTGGCAAGTCAATCATCCTCAAATCCTAAACCTTTATTTTCCCGCAGACACAGAAGACTTCAAACTCTTTTTAATTCCCTATTTTCTTTTTCATCAAAAACTTCTCTAGCATAGTCATTCTATCTCTCTAATATGATGTTTTGAAGTTTAATCATGGTAGAACAAGAAACTTTAGACCCATCTTTTGAGAAAATTGTACATTTGATTTGTAATGGAGACATGGAAAAAAAAATATGAGTTCAGTGATCATTCGAGCTCCTTTGAATCCATTATTCCTAGTAAGATTCTAACTGAAATTATTTGGTTTATTTGAATCTATTGAGCAACTATAGAACTTTACAACAGCCTAATAATGATGGCCTTATGATTATAAACATGATTTATTCTACTATATTATGCTAGTATAACATAATTTTGTCTCCACACGAAGATTGCAACTCATTGCATTCAATATTATGTAGAGCATCTCCAAATTTTGAGTACGTCATCAACTGCAGTGTGGAAGCTTATGGCTGAACCGCTGAAGTGGATAAAACGCTGATTCCATTTTTAAAAAAATTTATTTGAGGATGATGCACCTGGATTAAGAGTCAAAAACAAACAAGCATTGAGTTTTGTACTTTGCAAAGTATGAGGACAAACTTTACAATTTGGATTCAGTTGGGTGAAGATCTAGGAAATATATTCTTTGTCTAATAATACAGGTCATTCCACTTAATAAATGTATTATTTTTCCTTCATTTATAGGTAAAAAAAATTGATTTATTTTATAATGATGTTTGATTCATGATTGAATTGCCAAATAGAAAAAAGAAAAAATAAAAAATAAAAAAGAAACATATTTTTAGGGGAGGGTAATTAGGGTAATTTATAAAATAAAAAAATTAAATTAAAGTAATAAAAAATTAGAAGGGGTGTGTGAATAGAAAAAAAATAGTGTGTGAATAGCACCACCCATAAGAAAATGGTATTTATTTTAGGGGGGTGAAATTTGCACCCCCAAAATTACAAACCACACCATTTTATTTTTTTAATAATATTTCTTATCAACCCTTTTTGCACTTCCTAAAACACACCCCTTAATAATGGTCCTCTCTCTCTTCTTCCCGATCTTCACCAAGTCTCTCTCTCTCTCTCTCTCGTCAGAGCCTCCTCCACCGCCGTCGTCGCCTGCCTCTCGAAGTTCGAGCACGACGATCAGCTCCGGCTACTCCCTCTCTGCTGTCACGCCTTCCATGTATGGTGCATCAACACGTGGCTCCACTCCCAGCAGACCTGCCCGCTCTGCCGGTCGCCGATTTCCACGTCCGACTCCGAGCTCATGACTCTCGTCAACAATGCAGGCTCCTCCGCCCGCGGCGGCGGCGATAGCTTCTGACTCGAGATTGGCAACGTTAGCCGCCGCCAAACAACTACGACGTCCAACTCCAGCGCGCGCCGCTCCTACTCCATCGGATCGTTCGACCACCTCGTCGACGACGACTCCGAGGTCCGATTGTCCAATGCCAGAAACGGCTCGTCTGATAGGAAAGAAGAGGTGATTGTTGTTCTCGGCGAGCTCCTGCCGCCGCTGCCGTCGGAGGCCAATCTAGCCCACAAGTTTTTCTTCCCCCCAATCTCAATCCAGCCCGAGTGCAGCCTCCGACGGGGGTGCAAATTATATTATTAAAAAATTAAAATGGGGTGTGGTTTGCAATTTTTATCGAGCCAAACCGGAGAGAGAAACAAATATCAGTCTCCCTTCTCCAAAATCTTTTCGATTCATCACTCTCTCTCTCTCTCGGTATTGTATTCGATCCGAAAGTAAAACCTTCACAATCTCCCCTCTTAGATCTATCCACCAAGCTAAGACCTACCTCTTGCCAAAAGAAAGCTAAGATTTACCCACCGAGGTATCTCAATCCATTTCTGCAAATCTGATGGTACATCAGTCACCGACGCATCTGAGTTATATGGAACCGTCTCCTCCAATCCATCTTCAGGTGCGTAGTGCGGAAAATTCAATTCTCTCTCTCTCTCTCTCTCTGGAATTTGTTTGAGATTCTTCTGGGTAAGTTTGAATCTGTTATCTGATTACGAGTAATTGTGTTTATTAATATCAATTGAAAGAAAATCAACATCGCCACTAAAATCACTGTCCATCTGATGAAGGAAATTATGATGAGATTGTCGTTTTTAGGTTCTGTTTTCAGTCTTATATTTTACTGACACAAACTTGAAATTTATTGTTTCTCAGGGATTGAAGATTTTTTTTAGGTTCTCGAAAGAAAAAATTTCATGGTACTTGTAGTTGATTCTTGCGAATAGAAATGGATAAATGTGAAACAAATTACTCACCTACCTTGCAGTTGGGCTTTGACATGGGTTTGATATTGTATAATTCTCTGGAAACATAATTGCATGATTGTAGAATCCAATGGTGCTAAATATTGCTTCCTTGCTTGCTTGAGAGAGAGAGAGAGAGAGAGACAAGGAAATGTAGTAGGATCTGTAAATTGTTTTACATTTTCTTAGTTTACTTGAGATGGGAGCTGGTAATCCTTTAGTTTGTCAATTTGTCATGTATTGTGATCTATGTAATTTAGTATTTCCTCTGATGGTTGGTTCAGCTGGAATTCCTGTCTATGAACATAAACAATAAGGAGGATTCCAACTGATGTTTGATTGTTGCTTCTGATGATTACAGAAACTGACAACATTGAGAAGATTTCATATGGAGCAGAAGAGAAGCCAATATTGAATTAGAGGTCGGCCTTCAATGTTTCATTTTGATTGCCATTTCATATTTGAGAAATATAAGACTTTTGGTGGATATCTCATCTTCATAAATCATAACTTACACTTGTATGTTGAATTTCAGGAAGACTTCTATCACGAAAGATATTCTTGGAGTACTGGACCAAGGTTGAAAAAGAATCTTGAACAAGAAGCCTAAACGGCAAGAAACAGTAAGTTCTTGATGACAATTAAAGTAGTGAGTTTATGTATGAAATTTCCACTGAATTGTTCGTTATATAGTGATTAATGTTAGCATATATATATAAACTGCATTTGCACAAAAATGTTAGTAATTTGGGGTGGCATGTACATGTACATACACATATGTGATGTTTGCATAAACACAAAGCCACATTCTTTGTTTCAGAAGATTGAGCAGAATTCCCCCAACAAGATACAGAAATATTGCATCACTACATCACTAGTGGAGAAAATTGAAGGTGGTATATTACGTTACTATTATTTCATATCACAGTTAAGCAATTTATGTGATTTAACAAGCTTAATATTGATCTCAGGTTCAGAAGGAGCAAGCAAGGAGGGAAAATGATAATCATGGAGAAGCATTTGTTGAATTTGTAGTAGAAGTTGTAGCCAAAGCTGTAAAAGAAGCAGAATAGAAGTACTGGCGACATCTCTACATTACACGGGGCCCACAGGTCTGAATTTGAAACATGTCACAAACGAAAAATGCGTCTTTTTCTCTCATAGATACGCGTCCGGGGGGCACTGACCCTCTAAAACGTGGCTGTAACATGGCTTTACCCCATAGCAACGGTTAATCGTCGGTATAGGGGGTGAAAGGCACTAATAGGTGTGCGTGCCTTTTGCTCAAATCTGTAGTGGTGCTTGAATATTAATTGGAACCTTTCGATTAATCACTAGTGAACAACATAATTTGAAAATGCCACTACCTCTCGTCAAAACAACGCAAGACAGAGGAAGTGTTGTCATCAGGAAACAAAAAAATAGAACTAAGCAACCTGTCACAGAATCTATTGTGAACTGAATGTTATCTAGTAGATAAATTAAGTAAGATACTCACTGCTCAGCCTCCTCATGCTGATGTTTTAATCAATCCAAAAATAGAACTAAGATACTTCCTTTCCACTGCTCTTATCATTTGGATGGGCATCTCGGATACTTGAACGACATGTATAACGAGCTGTTCTCTACTGACTAGTTAACATACAAGACCTCTCACATTTTCAAAATGGCTTCCTAACCACTGAAGTGCGCGAACCTGCAACAAGTGGCACGTGTATCAAATGACTATATGAGTAACATCTAAAATTAATAAGTTCATAATGAAAAACAGAAGGCATGAGAAAACATCTCAAGAACAAATAGTTAAGAGTTACATAAAAGAGGTAAAATTCACACATAACTTCTGAAGTAAGACATTGAATTCTCTCCATGTATTAACATAATTGATACTTATAGCTGTGTGCCATCTATTAACAAGATTTGGCAAATCAGATTCTCAATATTTATGCAACTGAATCAAATATAGTGACATTTCATGCTTTTACAAAAATAGCAAAGCCAAAAGTAAACTTTGCCAAATGTATGACACAAGTTAGTACCAACAACTGACACACGGTAACCACACTATTAAAGTTCTAATGATAATGAATAAAGTGTAAGAATTAATATGGACTTATCAATGTTCACTATGGACCACAACAACTTAGCTACCTTATTTGCAGAATACGTAATTAGACAATGCTTTGATTATTTAAGTCTATGACCTCTTTATGTATAATCAGTACTGAATACGGTATATATTGTTGATTACTTAATTATAGAGTAATCCTAAATGTACATGAAATAGTTTGACAAAGGCCTACATTAATTAGGACTAAGAATCTTTTATGGGAGGTACCTAGTCCTTGATGCCTATAAAAGTCTTAGATCCCTGCTCTATCAATCACCACGCTATTCATAAGCTTTGCCCCATAAAAGTTTGCATACAGGATTGGATAGAGGAGAAGATCTATCATGACTAATTCAAGTTGGTATACATGATTTATATTTTGTTCATCTTAGTGTTATGCTTATGTTAATCTAATTATGTTTTGTGTTCTTAGATTGAGTACAATCTTATTTTAGTTTTACATAAAGAAGACCCACATTGTTGGTTTTGTATGTGTGGACGTTTGGTGAAACTAATGTCTCTCGGTAAATGACTGTTCTCAGCTCGAAGTCATGAGTTACCTCAACAACATGCTTCTTCACCTTTAGCAGGCCTGGCCCTGGGAAATTCAAGGCCCGGGGCGAAAAATAAAATTGGGCCCTTTATATAAAAAAAAAATCAAAAATATTTTATATTGATAAAAAAAAAATTATACAACCGGGGGGGGGGAACCAATACCCCGAAAAATAAACATTACATCACTTTATATCAATCAAATCTCATCTAAAATGATTTCTTCTATATATTGTAAACAATTGCCCATCAATGCAAAATATGATTTAATCGCACTCTTGCATTCCCTTTTGTCTAGCACTAGCTGCTTCAACTTTTATATATTGTAAACAATTGCCCATCAATGCATACTTTGGGGCCCAAAGATCGCGCTCTTGCTGTTCTTTTTCTCATATTCCTAACAGAAATAATTTTTTTTTTTTTTACCCATCTACTGCTTCAATTTGGGCCCTAGGCCGTCACCCTTCAAAACTTGGGCCCTGGGCTATCGCCCTGCCTGCCCAGGGCCAGGGCCGGGCCTGACCTTTAGATTAGATAATATCAAGAGGGCGTTCATACTCACCCATCTTGTCAATGAAAACTACACCATTCTCTAAAATGCACACAAGCGTAAAAATTCTCTATAATCAATAATCATCATAGTACTCTGCATAAATCTCCAAAGAAAATTGTCCTACTTCAGTCTAGGATTCCTTGACCCCATACCAAATTTAAACTAATACCCTGTTCTCAAAAAGGAAAATCACAAGCCTGTGGACTATACATTATTCAATACTCAATCATACCCCAAAGCATCAAAAGTTACTCGGAACAAGAATATATACAAACCTGAGATCTAATTCTTCTCCTCCGCTAAAGGAAATTTGATCCGTTTCGAGTACATCATGACACCTGGCTTCTCCTGGTATTATTTTTTCCGCCTTGGTTTCTAATTAAACAATGAATTCGACACAAGGAAACTACTAAATTCATGAGTATATGGCAGCAGCAATAAGCATCAAAATAGATGAGGAAAACCGAAAATCCCTAATCCCCAAATTAATTTTAACCAGAAAATCAATCAAACCCAAAACCCAATCGATTTCAAAAATACGAAAATTAGAGGCAAGAGGAGTACTAGTTATTGAAACCAGAGCACTTGTTTTTCTTTTGAACTGGATAGCCTCATTGAACTTGTGTCGCTTCTCTTATCGGCGCGTTGTTGATTGCAAAAGGGACCCAAATCACCCAATTCTGTGTTTTTGTTATTTTGGGATTAATGGGTTCCCAAAAGCTCTAGGCATTGCTTAGTTCTAGCTTTTGTAAAAGATATCAAACCCATAAAGAACTTTATGCTATACCAGAGGCCGTCCAAATCGGCACAGAGAGATTGGATCAGAGAGAGGTTTACGGTGATGGGCTCGTCCTCCCCATCTGATGCGCGGAGAGATTAGAGGTGAAGATGAGAGCGGCTTCTCTCGATGAAGAGAGGAAAAATGAAAATAAGAAATTGACGAGACTGATTAATTCAACGAGGGTAGAAGGCGAAATGGAGGGACTCAAAAAATTGAAATTTTGGCGAAGTGTCGGAATTCAAGCACAGCAGATTAAAGCAGCAAAAAATAACTATTGTCTGAACACATTGTTTGAAGGTGAGTGGCACAACAGAATAAAGCGTCAACAAACAACTGTTGTCTGAATTAAATTAGTCAGACATCAAAATATCACTATTGTCTGAAGAATAATTGCACAATAGCAAAATAATAACTGTCGTCTGAAATTAGTTTACTCACAACATCAAAATATAACCATTGTCTGAATAATAATTGGACAACAGCCATGCAATAACCGTTGTCTAAATTGCTAATTTGGACAACAGAATAATTCTTGTTGTCGTCTTCTATAATCAGACAACAGTTAAAATTTTCGCTGTTGTTGGAACTGTGTTGTCTGATTCATTTTTTGGCATAGTGTAGCCTTCCCAGGTATCCAGGACTTCTACTGGCAACAGGTTTCCAAGTCCAATTAGGACTCTTCATTTCCGAGATGTTCTGGAACCTTCCTGAGCTCTCTTTATTCAACAGGGACTCCTAGTCATGATAAGTTTCCTTTTCCTGGTAGTAATGGGTTTCCTTGTTTGCAGAATCCAGTTAATTTCTCATTTATACATTTATTTTCACAAGCTCACTCTTAGTTGATTCAGGATTTCTACTTCAACTGGAATTTCTTCTCCTAGTAGTATTTGAAAAACTTTATTTCTCTATTTCTTGTTCCTTTCTGCACCTCATTTTTTCCTTGCCTTCATTTCTTTCATTTCTTGCTCTTGATAGCTCATTTCCTGCTTTTAAAGCTCAAATGTACCAAATTACAACAAACTCAATTAGAAATGACAATGTTAAGAAAATAACCAAGTCAAATGTAGAGAGAATCACATTAAAAACGTCACAAATATTGCTCCTATCAGTCACTAATGCCAAAGGTGATTCATATCCCATTACTGGTGCTAGTTCGGTATCTGTTACTCCATTTATGACTCTTGATACTGTTTTGCTTGTCCCTTCCCTTTCCCATAACTTGTTATCTATCAATCAAATTACCAAAACACTTTATTGTTGTGTGATTCTTTACCCTTGATATTGTGTTTTTCAGGACATCCTCACAGGGGAGATAATTTGTTATACCTCGTACCCAAATTTACCGCTTTACTTGTCATGTGGACGGTAAATAAATAAAAGTTTCACCTTTTACCTTAATTTAACCTTTTTGTGGGTTAAAAAGTTGACTTCTTATTCCTTCCATTTATTGGGAAAACTTCCTTCACAAAAATTGTAGAGCATGTTAAAACGAATTCGTGAACACGTAAAACACTGAAATCAGAGCTGTAACGAAAAAGTTATAAGGATTTGGACACAGTGGCAGTTTTGTAATTTTTCCAAAAAAGTCTGATATTATAAATAGCAGCTTCCATTTCCGGAAGCAGCCAATTTGGGAACTTTCCAGAAGTGGAAAGTCATCCCAAGAACCAAGAGATTTCCAGATTCAGCTTCAAATTTTCTCGACCTCGCTGGCGATGTTTTTGGCCACCTTAGGCCATGAGACCGGTCCCAATCTCTTCGTCTTGGAACGAGATTTCCAACCATATATGATTTGCACCCTATTACTCACCGTATGTGATGAATCGAAGAAAAGAGGTAAGACTCTTTTTCAGCATATTTTTCAATTTCAGGCCAACTCCGGCCAAATTAGACGTTGAGACTAACTGAGCTTTGTTTGTCTTGTCATCCTCTACGAACCTTCCAAGTTTCACATCTCAATTCAACCCCAGGGAGACAAATTTTGGATTTGAACGATTTCAACCCTAAATCCTTTCGAGGTAAATTCCGGCTTCCATACTCAAAATTGGAAGAAAGTTGTTAGATATGTTGAGAGGAAGAAATTGGCATAAGTCATTTAACCCAATTTGGAGTTCGGCTGGCGGCGCGTGGTGGGACGTCCGCCCGTTTCTGGTGTTCTAGTTTGGTGTTTTGGGTAGAGCTCATGGTTACAAACATGTGGGTACAGTTTGGTAGCCATACGATGAACTTTGGGATCGACTGGAATTTCTAAAACTTAAGAACTTCAGGTTTGGTTTAGGGAAGATCCGACCGTTGGATCGACCCCATTTTTTGATAGACTGTTATAATTATTAAGTCAACATAACCTATGAAGTTTGAGCTCGTTCCGACATTATCTCGAGCTTTCAACAAATTATTGTTTAGGGTTTCGATTTTGTATTTGTCAATTTATTTTCGATTCTCGGAAACAGTATTTATAATATCAATTTGCTCAGGACGACGTGTAGATTGAGTTCGAGGAGTAATTGTCAGACGGACATCATAGCATAAATCAGTGAGTGGATGTTTGTTTTTAAATTAAATTATGCTTGTAGTATTACTTTTGAGCATTTATTTATGATGAGATTTAATTTATGATTTGAATCATTGAGATTTTATGATTTATTGAGAGATTTAGTTTTATTTCTTGATTTATGCTTTCGATGATTTACAGAGTTAATATTGAGTTTCATTTCTGAAAGCATTCATTTATTTTTGAGCGTTCTGAGTATCGAGTAATTGAGAGAATGATGGAGATTTAAAGTGTGAGTATGATATTGAAGTATTTGAGTATAAATGAGTTATCGAACTTTCATGAGTTTATTTTATGATTTAATGATTTCAATTATTTGAGGAGGTAAATATGTTAGCGAATGCATGCATTACCTAGTCGGCAGTACCCTCCAGACAATATTTTGGTCGGCAGTACCCTCCAAAATATTTCGGTTGGCAGTGCGCTCCCGAATATTCCGGTCGGCAGTACCCTTTGATGCGTCATCTGGTCGGCAATACCCTCAAATGGCATGAGGTAGTTGGTCAGCAGTATCATCTAATTATCTATGGTTAGTCGGCAGTAACCTCTAGCCATCACCTCCTCGTCCGGTCTGCAGTACCCTCTGATGCATCCCTGGTCGGCAGTCCCTTCCAGGTGGCATAAGATAACTAGTCAGCAGTTCCCTCTAGTCATCGTATATTTTACGATACGAGTATTTTATGAGATTTCAAGAGCTTTGATATGAGATTATAATATGATTTGAGTTACTAGTATATTATCAAGATTTGTGGATGATTTTGGGGTATTCTTCATACGAGCAATATTTTAATGAGATTCTGAGAAGGTTTTCAAGATGATTTATAGCAGGAGTTGAGACTCAGTTTTAAAGAATGATTAAGAGTATTTTCACGAGTTTTATAATATTTTTGAGATGCACTTTTCAGTTAGTAATTAAAAGTATTTTCTTGAACTTACTGCATGCTTGGCTTTTAAGATAATAAAATTGCGAAAGCACTAAATCTTGATTTATTTCCTTTGAAATCAATTATTTTTAGTCTACTCACTCTAACAATTTTTAAATTCTTTTCTCTAGACATTTCGGTTTTACGTGCCCAGTCTAGAGATTAGTTGAGGTCGAGTGCGCGTAGGCTTTGAGGCATAGTGTCCTGATACGCTAAAAGTAAGCGCGCAATTTAACCCTGAAAATATCGTTAGTAGTATAAGCAAATAGGGATCGTTCTATTCCGGGGATTGAGGGTACACCTGTCATTGTCAAACAATTAAACAATTAAAATTAAAACAAAGTATAATATTCACAAAGATATTCACAAATATAAACATTATTTACGAAATTAGGGGGGTTTTTGTTTTTGATTTTCGAAAATAAAACTAAATAAGTAAAACAAATAAAATGCAAAAACATAAAGATAATGATGGAATGAGAGAACAAAGATCAAAACCGAAACCATGATTAAAATCGATTCAAACCCTAATATTGTTCATCTAAGTCATGAGAAAGGAGTTGATCATGTGAAACATTCGAAAACAAATGATTTCCCATATTTTACTTTTCAATGCTAATTAACCTAAGCGAAAGCACCCAGATCAATCCTATCAAACATGTAATCAAGCCCTAGAAAGCTAGTCAATCATGACATGTTTAACGCATTAGACATAGAGAAAGGCTATCAACTCAAGTGTACAACTTAGTATGGAAAAGTCCACCTAATTGCAATCCTCTTTAATTAAATTCGATCTTTGTCCAAAACCTTTACTACTTTTGATTCAAGTCACACAAAGCAAAAAGTTGATTTATGTTCTTAAACCTAGCACCAATTACATGCAAATCCTATAAGTGTCGACCCAAATAAGATAAACATATAAAAGTTTTCTGTAAAGCAAATTTAATTAAACAAACTCACATAAGCAACTCTCGAATTACAATATATGAATCTGAAAATTCTCAATTAATCATAAAATTCCAGAAATTAACAATTGTTCAAACATATATGTCAACTAGAAACAATTCCAACGAAATCAATCAAGGTTACAAAGAAAGAGGTTGAATTGCACCGTGAGATGAAGATGGGGATGAAAGATAAAACGTATGGAGTCTTGAATCTCGAAAGCAAGCTTCAAGGTGGAGAATGGATGATGATGCTCACGGCTTGGTTCTTCTTCTTCTTCGGCCTTGCTTGAACTTCGTGGCTTGCTCTAGAGGATGGAGAGAGCTTTCGCGTATATAGTAAATTTCTGAATTATGGGGGTGTGTAAAACGTCTAGCATAGGGGGAGTATATATAGGGGACGTTGGCCTTGGTCTCCAAGTCTTCATGAATCTTCTATTATTTTCCAAGGAATTATCAGAAAATGCCACATAACTTCAACCAATCACAAATTGCCATGTAAGCCCTGGTGTGTCATCCAACCAATCATAAGCCTTCAAAATAAGTCCCAAATATATTATTGCCGAATATCCATGAATTAATTCTGATTTTCTTCTTTATTTTCGGCCAAAATTCCTTTAGGAATTGTAGGAATGAATCTGGACTTGTTTTTGAACCTTTTATTCCTTAAATCTCTCCATGGACTTCCTTTAATGTCTCCCCTTGATTTTCATGACAAAATACAGATTTTATTCCTCATTTTCGTCCAAAATATATTGAGGGGATTTAGGAACAAATCTGGACTTGTTTTGAGCTTTTTCTTGTTGCACAATCCCTTGAAACTCTCCCTAGAATATCTCCAACGTTTTTCCTTGATTTCTTCTTGATTTTTCACATTATCTTCATGATTTCCCACGGCAAAATCAGATTTAATTCCTCCAAAAATATCTCCATTACGTCACAAACCCTAATTTCCATGGGCCTTTATCCATTTTGCCGAAAATCCAACTTCTCTTGAGAGTTCTTGGGCCTTTATGCGTCACCTTCAAGCCATGTCATCTTCTAATGTCTTCAAGAAGCTTCTCAACATCATGACACTTCAATATTTTCGATCATACTTCTTGGACAGCCTAAGGAGTCATTTCCTTTCCTGGACAGGATTTCCTGGTTGAAACAGGAAAACTTCTTTTCTTCATTTCTGCTCATTTGTGCATCCCTTTGTATCTCATCTTGTTTCCCACCAACGTTCTCTAGCTCCTCTTTCCATTTATGAGCTCATTTCAGCTCATTTATTCCAAGTACCTGAAAATAGAAACTGTTAATGAAAAATAGAAACTTTCCTAAAATGAAAAACAGAAACTTTCCTAAACTAAAAAGGGAAACTTTCTAAAAATGAAAAATAGAAACTACAAAATGGAAACTTTCTACAATTAGGAACTTTCCCAATCAAAGGATGGAAACTTTCCTAAACAGAGTTTTATTAAGGAAATAATGCAGGAAATGTAGGGAAATAACGGTTAAAACGTCGCATTAAAATGCTCCTATCATGTCCACCACCTTCATTCCTATTGCAGGTTATATGTTTAACTTACTTGTATCTTATTTCAATTCTAGTTTAGATTGCTCTGATTACCAACATTAAATATATTTGTATTTTGAGTGGATTTAAAGTTATAGCAATTATTAGGGAGTTGGATATGAATTGTGGAGAGCAGGTAGGCTCCAAAAGATGAGGATGGATTTGATTACTAAGGAGTGTGATAATGT
Organism: Rosa rugosa; assembly: GCF_958449725.1. NCBI lineage: Eukaryota > Viridiplantae > Streptophyta > Magnoliopsida > Rosales > Rosaceae > Rosa > Rosa rugosa. The sequence goes on from NC_084823.1 coordinate 15,264,343, forward strand.
TTTTACAGGTTTTGGGCTGTCCACTTTTAGGAGAAGTTCTGCCAAATTTTTGGTAAAATTTCTTTTAAGGTGGGCCCTGCAGGGCCACTTTGGATTTCAAGGTGAAATCCAGGGCAGGTCTTGTCATAATTGGTCGTGGTGTTGAGAAGGGGGGGCTCTATTACATGGCGATGACACCTGCTGGTGACCGTCGTGCTAGTGAAGTCAATAAAGTGCAAACCTCTTCTAATGATAAGGATAAAGTTTGGTTATGGCATAAGAGTCTTGGACACCCATCATTTAGTTATCTTAAAATTTGTTTCCTTTGCTCCTTCAACATTGTAAGGAATCTGATTTTCGGCGTGAGACTTGTATCTTGGGAAAAAGTCATCTTGTAACCTATCATTCCAGTTTCAATAAAAGTAGTGCACCATTTGATTTGGAGAAAAATTCAGGTACCGTCCCCAAACTATGCTGCCAAGGCCAATTTGATACCCGAACTCTCAAAAGTATCAATGTGATACCCAAAGACCTATATTGGCATCAACGTGATACTTCCGTCAAAAAAATCCAACGGCTCCGTTTGTTTGCTGATGTGGCAAGCACGTGGGCAAAAAAAAAAGGGCAAAATAGACTTTTTACCCTCTTTTTTTTTTAATTCATTTCTTTTTCTTCTTCTTCTTCTTCAACCTGACTCTTCTTCTTCTTCTCTCTCCACCTCCTCTCTCTCCTCTCCTTCTCCACCACCCAAACCATCACTAACCCCACCGTCCGCAAGCTCCAGTCCTTAGACCCAAATTAGTAAGCTACGCCTGCAATTTCCACTCGTCTCGCTCAACAACTCGGCGGCCCCAATTTACGCCGACGGGTCGTTAATCATCTCGGCACCAGGTTCTTCGACCGGTATCAGGCAGCAGCGCGGGGGGGGGGGGGGGGGATCGGTGCAGGCGGTTGAGGCTCCCGTGAAGGGGAGTAGGTGAGGCTCCTGTGAAGGGGAGCAGGTGAGACTCTGGTGCAAGGCGGCGGTGGTGCTGCAGTTCCTGGGCGGTACTGCAATTCGCTGGGTTGGACTGGAGGCCCGTGTGGGCTGGCGGGGACGAAGGACGAGGCCGGTCCGGCTGTGTGGGATGGCTGTCTGCAGAGGCCGGTCTAAAGAGGGGGGCCGATCTGGGCAAGAGAAGAAAAAAATCCTAAGGGGGGGGGGCGAATCTAGGTTCGATTGGGAGCTTCAGCAATTGAAACTTCAGGAGGAGAATGATGGTGTTGAATTCAAGCCATGGTGGGCTGGAACTGAATAAAAGCATGAGCTGCTGGTGGGTTTGACCCCCAACTAAGAAGTGACTCCATGAATGAAGTTTTTAGTGGTATTTGCTAGTACATAACTAGAGAAAACATGGCGTGTATCTCATCAAATGACTCAAGATGCTTGGAACCCTTTCCCTCAAGGATGAGGAAATGCAGAGCTGCCTGGATTGAATTGGATATGAACTCAGATATTTTCTTGGGGCTGAACCTCTCATCCGGGGGAACATATATATCCAGCTGCATATTTGAGGAAGAATCTGTTGTTCTTTGGATTTCTGATGATCAAAGCTCCTGGAGTCCCGAAGTTTGGCTCAACATGGAACTTGACATTATATGTTGTAGTTCTTTCACCACGACTTGTTTTGGTTTTTCCACATTTGAGCTAAAAAAAACAAAAAAACAAAAAAGAAGGAAGAAAAAGAAATGAAAACGAAGAAGTAGGAAGAAAAAGAAATGAAAAGAAAAGGAAAAAAAATGAATTAAAAAAAGGGTAAATTGGTCATTTCACTTTTTTTTGGGACCCACGTGCTTGCCACGTCAGCAAACAAACGGCATCGTCAGAAATTTTGGAGGGAAGTATCACGTTGATGCCAATATAGGTCTTTGGGTATCACATTGATACTTTTGAGAGTTCGGGTATCAAATTGGCCTTGGCAGCATAGTTTGGGGACGGTACCTGAATTCTTCTCTTTGATTTGATTCATTGTGATATTTGGGGCTCTTGCCCAGCTACTCCTTCTGGTATGCGTTGGTTTGTACTCTTCATTGATTATTGTACGCGAATGTGTTAGGTTTACTTGTTAAAACATAAAAGTGAGGTTTCTTATGTTTTCAAGATTTTCCATGCCATGATTCAGACTCAATTTCATAATTCTATCAAGATTTTTTGTTCTGACAATGGTGGTAAATATGTCAATCATCACCTTCATGAATACCTACATAGAAATGGCATTATCCATAAGACCAAATGTCCTCAAACACCTCAACAAAATGGTATGGCTGAATGAAAGAATTGTCAAAAATTCTTCAAGTAGCCCGCTCAATCTTGATTGGTGCTCATATGCCTGAATACCTTTGGGGTGATGCCATCCTCACAACCAATTACCTTTTGAATCGCTTACCCACACGGGCTCTTAAGCCAGCCACTAAAGCAGACCATATCACCCCAAAAACACCATGAAGCTCTTGGACAATCCCTCACTCTTCCACCTACTCACACTCTTCCACCCAAGATCTTTGGTTGTGTGGCTCATGTCCACATTCCTCATAATTAAAGGAGTAAGTTAGATGCTTGTGCGGGAAAATGTGTTTTTGTGGAATATGCTTCTCACCAGAGAGGATATAAATGCTATAATCCCTCTACTCACAAAATGCATTTGACCATGGATGTAACCTTTCATGAACTTGATATTTTCTTTTCCTTGAAGCCTCATCTTCAGGGGGAGTGCATATCTGTGGAAGAGCAGTCTTCCTCGACATCGGAAGACTTTCATTTCATTGTGGAAAAAGATATTCAAGGAACCCAAGTAATGGTGATATGACAAACTCATCAAAGAACCCCTTTACTCGTACGACACCAGTACCAATATCTCCAGAGGATGCTCCCGAGGTAAATTCAAACCCTTTACTCATAACAAATAATGTTGTTCATGATGAGTCTAACCCTGAGCCTCATAATTAATGTCATACATAATAGACCAAATCTTGAGTCTAATGATGTTGTGCATAATGAGGATGCCATGCTTGATGAGCCCAATATTGAGTCTAACGATCATATACATAGTGAAGGTGACCTTGAAACAAGACCCAACCTGGAAGGAAGTGAGGTCTCAAAGTATCAGTTACCATCTCGATCTACAAGCGGGAGAGCCAAAGTCAAGTATGAACCAGACCCTAAAGCCAAGGCCAAATATCCCATTAGCAACCATGTACCGATCCACAGATTATCCAAGTCATATGCAACTCTTGTATTCCAATTATCTACTATTGTCATTCCAACTAAAGTGCAGGAAGCCTTGGCAGACGCTAAATGGACCCAAGCAATGAAGACTGAGATGGGAGCCTTGGAAAAGAACGATACATGGGAACTTATGCCAAAACCTGTAGTAAAGAAAATTGTGGGGTGCAGGTGGATCTACACACTGAAGTATGCAGCTGATGGAAAACTCGATAGGTATAAAGCAAGGCTTGCATCAAAAAGCTACACACGAACATATGGAATTGATTATGAAGAAACATTCACACTAGTGGCCAAAATCAGCACAATCCGCGTATTAATGACTTTAGCTGCAAACTTGAATTGACCTCTCAAGCAATTTGATGTGAAAAATGCATTCCTACATGGAGACCTCAAGGAAGAAGTATACATGGACTTACCTCCAGGATTCATAACACCATCATAAAAGGGCATGGTTTGGAAGGTTCAGTGAGTCAATGAAGACATTTGGCAACAAGAAGAGTAACTCTATGAGCTCAAGCAATCTCCTAGAGCATGGTTTGGGAGGTTCAGTGAGTCAATGAAGACATTTTGCTACAAGAAGAGTAACTCTAGTGGTCATACTCTCTTCTTAAAGTGAAGAAAGGGCAAGCTGACTACTCTAATTATTTATGTAGATGATATGATTGTAATAGGTGATGATCAAGAAGAAGAAAAGAAGTTGGAGGACTATTTGTCATCTGAGTTTGAAATGAAAGACTTGGGCGGGCTGAAATATTTTCTAGGCATTGAGGTGGCCAGATCAAAAGAAGGCATTTTCTTATCTCAAAGAAAATATGTCTTAGACTTACTCATTGAAACAGGTATGTTAGCTTGAAAACCTACTGATACGCCAATGGAACAAAATCACAAGTTAAGGGAATATCCTGATCAAGCGCCTACCAACGAGGAGAGGTATCAAAGAGTACTAGTTGGCGGGCAGACTCATATACCTATCTCACACACGCCCAAATATTGCATATGTTCTGAGTGTGGTAAGTCAGTTCATGCATTCCCCAAGTGAAGCTCACATGAATGCAGTACGTTTACCGTATTCGTAGTTACTTAAAGTCAGCTCCAGGTAAAGGAATTCTGTTTTTAAAGAATGGACACTTGGAGGTTACTGGGTACACTGATGCAGATTAGGCAGGATCTATCATTGATAGAAGATCGACCTCAGGATACTTTACTTTTGTGGGAGGTAACCTTGTTACTTGGAGAAGTAAGAAACAAAAAGTAGTTGCCAGGTCTAGTGCAGAGGAAGAATATAGAGGAATGGCCCAAGGAATATGTGAAATGTTATGACTCCGTAACCTATTGAAAGACTGGGGGTTCAAGCCTAAACACACTATGAACCTATTCTGTGACAACAAGGCATCCATAGACATTGCACACAATCCAATTCAACATGACATAACCAAACATGTTGAAGTGGACAGCCACTTTATCAAGGAAAAGCTAGAGTCAAAGATCATTGATGTGGCACACATGAATATTGAAGACCAGCTTGCAGATATTCTACTGAAGCTATTTCAAGTAAAGTATTTCACAGCTCACTCGACAAGTTGGGCATTCGAGACATCTATGCACCCACTTGAGGGGATTGTTGACATGAGCTGTATCATATCAATTAGTCTTTATTATGATTTATTTTGTGTATCAATTAGCATTAGGGATACTTAGATCAACATTTATTACTTTTCTTTATATGTACATGGTTGTAATACTATATAAACCTCCTTAAGAGATGAATATACTTACAACATTATTCCGATACAGTTCAAGAGTTTAGATATTAAACTTCCAACTGTGAGCCAGCATCTTTCACATTTACACGGATACCATAGCCATTATAAACCAGACGTCGCAACCAGTTGCAGCAAACTCCATGATCTCCTTACCACATTGCCTATCAATCATTACATTAAAGAATAGCACATCTGAATCTGTGGTCTATGCTGCCGCTTCTGCAACTTTTCCGCTTCTCTGCTTGTAGATCGTCACTAAGCTTTCGGATTTCATTCTCAGACCTTTGTTGAGCCTCTTGGGCAGTCTCTTCTGCTCTTAGTCGTGCAGCATGTTCACCTGCTAACTTTTGTTTAAGCATCATGGTATTCTCTCTTATCTTTAACTCACCCTGCATATTTGTGATTCAGATAAAAGTATACATAAAAGTAAAAGCACAATATTTAAAAGCACATATAAAAACAACTTATTAGCTAGTAGAGGCAAACACCTTGTGCTCCGAGATCTATATTACCCACTCGATCTTTCCAAAGTCAAAGAAAGGAAAAATGAATTGTTTTTATATAGGAGAGCACCTGAATCATAAGACTCCCAATGCAAGATTCAAAACTCAATAAATGAAGAAGGTGATATGGCACTTAACTTGTTTCATTCTACCAATAAGGATTTCATTCTACAAATTTTATTAACTACTATCAAGTACATTAAGCTCCCCTTAAGTCACATTTAATGTCATTGCTATTATGTGCATCCAGATTTCTACCCGACAGTTCAAACTTCTCCCAATCTCGTGTCTCCAAGATTGTGAGAGTTGTGGGGAGTGTTAGACAACCTTAAATCACATTTAGTATGAATGTTGATATCGTGTCTCCAAGTTTTTTAGGCTTTTTCTATTCACTATACAAATAAGACCAACAGCCAGTGCGAGAAAGTACACACAAATTCTTTACAAATACAAAGATCTCAGTTTAAAGGGGTTGGTCAATAGACACAGGACTATGGCACAGGATGCAGCAAAGTGCAAATTTAGTTTTGACTAAGTCAACTGTTAAAACATGCTGACGGCAATTATTAAATGCAAACAAAATGCAGATGAAAATTTACCATCTCAGTAATTCGTTTAAGCTGCAGATCCTGTGCAAGCTGCATCTGCTCATTCAAATGAGATATTTCTCGTTTTGAATACCCCTCCAAAGAAGTAACCTCTTCTTGTTGATCACGAAGTTTCATAGCCTCTTTCTGTCCAGATGCAACAGTGTTTTGATCATTATATTCAATACCAACATAGTAATAATCTCAAGAAATTACTATAAATAAAAGAGAAAACAACAAATACCTTCACTTCAGCAAATATCTCATCCGTGTATGGCCGCCCATCATTCTGTGCTATAACCAAGTTTACAAGCGAGAGAAGCCGCTGCACTTGTTCGACCCTCTTGCTTTCATCCTTAGTTTTGTTATCAAAAAGCACACAGCGATTTCCACACAGACCAAGGATTTCCTAAATTGTTGCAAGAACTGATTATAAGTCTAGTGATTTTATAAGTCTAGTGCATGATCAGGCTCATATCAAAGAGAATATTGGATCAAGCAATAAAAATAAAAGCAAATTCTTACATATAATTAATATGTCAAAATGATCATCCATTAATTCCATGTTACAAATAGATTTCTGTCAACTTCTAATGATACTGCTCATTTGAACCAAGCCTACCTTATATCACCACACATCATTAATAAAGACCAACTTTATTTTCTGGGAACAACAATGACAATGACAGTATGACACCTTTATTTTTTGTAAAGAGGTAATGCACATTTGATGTAAGCAATGAACGGGGAGGAGTTCCCAAGAACTGTCTCAGTTTAGAGAGGACAAGCATTTTCACTAAGTATTGGAAACAAATCTGGGGAGCAAAGAAAAGAAAAAAATGGAGAACACCAACAAGAATGCTTCAACATAACTTCAATACTTCTAAACTCATGTCTCAATTAACTTGACTATATATATTCTTTATCCAACTTATAAGTCCAAATGATCGAAATACTCGATGATGTTAACAGATACAGTTAAAAAGAATATCATATCCGCTCATTCATAAATGGAAACGAAAGTAGTGATGTTATCATGACATTTTAAACTGGGGAAAGGAAAACAAAATTGAAGAAACAAATTTACCTTCAAAGGCTCCGGGCAATCACGGCCCAAATAATCTTCCAAAGTGCTATCATTTTCTTCCAACTCATCTCCCCCCGTAAAGACAATAATCATATAGTCAAAGATTTTACTTCCAAATAGAGTTTCCAAGCTACGAATTGCAGACTCCTCTTCTTCTGATAAGCGAGTTTTAGTTGAGAGAACCACAAGAACAGCATCGATTCCATCCTTGGCCAATTTAATGCATTGGACAATTTCTTTTCCAATAAAGTCTGATTTGGCAGAATTATCAAAAAGACCTGCGGCATACCACACAAATCAAAAGGAAGAATAACCATTGAAAAGCAGGTTATTAATCTTCTTCTTCTTCTTTTTTTTTTTTCTTCTTTCCACCCTTCCCCCCCCCCCCCCCCCCCCCCCTTCTTGACAGGGTGAAAACCAGGTACTTGCTATACTCCTTGCGCTGCTCCTAGAGACATTTTTAGATACATAATTACATAACAAATACACGTCGGCAAACTTTACCAGGAGTGTCTATAACATTAATTTGTTGTCCATCTCCCAAGATAGCAGTCTTCAATTCAGTAGTGGTCGTGACAGTACTAGAGCTACGCCTGGAATTGAAGGCTTTTTTGCCAAGAATGCTGTTGCCTGTTGCACTTTTTCCATTACCAGTGCGTCCAACTAAGACCATAGTGCGAGCAGCATTAGAAAAGGGAAGTTCCCGGTCAACATCAATCGAACGTCCACCCATTATACAAAATCAGAATACCTGCAACCATATATGTTTTATATTCTGTCAATGCTTCATAAACGAGGAAAATTGCAAGTGGAATGAGGATACATAGCAAGCATATAGTCCATATTATCTTTTCTCACTGCTTCATAATGACAAAAGTACGGCAATACTTGCATCACTATATATATCTAGAAGACTCACGCACACATTTGCAATGACTTAAGTTATACGAGTAGAAGAAAATTAATTTTTGATTTGAGCAAAACACACTGATTTTTAAACATGTAAGCCATATGTAGTTCTATGAGTCAGCAGCGTGAATACCTGTACGTAGACCTATCTACCAAAAAAAAAAAACAGAGAGAGAGAGAGAGAGAGAGAGAGAGAGGGAGAGAATCATCTGATGAACACCAGGCAGGCCGACAATTGAAACAAGGCGGAAAAAAAAAACTGTAGAATGAAAGAGACGGTACGATTGTAATAAAAGCATACAAGATCGTCTCGATCGAATGGAAACTCAACTCAGGTAGAGGAAGAGCGAAGCCAAGAACAAAGAGACTCTCTCTCGGAGGCCACACAGAGAGAGAAGTAGAGAAGTTCTTTGTTATGTCTCTCTATGTGTGTATGAGTTGTGAATTTATACGATCCTCCTCGAGGTTTCTGCTCATATACTCTCTTACATTGATGCTGACTTAATTTACACGGAAAGAAAGGAAAGGAAATCAATACCTTGCTCTTTCCACGGGGATGGGAAATTGCAATTCCCATCAATTTTCCTTTCCAGTGTTTGGAAAGGCCAGGAATATGGTCATATATTTTTGTAATAAATGCAGGAAACTTTATCACCAAGGGTTTCTTTGTTCTACAGCACATCCATCTGGTTTCACTCATACAATGCTAATACTTTCTGTCAAAATGATATATCCTGCATTCAAGGCCTTAAATCTTTGAGTACCATATTTGACATGAAGACATTAGGCTTCTGCATTTCTGTGTTTCATGCAATCCTAATAGTTAAGATCAAGGACATAAAAGGACTGCAGATCCTATGTCATGCACGTTCATTTCTTCTATTCTTATTGTTATCTTTTTCTTGTTCTGTACCTCTTGCAACAGCATGAAATGTCGCTTGCACAAATTGAGTTGCAGAAAAAAGTTGATGCTCAGTTTAATTCTTCTTTCTTTGGTGCAATGGAGGAAAAGATATGCATTCCTTTGCCGGTGCCGGCACTGTGGGAGAGATCTTGCAAAGGGCACAACAGTCGTACTGTTTAATGTAATTTTGAATGTCTCGAGTTCTGATGTTCCAGCAAAACTGTAAACTTCGACCAAAAAGAAAAAGCAGTACTATGAATCCTGCTATGGAAATATCAAATATGGAATGATGAAGTTTTGAATAATGAACATTTATTCTGTGTAGAAAAGCTAAATACCTAAACAGTGTGGAAAAGCAGCTGAAAGAATCGTCTTTTTGAAACATAATGAAGAGCTGTGTGGCAAACTTTTTAACATGACAAGGAAAATGTAGCGTACAGTCTTCTGTCTGAAGTTTCATGGTTTTAAACGGTACCAATGGAATCACCTGATAAAACTCTTTGAAACACAAATGATCGATGCCTACACATATTTAGATATCATCACTATGCATCACATATCATGTTACCGAGTTCCTTAAAATCACTCAAACTGATGCATTCTTACCAACATGATATGTAAGGTAGTATTACTTGCACATCAAAAAACTGCATTTGTCAGTCTTGCTATAATTGAAGGCCGGTAGTAGTATAGTACAACTCTTATAAGTTATTTCAGTGATAATCAGCATTTACTGCTAGGCATAAACGCTTCTAGAAACAATTTTGAAGGAACCTATTACGCAATTTGAGAGGCACTGCCCGCTTCTAGAAAATTCTATACAGTAATTGGCTCAACATCTTAAATCATCCTTCCCTCAGTGTTTAATCTACTCCTGTCAGCTCTTACAGATCTCTTTCTCCAAACACAACTAAACTCTGTTAGGGGAATTAATCACCGCCTTCATTCGATTCACAGCCTTGTCAGCTGAAAGAGTTCTCGTTCAAGGTGATGACAAAATAAAATTAACTTTAAAACTTCAGTCCCAATTGCAGCTTGGCCTGTTCCAAGATCAAGCGTTTGTAACACAAACCGATTCAGCAGTTTCTCTAATATACCTTTCACACCATATCATATTGGATGCAAAACCTCTTAACAAGATTTTTACGAATCTCTGCATAGATCACATTGTGCAGTTAACTGAAGTACTCAAAGTTGTATCTTTGAACAATCTTAATATGCTACTTTCGGTGAATCAACATGGCCCCGAGACAATATGCTTGTTATTGTTTCTGGCATATGATGAAAATAACAAGTCCTTCATCTACAGTTACACTTGCACTGAAGTTTTTATGTCTGGAGCCTCTTCACCACTGGTTCAGTGGTTTGGTACGGGTTGGTACATGAATGATTTGAGTCGATAACCAAATCAACTCCATAGCCTGCTTTATATTTGAAAATAGTAAGGGCTCCCTTACATGTCGTTCCAAGATGCAACAGCTGACTCGGAACTAGATTAAATAGGATTAGAGGACATATTACTTTTAGATGTAACTCATGAAACAAAAGAGATGATCATAAAACACTACTGAAATCACATGGGTTGCTGATCCCGTCTTTCAAAGTCTACAAAGAATGTGGAAATCCCACTCAAACAACCCAGCATCTCATATAAAAAGGGGAAAAGTATGTTTAGATATAAAAATTCCAACTGTGAGCCAGCTTCTTTCACATTTACACAGGATACCATAGCCATCATAAACCATATACGTCGCAGCCAGTTGCCACAAACTTCACGATCTCCTTACCACATAGCCCATCAATCATTACATTAAAGATTAGCAAACTTGCTTTCGACTCTTTTCCGAAGCTCCTCCTCTGCTTTTGTAGATCATCTCTAAGCTTTCAGATTTCATCCTCAGACCTTTGTTGAGCCTCTTGGGTAGTCTCTTCTGCTCTTAGTCGTGCAGCATGTTCATCTGCTAACTTTTGTTCAAGCATCATAGTTGTTTCTCTCATCTTTAATTCAACCTGTATATTTGTGATTTAGTTAAAAGTACACATGAAAGTAAAAGTTCAATATTTACAAGCATATAAAAACAACTTATTAATGGAGGCAAACACCTTGTGCTCTGAGATCTATATTACCCACTCGATCTTTCCAAATCCAAAGAATGGGAAAATGAATTTGTTTTTATATGAATTTTCATTGCTTCCGCAGTTTAGGATTTATTGATCCTTTATTCTCTTTATATTTGTTTTAGAATTGCTCTGATAACCTACAAGATTTATTTTAACGTGAAAATGGAGTTGTTGGTATTCGGGGAGCACGGTGGCTCCAGGAGTATAAGGATGGTTGCTTAGAAGTGTGACTTTACTTCTTTTCAGGTTAGGGTTGTCCATTTTAGGGAAAGTTCTGCTGAATTTTCTCGAAAAGTGGGCCCCGTAGGGCCACTTCGGATTTCAGGGTGAAATTCTAGGTCGGGTCCTATCAAGTATACCTTCTAAGACGAAAAAAGTGAAAGAAATAGAATGTGACAAATTTGACTGTTGGATGTGATCAAAGTAGGGAAATATGTAAATGGTACAAAATTGACTTGTTTTCGCCTCGATCCGCGTGGTCAACACTAAATTTAAATATTCATCAAACTATAACTCTTCGTAATCACTTCCTCGCAACTCATTTTCTCGATTTATCAATGCTCACACTCTCGCGGGGACAAGGTGTATCAACCGATGTAAAAAAATCCGGGATATTTACATCCCCATAGTTCGGCTCCCCTTAGGGAAGCATAATTGTATATTATGTTGACCCCTTTGACCAATATGAAAACGAAGGCCGACCGAGTTAATTTTTGTTTGCGGTATCTATTAACATGCGTTAAATACATGGATAATGTCAAAGCTATCGATTTTCAATTTTGTTTTTGCAAATAGCTAGAAATACCTATGTGCCTACTAGTGTTGTATAACTTGTATATTGCTTATATAGTGATGTAGACTTTTCGAAAACGACAAATATGAGGAAATTGAATTCTTTTAGACCGACCGTTGGATGAGATGATTGAAATATTTTATGTTTGTTGTGAAAAAATCAACCAATTTTATCATTGTTTTGACTTTGATCTATATGGTCAACCGATAACAACTTAATAATACTATATTTACTATATTTACAAATTACATTCCTCTAAAGTCAAACCCATAAAGACATAAGACATTGTGAAACCAACCATTTGATGTAATAATTAAGATATTTTGTCTCATTTTCAAAATATTCTCCGCTTCGACTTTGTCTCAACAACAATCCACTGAATCAACCGCAATGTCTTCGTTTTTACTAAAACTAAGACACAACTTGACAATCCGTCATTAGTACTATGAGAGCACTTTTCATGACCATTTTTCATATGGTATACCTCTATTGCTCATGCTTAAGAACTCAAAAGACTTAATCTTCAAGATTAGTTTTTCTAAACACTTTAATATTATATTTAATTAAAATTTATTAAAGTATTCAAGTTTAATTTTTTAAGTTGATTTTGAAGTTTTTCTTTTCAATTCATTTTTAAGTCACTAATGTCATTCCATCAAAAACAATAATCAACGGATTTAAACTAAAAATTTCAATTTAATTTGCATTAGAAAGAAAAAAAAAAAAAAAAGGATTGAGGTGGCTCGATCCCGGGCTGCCACATTTTGTAGTTTTGTACCGTCTGCCTCAGCCAACGCACCACCGTTTGTAATATGGTGCAGCTCTCTTAGTCCCAGCAGTAACGACTTCTTCTCTCTTATTTTGCTTATAGTTGCTCCTCCTCACTGACACTCATTCACCAACTAAATAGAGGCTAATTAATTCTCAAAGCAAACAATGCAACGCGAAGCAGCAGTCGGCTGATATTCATAGCTCTAACAAAGAGAGAGTCTTCGTTCTTGCTGCTTGTGCTCCTTAATACGATTTTGGGTAATTGGGTTTCAACTCCTGCAAGAGTTGGCACCAGACCAAAAAACAAAATCGGATCCGATATGGGTTTTATCTTACCCCGATTTGTCTACCATGCACCATTCGCACCGACCCCCCAAAACCATCCATCTCCAAGACTCCAACCATTTCAAAAACACAAGAACACATTTCGCCAATTCATTCCCAATCCAATCTATGCCGGTCATATATCCTTCTCCAATCTAATCGTGTGTGCCAAATACGGCCATAGCTCTTTACTGTCATTGGTTTTGCACCCTCTCTTTGAAATTCAAAGGGGTTGTGTCGTTGCCTTTCTGCCCTTCCTCTTCAGTTTCGGTGCGGATCCCTTCGACAGTTCGGCAACAGTACTGATTGGCAGTTGAGAAGGATGGGGCCGGCAGTAAAGGTTTTTTTTACCCACTGCATATAGCTTTATATAAAATGACCATGTTGCCCCTCCGTTAACGGCATCTGATCGAAGCCCCGACCGAGTCTCTGCCGACCCGGATACCAGCAATGGAGACCCGGCCCTTTCTCCGTCATCCGGCTGGCGTCGCGCCGGTGACCAGAGCTTCCTCTTGAGGTCGCCGTCATCTCTGTGCTTGTGGTTTTGTCAAATGACGGCCGGCGACAGAGAATCGAAGGAAAGAAGGTTCGGCGGTTTCGAGGCATTTTCCGGCGACTCCAGTCACCGTCCATGGTATGTGAGGTATCAAAAGTCATCTACTCAGTGAGCTCTACATGTTTGCGCAATTAGTTTTCAGATTTGGTTCATGTTTTAAGATTTGGTTGTTTTGGGCCTCGGGCGGATTTTTATGTTTTCCGGCGATCGAAGCCGGCACCGGCGACAATTAAGATGTCGAACTTCTTCCTCTCATCGAGTTGTACATGATTGTGCCCTTGATTTTCAGTTTTGGTGAAGATTGAAGAAATTGGAGTTTTGGGGTTTTACTGCTTCTACGGGTTTACTATTTTTTGAGTTTGATTTCAGTTTTGGTCAGCTTCTAGTGATACTAATCTTGACAGAAACTTTGGAGTAGGATTTGGATGTGGGTTCTGCTTGAATTCCAGAAAAATCGAAGAAGAACTGGAGTTTTGGGTTTTGTGGCTACTGCGTGTTCATAGTTCCTGTGACTACCAATTTATCATTTGTCATTTGTCTGGGTCAGTGACTGGTTTGGATTTGGAGCAGTGTTGTTGGTGTCCCTTTGTTGGGTTCTCAAAATGTAAATCAGTTCAAGAAAAGAAAGTATGAAAGAGTTTGAATGAAGGATGTTGATCCTTATTCTGAATAAACAGAAATTGGGTGCAAAGCAAGAATTGAATAATTTAAGGTTTTACTGATACCTGAGCAGTTGACAGTGTAATCGAGTTTGATGGATAGTTTGGTTGAATATGGAAAATGTTATGTTCGGCGAATTTTGGAATAACAGTCGAAGTAAATTGAAATAGAAATGAGAGAACTGGCAACTGGGTGTCCATAGTATTCTAAGGACTTGCTTGTATTGATTTGGAAAAGTATTGAAGAATTGGGAATGAAGATTTGGGTGTCCTTGGAAATTTCTAAGACATGCGTCGATTCGGATAATAAGATAATTCTCAGCTTTCGAGCGATCGATATTGATTTGAAGTACTTCAATGATGGTCGTCATTGAATAAGGATTCAATTCGAGGATTCAATAGTTATCGACAATTCCAGAAGCAGAAGGATACGGATTTCAAAATGCGAGTCGCAATGTTATTGGTCTTGAGTAGTTGCAGTTAAAGCTTGGTCTTGAGTAGTTGCAGTTAAAGCTTGGATTCAAGATAGGGTCTCTCGGGAAATTTTTTATGTTAAATTGATAAATAGCACTATAACAGAAATCGGTGAATTGTTATGTAATCAATATGGGAAACCTGCCCAGGTGGAGTGGCACCCATGGGGAACTGACCCACATCTTCATTACCCAAGTACGTGCGTGAAACCATTGAAATTAGCGAGAAGAGAATTCTCTTCTCTGGGCCTTGCGGCTATGCATGGTATTTAGGCGAGCGGGTCACTCCTGTTACATCCCGTATCTCAATTTACCGGTTTACTAGTCATTTAGACGGTAAACGACAATTACTTTCACTTTTTACTTTGTTTCGATACTTTTAGTGGTCCTAAAAGTTGACTTTTTGTTCGGGTCAAAATTGGAGAAAATGTTCTTCATGAAAGTTGTAGAGGACGTTAAACCGAGCGCGTGCATATGTGGTACGTAAAAATCGAAGTTCGTATGCGAAAGTTATAAGTGAAATACGAAAGTTACTGTTCATGGTAAATTGGGTATAAATATTAGAATTTTACTGTGGTAGGTTTCCAAATCCGGAAACCCACCTTTCTCTCTCCTCTCCCCCGAGCTCTCTCTCTTTCCCTTTCGGTCTCCGTTTTCTTCCTTTCGATTCGCCGCCGTCCTGCCACCTGACGGCGTGCCGCCGATCAGTATAGGACCGCCTCCTTCCGCTGCACACGCCGGTGGTAGTGGGTCACGGCAATTTGGCTGGAGAAGTGAGGATCGACGACTTGAAGTTTACTGTAGCAGTTGGAGGTTTCCGGCAATTTTTCCAATTCCGGCCATCTCCGGTCACCAAACCAAGTCCAATGGGAGCGCCTCGAGCCATTTGACATTTCCCTTCAAGTTTCAAGCATCGATTTGCATTGTATAGGAAGAATCAAGCAAAAACCCGATTCTAGGGTTTTGAAATTTCTGGAAAATTTTCACCGGCCAAATTCGAGCACTTCAAGGTAAAATTGAAACTTGTTGTAGTTGAGAAAAGTATTAGGCTTGTTGAGTAGATGTTGTGGCTGAAATTTGGTAGTCGGAGGTTAAGTTGGCCAGCGGCGCGTGGGCCCACGCGCCGCCACTGTAGGTCGCGCTTGGAGGCGCGTATGGCAATATTATGGGTTCTGTTGTAGCTAGTTAAATCCTATTTTTGATCTAGAGCTTAGATATGTGAATTTGGTGAAGATTGAAGAAGTTTTGAATCGATTTCTAATTTTCGAAGATTTAGAATTTTGATTATCGATTTATGAGAATCCGACCGTCAGACTTCTCTCGAATCTGCCCTAGAACTTGAAAATTAATGAAATGGTGTTGGTGGTAAAGTTTGGGTTGAATTGAAGAAAATGGAGATGTTGATTTAAGAGGATTGATTTTGGAATCGTATTTAATTGTCGAATTGTTGTTCACGGAATATAATTGTGTACAGGCCGCTATACCGAGTTACCGCTCGACGAAGAAACCCGTATGCGTGGTCACCTATATAGTACTGTGAGTGGACTTTTGTTTTAAATGTTGATGCATGCGTTGTTTCTTGAATTAATGCTTTATTTAATTATCATAATATTTTGTCGAGCTTATTATTTTTAGTTTCGGATATTATTTGGTTTTGGAATATATATTTGGAATATTGGTCGGATTTTCCATCATGATTTTAGAACGAGAGTTTTCTACGCTCGAATTTGAATTTACAATTTATAATGATTTTTCGACGAATTATTTTCCGATGTGATTTATGGAATTATATATTATCTTTCTATTCATCGATTTGAGATTTTTAAAAGATTTTCGAAATGGGATTTCGATGGAGATATTTTTTTCTTATTTATTCATCGACTTTCGGTTTTGGCATTGGGAATGCCTTATTGATGATTGTGGATTTGGTTTTGTTTCTGAGTTACGATTTATAATTTTATCTCTCCTATTTGTTATGTTTTTGAGAATATTTTGGCGTGCGGGGCCACGTCATTGGAATATACTTATTTTTTTCTCGTGAGATATTGGGGAAGCTTTATGGATTTATGGATTTACTGGTTTTCGATTGTTTTCCTCGCCATACTCGGGTCGTTCGGATTATGTCTCCTCACGTGAGTGGTAGTCGAGGTTATTAGTTCTCCTCCTCACACAATCTATGTGTGAGTGGCAGTCAAGGGTACGTAGAGCCTAAGGGGCTCCTTTACCCGTATGGTGATATTTCTTCCCCATATCCTATTATTACTTGACTAGCGGGGCTAGTCCGATTTCTCTTAACCAGCGGGGCTGGAATGTTTTCACGAGATTTTCAGTTTAAAGAAATACGTTTTATAAACGTTGCATGCATCGAGGCTTTATAAGTTTAAATACGTGGGAAAGTATTCAAGTTTGCTTCTTTTAAATTATCTTGATTATTTATTTTTGTCTACTCACACTAACGTATTTTTCAATACTTTCCCCTAGGCCCTTCGGTTTCAGATGCCCAGTTTGCAGGCGAAATTAGTTGAGGTCAGGTGTACACGGGTTGAGGCATAGTTGTCACTGCTTCCGCATTGTAGGATCTATCGATCCTTCACCCTCTTTACTTTTATTTCTATTATACCTTTTGGTTTAGAATTGCTCTGATAACCTGTGGGATTAATGTTATTAAGTTGAGATTTGTGTAATGTGAATTGGAAGATGTTGTGATTTGGGGAGCAGGGTGGCTCCAGGAGAATAAGGATGGATTGCTTAGAAGTGTAAATGTTTTTCTACAGGTTTTGGGTAGTCCATTTTTAGGGGAAGTTCTACCAAATTTTTAATAGAATTTCTTCTAAGGTGGCCCAGCAGGGCCACTTCGGATTTCGGGGTGAAATCTCGGGCGGGTCCTGTCAACTCCACAGAGCATAAACCTCCAAAGGTATTCCATTCTGAAACCTCCTCCAGGCTCAATGTTTGATGAACCTAACAGCAAGGAGATCAGAGACGGCACTTTGGGTTATCCAGCCGCAGATTACCTGCGGGAGGTGGGGGAAGAAAAGTACCGATTATGGACTTAAAAATACATTAAGTACCCTGACTACCCAGCAGATGTGAGTATAATCTGTCCTTGAACTTCGCTAATCCATGACCACCTTCATTTGATCTCATTTTCGCAAACCATTTGCGCTTAAATGCCTGGTCGTATCAACACCTTCACAACTATATGAGGACCAAGTCCTAAATAGGAGTGTCCACATGACTTCTTTTGCTTTCAGTTTGTGGGCAAAGGGACTAAATGATGTTCTATGAACAAGAGGAGTTATATTTTTATTTTGCAGGAGAACACGGAGCAGCCCCTTCCAGTGCACCCTCATGACATTTCTCACCTCCCTCAGCCCTATTGGCAAGTGAGTTTGTCGAATTGGCAAAATCCAAAAGATTTCCGAGTGAAAATGGTCACCGTGTCCCGTGGTGTTCCTAGCGATACATATCCCTTTCCTTCAACCATTAAAGCTGTAAGTAAATTAAACGCAGCAGATTTGCTCGTTATACATGTAACATGTTGAAATTTCATCAACTTGTGTCGTAGTGTTGGTTTTTGAAATGGCTGATCTCTATGTATTGCTTGCCAGGTCTATGTCTAGGACGTAAATGAGTGGCTAGAGTGGAGCATAGGTGCTTTAGATGTGATGCATCGCCAGGCATCGGAGCTGAGATCTAGGGAATTGAGAGGCAAAGGAGACAATGGCATTGAAGCCAAGGTTGGACATCACTGTCCCTGACCACCCTCCCGCCTCTTCTCTATGTCCTAATAAATATGTCACCTGTTTTGTTTGTTAGATAAGCTGAGAATCCTTTTTATTGTTCAGGATGATGGCATAAGTGATGGAGGTCCACCTATTGGAACCAAACGTTCAGGATGCATCGCTAGGAATTAAAAGGCGCGCGTCAGGCGTGCCTTAAGGCCTAAAAGGTGTGAAGCGTGCTGGAAAAAGCCTCTGTTTTGCAGCTGAGGCGCAGAGGCGGCCAAGGCGCTAAGGAAGGCGGCAAAGACGCGCCTTAAGGCGTCGGGAGCGAACGCCTGAGAAATTTTTTTTTTTACACACCAAAACCACGTCGTTTTGGTGTTTGTTGAGAGTCGATTCATTTAGGTCGAGTTCTGTACCCGAGCCAATCCCCAAATCACTCAAACAGCCTTCTCAGTCCTCCCCGACTCTTCACTCTCAATCCCAATCCCTTACTTGAAAAATTGATAAAATCATGAAGAGCCCATAACTTTTCTCAAGAATTTGGTTCTAAAAGAGGCTATTTGCAGAAATTGGAGCAAGATTTGAAGAGAGTTGGAGAGTTGTAGTTCGATTTGAAGAAAAGGAGTTCAAGGTATGATCATGGTTCGATCAACTTTCCTTGTTTCTTTGGATGGTTTCGTTTTTCTTTGTTATGTGCAATTGGAATTGGAATTTGAACATCTATCATCTATGTATTCTTAATTTCTTACTGAATAATTGAATATGGTCAGTTGGTCACTGTTTCGTGTTGATTTGTAGATGATTGTGGGTAAATGACTAACAATGGTTGCATTCTGTTTTTGACCTGAAGATATAGTTTGCTACTCCTACAACCCTCTTCATTAGTTTGTGTCGTGTATGGATTATGGAAATTTATTTGTTTCTTTTTGTTGATTATCTTCAAATTTGGGAATAATATTAATGTTTAGATGGGTTCATTTCACTTCTTTTAGTTGATTAAGTTCAAATCTGGGAATAATATCAGTTACACTTCTTTTCATTCAAATCACTTGAAATTGGTAACTGCTTATTGACAGCTTGTTGAATCTGCAGAAATTGCAGGTTGGTTTGTAGAACAATCTGTATTGGTTTACATTTTAGCAAGAAAGTATGTTCTTTGCTGGTAGCCTGGTAGCTCATATGCATTTCATTTCTCTATCTCATATTCATTTGCTCGTTCGGTCTCGCTAAGATGGCATGGGTATTGATTATTAAATCTGCAAAAATTGCTATGGGAAGGTTTAGCTGATTTGAGTGACAGTCCTAGCTTTAGGAAAGTTTCTGTAATGTAAACGTACATGTAATTGTTCTGTTTGTTGGGCCTATGGTCCCTCCTTAATTATGTATAGCTTATGGTATAGCTTCTGTTTTGTTTTGTTTATGATTGCATTGTCCTGCTTCCACTTTAAATTGATAATTTAATATAAGTTTTGAAATTGTGTAGGCACAATGAGTTCTAGTGGGACAACAAAGAAATATCATGCTTGGCGATGGACTAAATCTTTGGACTTTATTTTAGGTTTGGTGATTTTGTTGAATCATATGGTTTTAGTACTTGTTTATTATGAATGGATGACAATTTATAATGTATTTTTTGTTGCAATACATGTTCTATATATAAAACTAGTTCTATACATAAATACAGGTAATTTATACGTAAGGCTTACGCCTTACTGAGGCTCATCCGGCTACGCCTCAGCCTTTTAAAACATTGGAGGAGGTGATCATCAAGCGACTGTAGCAAATGATCGAGGAGCAAAAGGTTTTAGAGTTCACATTCTATTTAATCACATTTTATTTGTTAATATTTATATTTTAGCTACTTTAGAGGAAGTCTTAATAAACTGAAATTATAGTACCAATCATCATATGTGCAATATTGCAAAAGAAAAGTGTGAAAATGAGGTGGCAAATTTTATCACAATCTTGAAGTGCAAAACCGAACAGCCACCCTCATACAAACTTGGTTATGATGTGGGATGAATTGTGTCCGTCTCTCCAAGAATTTGTGACTGACTAGGTCAATTGCTACAGTTGAGTCACATCAATCACAAATTGTCTGTAATTGTTATTGATTTGGTCAATGGAAAATACAGTATAAATTTTTATTTCGAATATACAACATTATGAGTAATTTGAATTATTGAAAGGACTGATAACCATAATAAACGACTAATTACTGTACACATATTATGAGTAATGCTTACCCATAACAAAGTCATCTCCCTCCAACCAATATTTGGACCTCTTTTTCAAGTAATTGTTGGCTTTGTTTAAAAAACCATAAACCTAAACCCAAACTATTTTGTTTAAAAAATAATAAATGAGAATTATCTCTTTACCTCCCGTTTATGTTCAAAAAACCCAGCTATTTTTTTATTTTATTCGGCTTTTGGAAAGAGTTAAGTAAAGACTACCAAGATATTGCGAGAAAGATATTGCATTGCCCTCTCGATAATTGTAACCCTGCCTTTACACCTGTAGCATAGGTCCAGCAAATGGTGAAACAATCGTGCTATTTTCAGTGCTTTTAACCATGAAGCATTCAACCAGAAACTTTGGCTCAGAATTGGGATTTTGAAATCAGCAAAGTTATATCTATTTAAGGTATACTAAACTTCCACCCTAGACCCTAAGCAATAGAGTGGTTTGTTTTAATTAATGAAGTACTTTATATCAGTTTGATTTGACATCACCTACACGCACCTGACTCTTACTTTACAAGGGTGGATATTGCAATGCATTCATCTTATGAGAGAGAAAGATATTGCATTTACCGACAGGTAATTGTAACCTTGCTTTTGTATCTGTAACATGGGTCCAGCAAGTGGTGAAACTGCAAATAAAATACTTTTAACCATGAAGCATTCAACCAGAAACTTTGGCTCAGAATTGGGATTTTGAAATCAGCAAAGTTATATCTATTTAAGGTATACTAAACTTCCACCCTAGACCCTAAGCAATAGAGTGGTTTGTTTTAATTAATGAAGTACTTTATATCAGTTTGATTTGACATCACCTACACGCACCTGACTCTTACTTTACAAGGGTAGATATTACAATGCATTCATCTTATGAGAGAGAAAGATATTGCATTATGCGGTTTGTAATTGTAAACTATCTTTTGCATTTGTAGCTTCGGTCCAGCAAATGGTGGAACAACCATGCAATAAACAAAGAAAAGTCAGCATTTTTCCCGTTAAAAGCTATTGTACTGTGATATTTATCATACACTCATTTTACATCTATTTGAACAAAAATTACAATTTATATGAATCAAAATTACAACATTTCTTTTCAACTCCATGCCACACCCTAGTTTACACCTTCAAAAGAAATAATATAATATTGAGAATATATATATATATATATATATATATATATATATATATATATATATATATATATATAGCCAGGAACTTCCCGGTGTGACTAGAAGCACCAAAAAAAGAAAAAGGAAATAAAGGTATCCTGTGATCGCTATTGCCGAGAAAAGTTGCTTTATGAGAGTAGTGGGAGTTCGGCTGGAATTATTATAATAACGTTTTGTTTTTTGATGGTTAAGTATTTTCAGACATCGTGTCGTAATCAGTCATTATTATCACAGTTTAACTATAAAGTTATTTTTTATTTTTTATAAATTCACCAGCAGTATTTGGCGCTAGGGCACTTGCTAGCAACAAAAAATCCACCGTATATATTCTTTGCTATCAAGATGAACATGTTTCGCTTTGTGGTTGAAGGAGATCACCGAGGAACAACTACACCAAGGATGTTCGAGTGGACGTTGGAGCACCACAAGCAGTGCGTGGATACTTTTATCCTCTTGGGTGGTGATAAAGAAAAAGTTGGAGTACACAATGCCTTAAAGGCGGAGCTGTTGAGCCTGGCGGGGTGTTGTTGTAGAAGCTTTTACCTTGACTTCCACATTTCCTTGCTTGGGGTACTACAGAAAAGGTCTGAAGCATTATTTTCCAATAACAAAGTCACCCTTGAAAGCCTATACGTGGCACCTAAAAAGATGTCATCGTCACGGACGCTGGAGCATCACCGGCGGGTCGTGGAGGCGGTGATACAACTCGGTAGGCTTAGCAATGGCAAGACTACCCCAAAGTCCGTGCTGAAGTTGATAGATGAGGAAGACCGCCACCAAGGCCTAACCGCAAAGATGATAGCGCACCACCTTGTAGGGTTATATCATTTGCAGAAGGAAACTCAACGGCTAATGGCTTTTGGAATGGCTGGTGGTGAAGAAGAAATAGAGTTGTGGCTTAGGGAGCTCTAGTACCTTGTTTTTAAAGGATTGCCCCAACAACGAGATAACGTCATATACACAAATGTAAAAGATCCTCTACTCCGATAGTACCACATAGCCTATCAATCATTACATTAGAGAACATTCGTTTGGATTAGAGGCAACCCTTCGGATTTCATCCTTAGCACTTTGTTTAGCTTCCTTGGTTAATCTTTTCGGCTCTTTTCCGCATCTCTGCTCGCAGATGGTCTCCAAGCTTTTGGATTTCATCCTTAGATCTCTGTTAAGCCTGGGCAGTCTCTTGGGCTCTTTTCCACATTTCTGCTTGCAAATCGTCTCTAACCTTTCGGATTTCATCCTTAGAACTTTTTTGAGCCCCCAACTTTGACTCTTTTCCGCATCTCTGCTTGTAGATCGTTTCTAAGCTTTCGGATTTCATCCTCAGACCTTTGTTGAGCCTCTTGGGCTCTTTTCTGCATCTCTGCAGTTTCTTCGGCTCTTTTCCGCATCTCTGCTTGCAGATTGTCTCTAAGCTTTCGAATTTCATCCTCAGACCTTTGTTGAGCCTCTTGGGCACTCTCTTCGGCTCTTTTCCCCGTCTCTGCAGTCTCTTCAGCTCTTTTCCTCATCTCTGCTTGCAGATCATCTCTAAGCTTTTGGATTTCATCCTCAGACCTTAGTTGAGCCTCTTGGGCACTCTCTTCAGCATTTTTCCGCATCTCTGCAGTCTGCTCTGCTCTTTTCCGCATCTCTGCTTGCAGATCGTCTCTAAGCTTTTGGATTTCATCCTCAGACCTTTGTTGAGCCTCTTGGGTAGTCTCTTCGGCTTTTTTTCGTATCTCTGCAGTCTCTTCGGCTCTTTTCCGCATCTCTGCTTGTAGATCATCTCTAAGCTTTCGGATTTCATCCTCACACCTTTGTTGAGCTCTTTTCCGCATCTCTGCTTGCAGATCGTCTCTAAGCTTTCTGATTTCATCCTCGGACCTTTGTTGAGCCTCTTGGACAGTCTCTTCGGCTCTTTTCCGCATCTTTGCTTGCAGATCGTCTCTAAGCTTTCTGATTTCATCCTCAGACCTTTGTTGAGCCTCTTGGGCACTCTCTTCGGCTCTTTTCAGTATCTCTGCAATCTCTTCGGCTCTTTTCCGCATCTCTGCCTGCAGATCATCTTTAAGCTTTCGGATTTCATCCTCAGACCTTTGTTGAGCCTCTTTGGCACTCTCTTCGGCTCTTTTCCGCATCTCTGCAGTCTCTTCGGCTCTTTTCCACATTTCTGCTTGCAGATCATCTCTAAGCTTTCGGATTTCATCCTCAGACCTTTGTTGATCCTCTTGGGCAGTCTCTTCAGCTTTTTTCCGCATCTCTGTAGTCTCTTCGGCTCTTTTCCGCATCTTTACTTGCAGATCGTCTCTAAGTTTCGCATTTCATCCTCAAACCTTTGTTGAGCCTCTTGGGCACTCTCTTTGGCTTTTTTCCTCATCTCTGCAGTCTCTTCGGCTCTTTTCCGCATCTCTGTTTGCAGATCGTCTCTAAGCTTTCGGATTTCATCCTCAGACTTTTGTTGAGCCTCTTGGGCAGTCTCTTCGTCTCTTTTCCGCATCTCTGCTTGTAGATCGTCTCTAAGCTTTCGGATTTCATCCTCAGACCCTTGTTGAGGCTCTTGGGTAGTCTTTTCTACTCTTAGTCGTGCAGCATGTTCATCTGCTAACTTTTGTTCAAGCATCATGGTTTTCTCTCTCATCTTTAGCTCAACCTGCATAGTTGTGATTTAGATAAAAGTATACATGAAAGTAAAAGTTCAATATTTTCAAGCATATAAAAACAACTTATTAGTAGAGGCAAACACCTTGTGCTCTGAGATCTATATTACCCACTCGATCTTTCCAAATTCAAAGAAAGGAAAAATGAATTGTTTTTATATGGGAGAGCACCTGAATCATAAGATTCCCAATGCAAGATTCTAAACTCAATAAATGAAGAAGGTTATATGGCCACTTAATTAACTTGTTTCATTCTACCAATAAGGATTTCATTCTACAAATTTTATTAACTACTATCAAGTACATAAGTCACATTTAATGTCATTGCTATTCTGTGTATCCAGATTTCTACCCGACAATTCAAACTTCTCCCAATCTCGTGTCTCCAAGATTCTGAGAGTTGTGGGGAGTGTTAAACCACCTTATATCACATTTAGTATGAATGCTAATATTGTGTTTACAGATTTCTAGTTAACTGTTCAATTCTCTTACTCTAAATATACACAAATTTATTCTTTGCAATACAAAGATCTCAGTTTAAAGGGGTTGGTCAATAGACACAGGACTATGGCACAGGATGCAGCAAAGTGGAAATTGTAGTTTTAACTAAGCCAGCTGTTAAACATGATGATGGCAATTATCGAATGCAAACAAAATGCAGATGAAAATATACCATCTCGGCAATTTGTTTAAGCAGCAGATCATGTTGACGCTGCATCTGCTCATTCAAAAGAGATATTTCTTGTTTCAAATACGCCTTCGAAGCAACCTCTTCTTGTTGATCACGAAGTTTCATAGCCCCTTTCTGTCCAGATGCAACAATGTTTTGATCATTATATTCAATACCAACATAGTAATAATCTCAAGAAATTACTATAAATAAAAGAGAAAACAACAAATACCTTCACTTCAGCAAATCTCTCATCCGTGTATGGCCGCCCACCATTCTGTGCTATAACCAAGTTTACAAGCGAGAGTAGCCGCTGCACTTGTTCTACCCTCTTGCTTACATCCTCAGTCTTGTTATCAAAAAGCACACAGCGATTTCCACACAGACCAAGGATTTCCTAAAGAACTGATTATAAGTCTAGTGCATGATAGGCTCATATCAAAGAGAATACTGGATCAAACAATAAAAATAAAAGCAAATTCTTACATAAAATATGTCAAATGATCTTCCATTAATTCCATGTTACTAATAGATTTCTATCAACTTCTAATGATACTGTTCATTTGAACCAAGTCTACCTTGTATCACCACACATCATTAATAAAGACCAACTTTATTTCTGGGAACAACAAATGACAATGACACCAATAGTTTTTGTAAAGAGGTAATACACATTGATGTAAGCAAAGAACAGGGAGGAGTTCCCAAGAACTGTCTCAGTTTAGAGAGGACAAGCATTTTCACTAGGTTTGATATCATTTGGAAACAAATCTGGGGAGCAAAGAAAAGAAAAAAATGGAGAACCAACAGGAATGCTTCAACAAAACTTCAATACTTCTAAACTCATGTTCCAACTTGACAATATTCCTTATCAAACTTCTAAGTCCAAATGAAATACACGATGATGTTAACAGATACAGTTAAAAAGAATATCATATCCTGCTCATTCAGAAATGGAAACGAAAGTAATGATGTTATCATGACATTTTAAACTAGGGAAAGGAAAACAAAATTGAAGAAACAAATTTACCTTCAAAGGCTCCGGGCAATCACGGCCCAAATAATCTTCCAAAGTCTGATCATTTTCTTCCAACTCATCTCCTCCCGTAAAGACAACAATCATATAGTCAAAGATTTTACTTCCAAATAGAGTTTCCAAGCTATGGATTGCAGACTCCTCTTCTTCTGATAAGCGAGTTTTAATTAGTTGAGAGAACCACAAGAACAGCATGGATCCCATCCTCAGCCAATTTAATGCATTGGGCAATTTCTTTGCTAATAAAGTCTGATTTGGCAGAATTATCAAAAATACCTGCAGCGTACCACACAAATCAAGAGGAGAGAATAACCGTTGAAAAGCATGTTCTTAAATGCAACCACTTTATATACTCATAGTGATACTCCTAGACACATTTTTCAGATACACAATTACAAAACAAATATTTATTTCAAAATTACAAAACAAATACACGTCAGCAAGACTTTACCAGGAGTGTCTATAACATTAATTTGTTGTCCATCTCTCAAGATAGCAGTCTTCAATTCAGTAGTGGTCGTGACACCACTAGAGCTACGCATGGCCTTGAAGGCGTTTTTGCCAAGAATGTTGTTGCCTGTTGCACTTTTTCCATTACCAGCGCGTCCAACTAAGACTAAAGTGCGAGCAGCATTAGAAATGGGAAGTTCCCTGACAACATCAATCGAACTTCCATCCATTATACAAAATCAGAATACCTGCAACCATATATGTTTTATATTCTGTCAATGCTTCATAAACAAGGAAAGTATTGCAAGTAGAAAGAGGCCCTAGCAAGCATATAGTCTATATTATCTTTTCTCACTGCTACCTAATGACAAAAGTACGGCAATACTTGCATTACTGTATATACCTAGAATAAATTACTATATATATCTAGAATAACTGTAGCCTATCTAACAAAAAAACAAAAACAAAAACAATCACAAACGATCAACAGTTCAAAAGCGAAACCAGCCGAAGACGCTAGCCATAAGATCCACAATTGAAACAAAGCAAAAAAAAAAAAAACTGTAGAATGAAAGAGACGGTACGATTGGAATAAAAGCATACAAGATCGTCTCGAAAGGAAACTCAACTCAGGCAGAGGGAAGAGCGAAGCCAAGAACAAAGAGACTCTCTCTCGGAGGCAATTAGAGAAGTTCTTTGTTATGTCCCTCTGTGTGTGCATGAGCTGTGAATTTATATGATCCTCCTCAAGGTTTCTGCTCGTATACTCTCCTACATTGATGCTGAGTTAATTTACACGGAAAGAAAGGAAAGAAAATCAATTCCTTGCTCTTTCCATGGGGATGGGAAATTGCAATTCCCATCAATTTTCCTTTCCAGTGTTTGGAAAGGCAAGGAATATATGACCATATTTTGGTAATAAATGCAGGAAACTTTATCACCAAGGGTTTCTTCGTTCTACAGCACATCCATCTGGTTTCACTCATACAATGCTAAATTGCTAATACTTTCTGTCAAAATGATACATCTTGCATTCAAGGCCTTAAATCTTTTGAGTACCATATTTGACATGAAGACATTAGGCTTCTGCATTTCTGCATGTGTTTCATGCAATCCTAACAGTTAAGGTCAAGGGCATAAAAGGACTGCAGATCCTATGTCATGCAGGTTCATTTCTTCTCTTCTTACTGTTATCTTTTTCTTGTTCTGTACCTCTTGCAACAGCATGAAATGTTGCTTGCACAAATTGAGTTGCAGAAAGGAGTAGGTGCTCTGTTTAATTCTTCTTTCCTTGGTACAATGGAGGAAAATATATGCATTCCTTTGCCGGTGCCGGCACTGTGGGAGAGATCATGCAAAGGGCACAACAGTCGTACTGTTTAATTCAATTTTGAATGTCTCTAGTTGACTAGTTCTGATGTTCCGGCAAAACTGTAAACTTCGACCAAAAAAAAAAAGAAAAGAAAAGCAGTACTGTAAATCCGGGTATAGTGCTATGAAAATATCAAATATGGAATGATGAAGTTTTGAATAATGAACATTTATCCTGTGTAGAAAAGCTAAATACCGAAACAGTGTGGAAGAGCAGCTGAAAGAATTGTCTTTTTGAAACATAAAGAAGAGCTGTGTGCCAAACTTTTTAACATGACAAGGAAAATGTAGCGTACAAAGTCTTCTAGCTGGAGTTTCATGGTTTTAAAGGGTACCAATGGAATCACTTGATAAAACTCTTTGGAACACAAATGATCGATGCCTACACATATTTAGCTATCATAACTATGCATCACATATCATGTTATCGAGTTTCTTACCAACATGATATGCAAGGTAGTATTACTTGCACATCAAAAAACTGCAGTTGTTAGTCTTGCTATAATTGAAGGCCGCTAGTAGTACAGTACAACTCTTATCAGTTATTTCAGTGATAATCAGCATTTAACTAGGGATAAACGCTTGTAGAAACAATTTTGAAGCAACCTATTACGCAATTTGAGAGGCACTGCCTGCTGCTGCTATTTTCTCAGTATAGCAGAAAGCAGCAGCAAATAGTTCTCCCATTTTGAAGAAAATTCTCAAACAATAATTGGCTCAACATCTTAGATCATCCTTCCCTCAGTGTTTAATCTACTTCTGTCAGCTCTTACAAATCTCTTTCTCCAAACACAACTAAACTCAGTTCGGCGGAATTAATCACTGCCTTCATTCGGTTCACAGCCTTGTCGGCTGAAAGAGTTCTCGTTCAAGGTGATGACAAAATAGAGTTAATAGACTCCACTTTAAAACTTCAGTCCCAATTACAGCTTGGCCTGTTCCAAGATCAAGCGTTTGTAACACTAAACGATTCAGCAGTTTCTCTAATATACCACACACCATATCATACTGGATGCAAAACCTCCTGACAAGATTTTTACCAATCTCTGTATTGATCACATTGTGCAGTTGACTGAAGTACTCAAAGCTGTACACTTTTGAACAATCTTTAACAAATGTACAATCTTAATATGCTACTTTCGGTGAATCAATATGGCCCCTAGACAATATATGCTTGTTATTGTTTCTGGTATATGATGAAAATAACAGGTCCTTCGTCTTCAGATACACTTGCACTGAAGTTTTTATGTATGTCTGGGGCCTCTTCACCACTGGTTCCAGTGGTTTGGTATGCTAGCCGGGTTGGTAATGAATGATTTGAGTCGATAACCAAATCAACTCTATAACCTGCTTTATATTTGAAAATAGTAAGGGCTACCTTACCGTCGTTCCAAGATGCAACAGCTGACGCGGAACTAGATTAAATAGGATTAGAGGACATATTACTTTTAGATGTAACTCATGAAACAAAAGACATGACCATAAAACACTACTGAAACCACATGGGTTGCCGATCCCATCTTTCAAAGTCTACAAAGAATGTTGTGGAAATCCCACTCAAACAACCCAGCATCTCATATAAAAAGAGGAAAAATATGTTTAGATATTAAAATTCCAACTCTGACCCAGCATCTTTCACATTTACACAGGATACTATAGCCATTATCAACCAGACGTCGCAGCCAGTTGCCGCAAACTCCACGATCTCCTTACCACTTGGCCTATCAATCATTACATCAAAGAATAGCACACTTGCTTTCGACTCTTTTCCGAAGCTCCTCCTCTGCTTTTTGTAGATCGTCTCTAAGCTTTCGGATTTGATCCTCGGACCTTTGTTGAGCCTCTTGGGCAGTCTCTTCTGCTCTTAGTCGTGCAGCATGTTCATCTGCTAACTTTTGTTCAAGCATCATAGTTGTTTCTCTCATCTTTAACTCAACCTGTATATTTGTGATTCAGTTAAAAGTACACATGAAAGTAAAAGTCCAATATTTACAAGCATATAAAAACAACTTATTAATAGAGGCAATTTTTGCTCTGAGATCTATATTACCCATTCGATCTTTCCAAATCCAAAGAATGAGAAAATGAATTGTTTTTATATGGGATAGCACCTGAATCATAAGATTCCCAATGCAAGATTCTAAACTCAATAAATGAAGGTGATATGGAAATTAACTTGTTTCATTCTACCAATAAGGATTTCATTCTATAAATCTTATTAACCACTATCAAGTACATTAAGCTCCCCTTCAGTCACATTTAAGTGTATCTAGATTTCTACCCGACAGTTCAAACCTCTCCCAATCTCGTGTCTCCAAGTTCGTGAGAGTTGCAGGGAGTGTTAAACCAATCACATTTAGTATATAGCTGATATTGTGTTTACAGATTTCTAGTTAACTGTTCAATTCTCTTGCTCTACATTTATGTTTATTAGGCTTTTTCTATTTATTGTACAAAAAAGACCAACAGCCAATGCAAAAAAATATTCATAAATTCATCATTCTTTGCAAATACAAAGATCTCGGTCTAAAGGGGTTGGTCAATAGACACAGGACTATGGCACAGGATGCAGCAAAGTGCAAATTGTAGTTTTAACTAAGCCAACTATTAAAACATGCTGATGGCAATTATTAAATGCAAACAAAATGCAGATGAAAATTTACCATCTCAGTAATTCGTTTAAGCTGCAGATCATGTGCTAGCTGCATCTGCTCATTCAAATGAGATATTTCTCGTTTTGAATACCCCTTCAAAGAAGCAACCTCTTCTTGTTGATCACGAAGTTTCATAGCCCCTTTCTGTCCAGATGCAACAATGTTTTGATCATTATATTCAATACCAACATGGTAATAATCTCAAGAAATTACTATAAATAAAAAAGAAAACAACAAATACCTTAACTTCAGCAAATATCTCATCCGTGTATGGCCGCCCACCATTCTGTGCTATAACCGAGTTTACAAGCGAGAGAAGCTGCTGCACTTGTTCGACCCTCTTGCTTTCATCCTTAGTCTTGTTATCAAAAAGCACACGACGATTTCCACACAGACCAAGGATTTCCTAAATTATTGCAAGAACTGATTATAAGTCTAGTGCATGATAGGCTCATATCAAAGAGAGTACTGGATCAAGCAATAAAAATAAAAGCAAATTCTTACATAAAATATGTCAAAATGATCTTCCATTAATTCCATGTTACTAATAGATTTCTGTCAATGATACTGCTCATTTGAACATCTTATATCACCACACATCGTTAATGAAGACCAACTTTATTTCTGGGAACAACAAATGACAATGACACCAATATTTTTTGTAAAGTATTAATACACATTTAATGTAAGCAATGAACAGGGGAGGAGTTCCCAAGAACAGTCTCAGTTTAGAGGGGACAAGCATTTTCACTCAGTTTGATATCATTTGGAAACAAATCTCGGGAGCAAAGAAAATAAAAAATGGTGAACCAACAGGAATACTTCAACAGAACTTCAATACTTCTAAACTCATGTCTCAACTTGACTATACTCTTTATCGAACTTATAGTCCAAATGCAATACAACGATGATGTTAACACATACATTTAGAAAGAATATCATATCCTACTCATTCAGAAATGGAAACGAAAGTAGTGATGTTATCATGACATTTTAAACTAGGGAAAGGAAATTGAAGAAACAAATTTACCTTTAAAGGCTCCGGGCAATCACGGCCCAAATAATCTTCCAATGTCTCATCATTGTCTTCAAAGTCATCTCCTCCCGTAAAGACAACAATCATATAGTCAAAGATTTTACTTCCAAACAGAGTTTGCAAGCTAAGGATTGCAGACTCCTCTTCTTGTGAAAAGCGAGTTCTAGTTGAGAAAACCACAAGAACAGCATGGATTCCATCCTTGGCCAAATTAATGCATTTGACAATTTCTTTGCCAATAAAGTCTGATTTGGCAGAATAATCAAAAAGACCTGCAGCATACCACACAGATCAAAAGGAAAGAAAGGTTCTTAAATGCAACTACTTTATATACTCGTAGTGCTACTCCTAAAGACATTTTTTAGATACATAATTACAAAACTAATACACGTCAGCAAGACTTTACCAGGAGTGTCTATAACATTAACTTGCTGTCCATCTCTCAAGATAGCAGTCTTTAATTCACAAGTGCTCGTGACACCATTAGAGCTACGCTTGGAATTGAAAGCTTTTTTGCCAAGAATGCTGTTGCCTGTCGCACTTTTTCCATTACCAGTGCGTCCAACTAAGACCATAGTGCGAGCAGCATTGGAAAAGGGAAGCTCCCAGTCATCATCAATCGAACTTCCACCCATCGTATAAAATCAGAATACCTGCAACCATATATAATTTATTTTCTGTCAATGCTTCATAAATGCAAAAAGTAATGCAAGTAGAAAGAGGATACCTAACAAGCAAATAGTCTATATTATCTTCTCTCACTGCTTCATAATGACAAAGCACGGAAATACTTACATTACTGTATATATCTAGAAGACTCACACTCATTGCAATGACTTGGGTTATATGAGTAAAGAAAAATTTAATTTTTGATTTTCAAACATGTAAGCCATATGTCTATGAGTCAGCAGCACGAATAACTGAATGTAATTGCCACAAACACAAGTTAGGAACAAGTACAGGATATTCCACATAAAGATGATCAAGAACCAGAACTAAAGCAACAGCATTTCTTCTCTTTAGCAAAAAAATAATAATAATAATAACCATTGAACCAAGCGGCAAAAGCATATGAACTAATTTAAAATAGTAAATCATAGACTAAATTAAGCAAGGACAACAACCAAATAAAAAAATTATAATTAACAACCACAAAATTTAAGCTTAATAATCATCGATCAGCTATGAAACAAAGTCCAATTCATTAAAATACTAACCGGAGAATATTAATTTGATCGCAATTAAGATAATTGACCTATCTACCAAAAAAAAAAAATCATAAACGATCAACAATCCAGAACCTAAACCAGCCGAAGACGCTAACCATAAGATCCACAATCATTCTGTTCGCAAAATCAAAAACCCAAAAAAAAAAAAAAAAAAAAAAAAAACGATTTTTTCTGATGAACACTGGGCACGCCGACAATCGAAACAAAGCAAAAAAAGAAAAAAGAAGTGTAGAGTGAAAGACGCGGTACGATTGGAATAGTTTGCTTACAAGATCGTCTCGAAAGGAAACTCAACTCAGGTAGAGGAAGAAGAGCGAAGCCAAGAACAGAGAGACTCTCTTTCGGAGGCCACACAGAGAGAAGTAGAGAAGATAACAAAAGAGAAGTCTCTGTGTGTGTGTGTATGAGTTGTGTATTTATACGATCCTCCTCGAGGGGATGATATTTTGAGGGAAATGGACTCTACTAAGTCTTCGCGGGGCCCGCCAGTTTTTTTTTTGTTTTTTTTTTATTTTGCGTGTGTGATAATCCAGAAACCCACCCGAAGTTTCTGCTCGTATACTCTCCTACATTGATACAGAGATTTTGGTGTTGCCAACTACTATAGGAGTCCCACATTCATCTCTGATAAAAGTTCTAGGCTCGAATTTTTATTAGTAAATCCCTCTTTTGATTAAACAAGGAATAGGACTACCAATTCGATTTTGTCATTGTTATTATAGCAAATTACCCAAAACTACAAATACAGCCCAATTATTCCCTTGCGCCAAGCCTAAGAAGCGCATTTCCTTGTGGTGAGTTTGGATTGCCCATGCGGTCGAGTAAAACCCACTCGGGACCTATTCTTCTTTTTCTATTGACGAAAACGTCCCTGAATCTATATTTTGGCACATAACAGAGGAAGACAGTGCGAGATTCTCCCATTTCTCATACATGTGTCCTCTCTCTCTCTCTCTCCCCTCTCCGTTTTCGTAAGTTCCGACGTCGACTTTCATCCATCATTTGGTGACATCTACACTACTCAAGAGAAAGGGGAGGACAACGAACAAGACCTAAGCTTTAAAGTCTCCATGCATCCTCTGGGAATCCCACAGACAAATGACAATGAGAGAGAGAAATAGAAGATAAAAAAGAGACAAGATTAAGATCCATATTTAGATTGAGATCTTTATCTAGATCGAGATCAATTGAGGCTGAAGAATTTGAAATCCTCACTCAAACATGAAGTTTGGTTCCTAAATCTGACAATTTGAGGTATCCATATTGAATTTCTCAATTTCACTTTTATCAAATTCAAAATGAATTGTTCATTTCTTTAATTTTTTTTTTTCACATTTTGTTGCTGAAATATGTTTGTGATTTTGTTCTCGGTGTTGTCGCTAATATGTATTCGATCGTTCATAAATTGCTGCTCTGGTGTTCATGTTTAGGCTAACACAACACTGATGTTAATTTTATTTCAAAAAAAAAGTAGTTTGTTAATTCAAGGATTATTCTTGCTAGACTTTTTAATTTGTATTATGTGGTCAAGGTAGTTATTTTGTTTCTCATTACACGGCTTCTTACCATTGCATATATTATGACAGTCAAGTTCTTAAGAATTTCACATTATCTACTTTATTTCTATTGATCCTCAGTAGCAATTTTCTGTTCCTACTGACCTGCAGTAGCAATTACCTTATTCCTATTGATCCTTAATAGCATCCATTTTCCAAATTACGCAGTCAATTTCCTACTGGTCGCGATCCTCAGTAACACTTACCCAGTTCCATATTGTCCTTAGTAACACTTACCATATGCCTTATTGATCCTTGGTTGCAATTACTTAATTCCCTACTAACCCTCAGTAGGAAACATATCACTGCAGTTAGTAATATATCACTTACCATTAGTAGTATTGTAGTAGTCACCAATGTTCCACCAACAATGAGTAAGAATTATCCAATTTCTTACTTATTCTTAGTAGCAATTGCCCAATATACCAACCCTCAGTAGCAATTACCAAATTCTACTAACCCTCAGTAACAATTACCCAATTCTACTAACCCTCAGTAGACATCCAATTATCTACTAGAACCAGTAGTGTTCATCCAGTTTGCTCGATAACACTTATAACACTTTTTCTATGTCTTTTGAATGAAGATATTTGTACTTGGCTCACTGAATGTTAATGAGTTCAAATATTTTTCATTTGCAGTTTTACAATGCCTATGAAGAGAAAGGTCCATATAATAAAGACATTAACTTTGTAAGTGCAAACAAAAAGGAGAAAATATGGAAAGGCAAAAAATTCAAGATCACGAAGATCAACAGCAAAGACCAACAATTTAACAAAGGAGTAAATATACTGATATAGTACAAAATCAGTGTTGGAAATTGTTAGTTATCAAAATTGAAGGTGTTTAATATATTTTGTGTATAATGTTGCCTTGGTTTTTTTTTTTTTTTGGTACAGCCTTGGTTTAGATATAAATAGTTGAGCAATGGAAGCTGACCCAGAAAGTTTTTTTTTTTAATTATTTTTATTGCATCAAGCTTATTTAAACAGGGATGGCGATTCCATAATTATTGATCAATTTAAAGATACGGTGGTAATTTGGTAATTAACGAAAACTTTAGTGTTTAATTCATGTTGGGGAACAAATAAAGAGACCGCATGGTCTTTGATGCAATTATCTCTGCGCATGGGTATTAAACTGGAGCAGTTTACTTTATTAGTAAATCCCTCTTGTTATTAAATAGTTAATTAGAAATCTTATTATATTTTTCATTTTGAAGAAAATGTGAGACAATTTTCATTCATGAATTGATTAATTGTTATCCGCCAGAGAGTTCAGCAATCATCTTAGTTTGTCGGAATTGAGCATTATAAGGGTACTAACCATACTGTCTCTTCCATTGAAGAAATTAGTGGTTCGAAATGATGGTCTAAACTCTATCTATAAGAGTTCTTCGCCGAAGCATTAAAGGTGAATTTCAAAGGTTATCCTGAATATGTAATCTTATTAGAGATACGTTAAGGCAATCATACACTATTACTTATAGTTTACTAAAAGTTCACGTCATAAGTATGATTACCATATTTATAGACAAGAAACCTATTACACCTCGTATCAAGATTTACTAGTTTACTGGTCATTTGGATGGTAAACAATCATTATCTTTATTTTTACATTCATTTCGAGCTTTTAGGGAGCTCCAAAAAGTTAACTTTTTCTTCTGTTGTCCATTGAGAAAACTTCCTTTATAAAAGTTGTAGAGGACGTTAAACCGAGTCCGTGGACACGTGACACACTAAAATCGAACTTTATTTGAGTGAGTTGTGGTCTACGAGAGTCGAATTGCTACATCGGATTTTTTGAATACTTCTACATGTATCGACATTTCCCATGATTACTATAAATAGGAGGAACCCCAACGTTTTTGTGATGCCCCAGAAATTCGTATTTATTTTCCGAGGATTTTCCGGAATCTAATTTGTGTTTATTGGACGATTTCGTGGCTCGTGGATGGAGCGGAAGTGTTTTGGACGAATTTTTATTCGGAAAGTATGACTTTAGGGGGGGGCTCAAGGTTGACTTTTGATATGTTGAGTATCTCTGAAAACTTCCTTCATGAAAGTTGTAGAGCGCGTTGATACGAGTTCGTGGACATGCGGAACGCGTCAATCGGAGTTCGTATGAGAAAGTTATGGCTAGCGGAAGAAGTTTCCGTTTTAGTATAAATAGAGAAAAATCAGAAATTCTTTCATAATTCCATATTTCCATTTCCAGAAATATCTCTTTTCTCTCTCTTCTCTCTCGGCAGCACCTTCAGAATCGAAGAAATCCGACAGACCCAACCCGGACCCAGCCGACCCGACCCGGCTTTTCCGGCGAACTGCGGCGGTCTCCGGCAACGAAACTTTCCAGATTGGATCGTCTCCTCCATCTGGTCGTCCTTGTGGTGTCCTCTAGCGCCGATTCTCGGTGGTTGCGGCGGTAGAAGGCGGTGCAGTTGGGTGATTTCGAACCCGACCGGAAATCCTAGCTCCGGCGACGGCACGGCTTCAAGCTTCCATCTTTGGGTTCGTGGGAGCTTTCTTGATCGATCTATGGTGTTTGTTTGGATCGATTTACGTGGAAATCGGTTCAACTCAGATTGAGCATAAATTCAAAGCTTGTGAGGTAGTTTTCGATCCTTTATGCTTGTTTTCTGACTTCGAGCTAGTTATGAAAATTTACAAGCATGCTTAGATGAAGCTTTTTGATGTTGGGAGTTTTGGGAAATATTAAGTTTTGGCCGGCGGAGGTGCGCCACCACCTGTGGCGGTGTTCCGGCCATGTATGAGACTGTTTCTAGTGTTATATGTCTTCTACTCGTCGATACGAGCGTTTTGATATATAATACGCATATTTTGGAGTTCGTATGAAATTGTTATGATTTTTACGATTTCATACCGGTTGATTTATTTGATCCGTGAGGATCCGAGCGTCCAATCGACGTGTGGGTTGGACGTATCGACCGTGGATGTATTCCGGAGACTTTGGGAGGTCTCGGATGTGGTGTCGCCTTGATTGGCGCCACTTTGGGGATTTTAGTTCAAAACAGGGGTTTCGAACTTAAATCGTTTGTGAATCGTTACTAAGTTGAAACCATATGTGATTAGGTACTTGGGAAGTACTCTTGGACAGTTGTTTTGTGGTTTGGCTGCTTTGTTCTGTATTGAAGACACAACGGGAGTTTCGAGGTGAGTAATCTCACTACGTTCATTCACGAACGAAGTTACCATAGTTCTTTTGAGAGTTATTTAGTTAACTGCAAAATATAGTTGGTATTAGTAGGCATTCCTGAGCGGATGACTACGTATATATATATATATATATATATATATATATATATATATTTATGTGAAATATGTATATTCTTGTGGGTTGATGGGTGAATTAAGCAATAGGTATTGATGGGTTTCATTCTATTGTTTTGAGGCTTGACTTTTCGGGAAACATTGTGTAGAAATTGAGAATTTCTATTGTTTGAAAAGTGTCAAGATTTGGTGTGAGTTGCTTTGATGTGATTTGAATGTTTTGATCTAACGACCGGGGGTCGGAAGATCTGAGAATCACAAGTGGTGATTTCTCCTTTTGATTTGATTTAATGTTTTGATTTGACGACCGGGGAGGTCTGATGATCGAAGGTCACGGGGTGACATCTCCTTTGAGAGTTGAGTAACTTTTGGTCCTGAGTGACCGCTTTGAAATGTGTTGATCTAATGACCGGGGAGGTCTGAGGATTCGAGGTTGCTGGGAGTGACCTCAGGCAAATATATCGGGACTCCACACCTTTGGCCGGGTGAGTGGATACGATCAGTTAGAGCTCTAGTCTGTTACCATGGTACATCATGGGGGTAGCGAGGAGCTATCTGATGCTCATGAGTACGTCTTTTTAAAAGGGAGTTTCGGGGATTCTTTCTTTTAAATGTCCTGGGAGGACTTGTGTATCATATTTAATTGTCAGAGTTTCAATTATTATGATTTTGTCACGGGTGACTTGTGTTGATTTGAGAATATCTTTTTAAAAGGGAGTTTCGGGGATTCTTTCTTTTAAATGTCCTGGGAGGACTTGTGTATCATATTTAATTGTTAGAGTTTCAATTATTATGATTTTGTCACGGGGTGACTAGTGTTGATTTGAGAATGTCTTTTTAAAAGGGAGTTTCGGGGATTCTTTCTTTTAAATGTCCTGGGAGGGCTTGTGTATCATATTTAATTGTCAGAGTTTCAATTATTATGATTTTGTCACGGGATGACCTGTGTTGATTTGAGTATGTCTTTTTAAAAGAGAGTTTCGGGGATTCTTTCTTTTAAATGTCCGGGAAGGACTTGTTTATCATATTGAATTGTCAGAGTTTTCAATTGATATGATTTCAGTCACGGGGTGACTCGAGTTGTTTCTTTTGGGAAAAGAATGAGTTGTTTTGGGAAAACAGGGTGTGTGTTCCTTTTATGAGTTGATGGGTTTCCTCGTTGAGCGAGTTGTGCATGTGTGGTTTGGAGATACTCATACGGGCTTGCAAAAGCTTACCGGGTTTGTTGTGTGGCAACCCGGTACACCATTCAAACAGTGTAGGGGTTAATCCTGTAAGTCAGGGTAATCGTGGCTGAAGCTGAGGTGGCGTGCTTGCAGCTTTACAGTAGGAAGCCAATTATGTGACCTTACCGTTATAAAGACTTCCGTTTGTAGTGAGCTCTGAGGAGCATTTAAGTTTTATTTTGTTGTTGACAATTTAATTCGTAAGCATGTGTAATATATAACTCTGTGGAGTGAGTGTATATTAACTTTGTGGGTTCAGGGCATCAATATGTATGTAGTTGAAAGGCAAAAAAATTTCAGGTATTTTGTATTGATGGCTGAACGAACACGCATATGTAATTATGGGGTTATATATCGATTTTAATTGTGTTTAAAATCAGGGGCGTGACAGTTTTAGGGTAGCTATCTCTCACTCTCCCACAGATCGGACAACACAGACACGACCTGGCCTCTGACTCAACCCGTTTTCATAACCAGGTCCTTCCTCCACAGTCCGGCCATTTCAGGCTTCCTAACGGCGTCGTTTAGAACGCCTCTCCACGCTGGTGACATTCCGGCCTCCCTTTCCACCAACAGTTGGCGAGCGGAGTAAATAGACGTAAAGAGGGCTTCAACATACCACACGGTTGACCCAATCGGAAATCCAGTTTCTGGCCACCATAGACAACGAGATGACCTGGATTTTGGAGCTTGCTTCACTCTAATTCTAACCATATAAATTTCATTCACCGTTGCGACT
Source organism: Rosa rugosa (assembly GCF_958449725.1). Taxonomy (NCBI): domain Eukaryota; kingdom Viridiplantae; phylum Streptophyta; class Magnoliopsida; order Rosales; family Rosaceae; genus Rosa; species Rosa rugosa. Next base: position 15,304,073 of record NC_084823.1, read on the forward strand.
TGTGGAGGACAAATCGAACGATTGAAATTTTAGATTCCCGTAAATTTCGCAATAAATTCTAGCTTCTAAACTCGAATTTGAGCTTTGCTATATTTAGAAGAACTGTTGGGCTCGTTGTTATTATTGAATTGGCATAGGGTTCGACCCCCGAATTGGGGTTGAAGTGTCGTCGTGCGAGGAAGCGTGCTACCTCCTTTTATCTTTTGTTTTAGGACATTAAGTAGAGCTCAGCGCCTAAGATCATATTGATGTAATCTTTGTTACCATTGGTAGCATTTAGTGAGTGATCGAAACTCCCAAAGTTTCGGAAATTCAAGTATGAATTCGTAATAATCTGACCGTTAGATTGTCGTGATTTTACATTAGGTCGTTATAATTATTGAGTCGATGAAACCCTTGGAGTTTGAGACGATTCCGATGTGAGTTCGGATTTTCAAGATTTCCGACAAATTATTAAACAAAGGTTCCAGAGTTTCGTCATGAATTTGAATCTATGATTTATGATTGAATTGAATGTTATTTTACTTCTAATGGGAGTGTTGGATAGAGGGGAGAGAGACATTTGGTGCTTCAAGTGGGCAATGGAGATGGAAGAACTGCTTGACGCTGGTATTGTAGGAGGTTGGATTTGATGGGAGATGAAATCAAAAATGTTCCCGACGAAGAACAGTTATGGGTACCTGATGATGAATGAGGGAGAAAAAGAATTTTTTTTTAATTTTTCCTTTCTTGATTATAATTTTTTTTTTTTTTAGAATTAATTATGAAATTCATTTAGATTAAGTATTTTATTCATATTAAATCATTGTTCAGATAAAAAAACAACTTGATGGCACATCAGTCATTTAGCTCTCTTTTTCGGCTTCACGTGCGTCACACGTGGTCAATTTGATAGTGCCATGATGGAAAGTTGTGCTACTACATTGACAAGAAAATATAAGTCTAGGCATCATATTGATAAGTTTTAAAGTCCATGTATCATTTTGATAGTTCTCAAAGTGTCTAGACACTGTTGGTGCAAAAAACTCTTGTTTTAAATCAAATATCTGGAATCAACGTTGTTTAACTAGCTCTCATCCAACCTCCATCCTGCTCTCATTCCAATAATTGTTCATCCTACCTCTCATTATATCCCCATTTCAAATCTCGTCCAACATCATCCGACACAACCTATCCTACAACATCTTCAGCCACATCCCATCCTAATTCTCATTCTAAATCATGTCCAAGATCATCCGCCATCTCTCATCTTACTAATAATTTCAAATTTCATCAAAAATCTCCCGTCACCTCTCATCCTAACCCATATTCCAAATAAAGTTCAACAACAAATGAAGCAAATTACAAAGCTTGAGTGAGAGACAGTATTGGCCGCAGTGCCGCTCTCCTCCAAATGAACATTGAAAGACAAGGTCTAAATCGCCGCCGAAGAAAGTACAACTAAGGTATATTAATAACTAAATATTAAATTAACCGCATCTTCATCTTCATTATTCTCTCTCTGTTTGTTTTGTTTACGATTTCTATTTTCATTTTTTGGGGAGTAGTAGGATAGCTTAGTCTTTGACAAAAGATTCTAAAAGTGGTGGATCAATCATATGATTTTACAGTAATGTTCTAATCACCTTTGAATTTGAAATTTGCTATCAGTTGCTGGGGGAAAAAATTGTTGTATGATTTAGTGTGTTGGTGTTGCATGGTTTTGAATCACTTAAGCATCGTAAGGCTCAATGCATCGTTTCAACTCATCTAGCATCGCTTTTCAATTAGTTGAATTTTCATGTCAAAAACTAAACTTGGGTGATTGATTAAACATAATTCAAGAATCTCACTTGGACAAACCAGCATGGTTGAGAATATGGACTTATAAATGATTTCTCAATTCTATTGTTACGTTAGTTAGATTTTACGTATTAGTTATTTCAAATTTTAGTGTTTTCTTAAGCTACATATGAAATCAAAATATTTTAAATTTTAGTGTTTCTCATCCTAACCCATATTCCAAATCAAGCTCAACAACAGAGGAAGCAAATTACAAATTCTGAGTGAGAGACAGTGTTGGCCGCAATGGACGCACTTATCCAAATGAATATTGAAAGGATTAGGTTGCCACCTAAGAAAGTAGAACTAAGGTACATTAATAACTAAATATTAAATTAACCGCATCTTCCTTGAAATTCTCTCTTCATTTGGTTTGTTTGTGATTTTTTTTTTTGGAGTGGTAAAGTAGGCTAGTCTTTGATAAAAGAGTCTAAGGCTGTGTTTGTTTCATCGGACTATCACTCCTGACCTTAATTTCTACAAGAGTCCTGGACTCCTTTAACTTGGGTTATGCAATAATAAGCCATGAATCATGTTTGGCACTGTCTAGGACTAAGGAGCAGCAAGAAAGAACACAGAAGCAACTAATGAATCATATGCACAATCATCCATGAATCATATGCACAATCCTCACAATTCACAACAAAATTGGGTTTGTCTCAACAATAGAAGCAAGCAAATCAAACACAAATTGCAAAACCCTCTTCCATACCTGGAATTGAATTGGTTCTATCTCAAACTCTTCAATTCTTGCAGCCAATTTCTGGGCAAAACTCTTCAATTCTTCCTCCGGTTGCAAAACCCTCTTCAAACGTTCTGGGCATTCTCAGTTTCTCTTGAAACCATCTAACCATTCCAATTCCTACTCAAATTCGCAAGACGGCCTTTGCTGGAACTCGTCCTTTGCTGGAAATCTGGATCGCAAGACGGAGGTCAATTTCTAGTGTTTCAGCAACTCGTCCTTTGCTGGAAACCCACAAAGCATTGGTACCTCCATGAAATTGCAGAGAGAAAGAGAGAGAGAGAGAGCACCATCGAAGAACCAGAAACCCAGACAATGATAAGAAATAAGGAATTGATGACAAGAAATTGAAAACCCAAAAGATCCAGATGCTCAGATGGAGAAGAATTGCAAGTAAAGAGGTGAGAATGACGAGGCGAGGTTGAAGCGAAGAAGGAAGCTTCCACAGTTCGATGAGTTTTGGTGTCACTCTGGAAGAAGGGGTTGACTCCGTTTTTGGGACTCTAGAGTCTCATTTAAATGAGTCCCGGGTCACACCAAACAAGGGATAATCCTTGTTATATTAGATAAGCCCATCCAATCCCATCCAATCCCATGTAACAAACATCACCTAAAAGTGGTGGATCCATCATTTAATTTTATGCTAATGTTCTAATTACTTTTGAATTTGGAATTTGCTATCAATTGCTCGGGGAAAAAGTTGTTGTATGATTTAGTGTGCTGGTGTTGCATGATTTTGAATCGCTTAAACATCGCAAAACTCAATGGTTTCAACTCATCCAACATCGTTTTTCAATCACTTGAATTTTCATATTGAAAACTGTAATCGGCAGAGTGATTGATTGAACAGAATCCGAGAACCTCTATTGGACATATTGTCATGCTGAAGCACATGGTTAAGAATATGAGAGTTTGAACACACATGTCAAACTGCTTTGGATATAAGTATTTTTCATTATTATTATTTTTATTAAGTATTTTTCATTATTATTATTTTTGTTTTGCTGTTATTTTGTTATTTAAAATTATAAAAGTAATAAAGAATATTATACTTTTTTTAAAAAAAAAAAAGAATATATATTTTTATTTCTCCTCCAAACTCACTACTCATAGAATTCTTTGTCGCCAAAGATTATAAACTGAAATTGAGAAAGGAAACAGAGGACCCAGAAAGCGTAAAAGAAAAATCTCACAAGACTGTTGTGTGTTGAATGCAAAATTGTGGCGACGATGAAGGACCCCTCGGTGAGAACGAAGGTGTTAGTTCGCCACCTGCCTCCGTCTCTGTCTCAGTCCGATTTCTTTCAGCAAATCGACCACCTCTTCGGTGACCGCCACAACTGGTTTTGCTTCCGTCCCGGAAAAAATAGGTCAAGCCCTCTTCGCTTTCTTTTTCAACATCTTTCAATTTATCTGATCACTATGCCCTCGTGGGAAAATTAGGTTGAGGAGGAGTGTGAATCTTGTTTTGTATGGGGCTGATTTTTTACCTTGAATGTGGGGATGGGTCTTTCGTGTTTGTTAGGTATATGGGATTTTTAGTTGCGGCTGTTGTTTTGGGTTTTTTAGGGAGGGTTCGAAGTGATTTGTAGGCCTTAATGGTGCTTGTGGAAGCAAAAATTGGATGGGCAATTTGATTTGGGAGAGATATGCATGCTTTGAAAATGGTTCTGTTGAGACTGGTTTTTGGGTTGGGGAAATGTAAAGAGGTTAAATTTCCGGGACGAAGATGTTTTGGTAGTTTAGACATGCTCAGATGACTGTTTAATTAGAGTTTGGGAGTGATTTGATGAGTTTTGATTGTTCTTTTGCATTAATTCTTGGATTTTGTAACTGACAAAGTGTTGAGTTCAAAAGAATTGAAGTTTGGATTATGGGGTTTTACTGTCAGTTTGTTAGCTTGCACTTTGGAATTTTGTTCCTTTCTATTTTTCGATTTGCTAAAAGATGTTGAAAGCAGTTGTTGAATGATTTACCCATTTGGGTGGATTCTTAGATGGTGGAAGTCGTGATGCATGGAAATTAGGTTTTGAAACTGAAAGTTTTGTTCTCTCTGTTTTTGTTTTTATGCAAATAATCTAAGGAGTTTTACAGAGCTTTCTTTTGTTGCAGCCATAAGCATCAGAGGTATTCTCGAGCCTACATTGAGTTTAAGCGACCTGAAGATGTTTTTGAGTTTGCGGAATTCTTTGACGGTCATGTATTTGTTAATGAGAAAGGTAATGTAATGGAGTATAATAGTTTTTACTATGTTTTAAACATCTTGAGCTTTCATAGGTTTAGTTTGTGGCTTCAGTGAATCTTACTTGATGCATTTTTTTTTATCTTTTGTAATAAGCTATGGTAGTATTGATCTATATGAATGTTTCTCTGCACTGGTACCAAAAAGCAGTTGCTATGGAAATACTGAATGGAGACTTTTTTATCCTTTCAATAGTAAATGAATATGTGAATTGCAGTGTTCGAATCTCATTCTTATTCTGTTTCTATATTCTCGGAGTAGATTTTATAGCTTGAGACTGTTATTTTATTTCTTTTAGGGACTCAGTTCAAGTCTATAGTTGAATATGCACCTTCACAGCGTGTTCCCAAGCCAAGTAACAAAAAGGATGGTCGTGAAGGGACCATATATAAAGGTACTGAGTTTGGCTTCCTTATATAATTTTTTTGTTTATTCATTTGAAGATAAAAGAAAGAACAGAAAGAGAGAGAGATCTAAAATGGAGATGAGAGAGGTGAAGAAGAAAGGAAGAGCAAATATTATTAAAACTAGAGCTAACTTTTTGCGTTAGTTTTTATTTGGCAATAATTTTTCTTTTTCTTTCTCTCTATCTCTCTCTCTCTCATGCTTTCTCTAGTTATAGGAAACAGGAGAGAAATATCAAATGGGTATTTAGTTCATGAGTAATTAATTATTACATGGATAGCTCTTTTGTTTTTATTAATGATACAGTTCTTATGCTACCATGATCTGACTGACAAATGTAGATCCCGATTATTTGGAGTTCCTGAAACATATTGCAAAGCCTGCTGAGCATCTTCCTAGTGCAGAAATACAGCTGGAAAGAAAGGAAGCTGAACAAGCTGGTTAGTTATATGTTTGCTGATTCTATGTACTTGTGTCTGTGTCGTGAGAATAATGGTATTTCATTGAAAATATCCTCACTGCTTTTCCTGCTACCTTTTGTTCCCAGACTCCACCTCAGATTCATCATATAGATTTAGGACGTGAGACCTTTTGCTGCTTTTCTCCCAATATGAAAAGAAAATTGAGGAAGAACTTTCAGTTTCATTTTCTTATGAGCCTCTTGATAGGTTGTTAGACTAGCAGGATTGGCTGTATTAGTATTCTAGTCTATCCAGAAAGTTCCCAGCCCCCTCCCTTCGATTTTGAGAAAATATCTTACTGAACTAACATTCAGTTAAGATTAGTTTCCCTATTTGACACCATTCCACTGTCCCTTTTTAGGTGCTGCAAAAGAAGCTCCTATTGTTACACCCTTGATGGAATATGTTCGTCAGAAACGAGCTATCGGAAGTGGAACCCAGGTAATGTCACTAAAAGTTATTTATATGTTTGTGTCTGTGTGTGTATTGAAGAGTACAATCCTGGGAATCAATTGATCATGCTTTTATTATCCAAAAATTTGTGTAAGCTTTTGACTGACTGTGGAGGCTATAACATATTAATTTTGCTAAATGACTAAAAAATTAGGTGACTTATCAATGAATTTCTGATACTTTAATGAAGTTATAAACTACCTAATCAATAAAAGTTATTGGCTTCTAAATTTTACGCAATAATCCTTGCACACATGCGCGTCTTTGGATATGCTAGTATGCCTAATTAGTATCTATGTTTGGCTTACAATTTTTAGTGCTGACCACATCCAGTCATCTTTGAAAACATAGATGGTTAAAATTAAGATAGAACTGTAGAATACACATGGTAGTCTAGAGCTATATTTGGGACTCTGCTATCTTTGTATAATCACTTTATGGATATTCCCTTTGGTGCATTTCATCGTATTAGGGGAGTTTTGAGTTGAATCAACTTAATTTTGGTACACTATGGTAGGACTTTACCTTAGATGGACTTGTGCATCTTTTTACCTTATTTTCTCTTTAATAGCGGTGCTCTTTTTCCTTTAAAATTAGTCAAAAAGAACAGACATAACTTTGGAGTAGATACCTGAGTATGGGCAGTTAAATTCCCATTGTACTTCTAAATACTCTGAAATGTTAGGGTCTAGTTTCTTGGGGGTGCATTATGGGTTTGAAATAACTGGGGGTGCGGTAAATCAATCAGTCAGTAAATTATATCATATCAGGCGTGCATTATATTTTCTCAATCTTTACTCGTACGAATTTTTGGATTGTTTCATAATGATATAGTATGCTTGTTTTCGTTTTCTTCAGTTAAGGTTATTGTAGTTTATATCTTGGGATTCCTCTGAGTTATTGAATATTTTGTTTGATGATAGATTTCATCAGTTGTTCGGAAGGTGAGAAGAAGAACTGGGGCCACATCTTTTAGCAAACGTGGCTCAACTTCTACAAAACGGGTCTCTGAGAAGAAAAAGGCACGTGCTTCTGTTATATGTGGATTTTATAATAATAGTTGAAATTGTTTACGCATCAATTTGAGGTTGAATTTCATAAAAGTTTATAATGCTAGAAATATTTTATATCAATGAAAAGAAAATCGATTGTTTTCTTAGTATCATCATTTGCATGCAGCCTAGAATTTTCACTCTTGAGCAATTTATAATTCAATATTAAGAAGAGGAAAATCTGTATGTTTTTTGGAATGTTTGTAACTTGTAACTAATTCCCACTCATGCTGGTGTTTATGGGAGGTAGTTAATTTGGGTAGAGCATCTTGAGATTTACTTGTCAAGGGTTCTTTTGTATGGATTCAGCTTTATAGGCAAAATATGCTTTTGACTTTGCTTTCCGTTACCGGTTCATATGTTTTACAATGCTGCATGTACCATCATGTTGTCGCATGGAATATTGAAGAACTACTAAATTCTAATTACCTTTGTGGGCTTGTGATTGACAGTACATATTAAAGGATGCAGCTAAATATACAAGTCGAAAGGACAGGTCAACTTTCAATTTGGTGCCCAGGCGAGAGGATCAATTGGCTAGTTCAAGTGGAAAAGATACGATGGGAAATGAAATTGGTATTTACTGTTCTTTTCTTTCACTTTTTTTCCTTAGGCAATCACTGTTTATTGTGTGTGTCCTCATAGAGGAATTTTTGGCATTAATTTTTGTTCAGAGTTTGAAACAACTATTGCCCAGTATCATTTGGTTGCAAGTGATATTTTCTTATAGTATAGGTTTTAGTGTATAGGTTTAAAGGTGCAAGTGATATTTTCTTATAGTCTAGATTCAGTGGTTGCAGGTGATATTTTCATCCTCAGTATTTACTGATGTGTGATGATGGTGCTGTAATGTGTTAGATAGGGTTGTCAGTTATCAGGTCAAAGATCTGAAGCTATCATTCAGAATAAGTCTGATGGTTCAAATTTGATTTTGATTCTAACAATCCAGGTATAAGTGGATCAAATTTGGGAAGTTGTATGATTTATTAGATTCAAATCAAAACTTGATTTTAATAATCATTGGTTCAAACATCAAAATTTATCTATGGTTTCCAAGCATATGATGAGTGTATTGTATGGAACTTTTAATGGTGATTTTGTTGGACTTTGAATTGAATGTGAGTTCAGTTGCAAGTTTTATTATAACTGTTGGATTTGGATCCAAATTTGGATGATACAGTAGTATATTGTTCTGAACACTGTCAGACTGATCCTTGCAATTGAGCCTACTCAAAGCCCCAGTTTTGGATGATGGCCACATGTGCTCCCCCTTTCACCCAAACTCCCAGAAATCTTGCGTCTCATACTTGAAATGTTCAGGAAGTTTTCTGGATGATGTCATTTGGTTATTGCTGATTGTATGTTTCACAGGCCTAGATATAAAACCTGTTTTGATATCTCTGCAAATTGGAATGGGTGCAGAATGAACTAATATGTGACGTACCATGTAGATCATTGTATATCATTTAATATAACCATTTTGCTATGTATATGATATTTGCTTGCATAAGACCAAAAAAATGTGTATTTTTGTTATTTTTTCTTTCTGCTGGATTCTGTATGTTTTTCTTATTAATAATGTCCATCAATGAAGGTTCTGTTTCGGGAATCCCTGTGATTGCGGACTCTGGAAGGACAAAAATCCTACTTAAGCGGGAAATACCTCCTGTAAGCGTATTTTATAGTTGATTTTACTATTTAATAATTTAGTACTGCAGTGTGATCCACTATTTTGGACGTGCCTATTTACTGTTTAAATTTTATCTAGGCTCCTGAAGGTATGCCACCACATCAGGCATCTATAGGAAGTTCTCCTGTTTCAGCTGCTCCAAAGCAGAACCAAAGGCGTGATGCTAGTGGAAGATTTCTCAGAAGCATACTTTCACATAATGAGGGACGCCAAAGAGAAGCTTCAGCTGAAGTTCAGTCTCAGCAGAAAATACTGGGTCCGAACTCGGACATTAAGCGTGTGTCGCGACCCTCCAATACACGGTTAGGGTTGAATAACGAACCTAATTCAATGAGCTCTGAAGGGGACAGAAGGAGGGCTACAGTTGATAAATTTACGAAGAAGGACGTGCATGGTACAACTAACGTTAGTGAGAAGCAAGACAAGCATACAAGAAACAAGGATAGACCAGATCGTGGTGTTTGGACTCCTCTTCGTCGTGCTGAGAGTTCCCATGCTAGTGATGAGCATTTGTCATCCTCAGCTTCACAACGACCTCAACTGCTATCTGATTCAGTTGAAGGTAAAGGCTGCTGCTCTACATAATATATGGATGTTCAAGTGTTTGCTAGTGTATAAAGATCTAATTAGGACTTGAGTTTTGTGTCAAAGCACCCTCCCCAGTCAAATCTCACTGTCTGTTTGATTTTCTAGTTCCCCATGGAGAAGTGAAAGCTGACACATCTTATGGAAGCAGGACTGGGGAAGTTATAACTTCCACAGGTGGGCGTAGTCTTACTCATGTAGACAATGGCAGTAATATCGTCTAAGCGTGACATCAGTCTCCTGAACCTATGCCATGTCATTTATTTATTTTTCTTTACTGTGTACTTTTGTTATTATCAAGTCTGTTAAACAGATTTTATAATTTGGCTAGGTCCCCATCGACATTTTGGTCGCCGTGGAACTGCCCCTAGTACGAAAGATGATGGCTCTCTAAATATAAGTGAGGGGAAGTCATCTAAAAGAGGTGCTGCTGTTCATGGTGTCCCTGAGGTATACATCACTTGCATGCACGTTTTCACACTTTCCATTCACCTAAGCTTGATGTTAAGAATCTTTCACTGTATGCTTGCAGAAACAAGTGTGGGTTCAGAAATCATCTTCCGGTTCATAGAATATCCAACTCTGGTAAGTGCTTATCTTTTCTTTCTTTGTAATGCATCAACTTTTATGCAGTTACTTAATTTCTGGACATGACAAAGATGCAAACCAATTCATGACTGATTGCTACCATTTTTCTAGTAACCAAACACAGGCCATCCCTGCCTGATCATGGTGTAGTTTAAAATCATCATGGTGCAGGTGAAATCAGATCCTATCATTCAATCGTTTGTATATCCAAGGCAATCATCTCTAGAATTGTGGCTTGAGGCCTCCACTGAAGATGTGGTGGAAAAGGAGGTATACCTAAAAGGAGAGCTTTGGTTGGGCCAAATTAGGGTATGTGCCTATATCATTTTGAAAATTCAAATCCATTGGTTGCAATCTCATACCCTTTTGTGTTATTTTTTATTTTCTTTTATTAACTTGGAACATAAATGCACGTAGATTTTTCTTAGGTGTGATCCAACTCGTGCCGAAGCCACAAGTGCGAAGTTGTGAGGTCCTAGGGACAAGCTGACAGTATGAGAGATGGTTGACTTTCGATTTTCGTTTTAGAACTCTATTGTGATGCCATATGTATAGGTCAAGTAGTGAAGTATTTGGTGGGAAAAAGACACTCGACGTACTCGCTTCATGTTGCATAGCGGGTGGACTTCCTAGTGTACAAGAACCTTTGACTGAACTTGTGGTGAACACTGTTACAGATCTTTGGGCTGTATGAGGCTAAGACAGTACAGTAATTGATTTGCTAATGTTATGATTTGCTTATGTTAATTGGTCAGCCTTTGGTATAAAGCACCATTTAATTGCTTATATCTGTTATAGCTGAAGGAAACATGAATTGTACTAAATATTTGCTAATGGTATAATTCACATAATTGCTTATATTTGCTAGTGTTATTCTCTCTCAACATGATTTCACTCGTTTTAAATATACTGTACCAAATATTCCACCCTATTCCATATAAGTTAGCCATCGAACTCCTAAGACGTGCAGGAGAATATAGGCACCATTCAGAATTTGTAGCTGTGTGCCGCTAATCAAAAATGCATTCCATATTTTACAAGAATTACATATTTGTTTTATCATGGGTTCTCTTCCCTAAATACAAACTGAATGCCCAAAATTACTAAATAAACTAGAAGCTTAATTTAAACCCTGATCGGTTATGTGCTTCCTGAAACAATCATTTTTGTAAAGCAAATCTCAGCTTCTGAATTTTAATCAACCCTGCTACTTCTACAAGAGTTGATCCGCCAGTGAAGGAAGCCTCCGCAGAAAGTTCAAAGCCGGCGACGGCGTTCGGTCGCGAAAGATCGGATGGCGCAGATAATAGAACCCGAACGCCATTGCCACCATCTTCGACGGAACCAGGTACAATATCATCGCTACCACAAAGCACAGTCCAACAAAAATCCCCGTCGCACGTGGATCACGCCACGTCACCAACGCCTGCACGCGCTCTCCTTGCGTGGCAAAATCCCCCAGTACCGTCTGCACACGTGCCCCAAGCGTCCGTAGCTTGTCGTACCTTGCCCGTACTACCTCATATGATCTGGTGCTTGGCACCATATCGATCTCCTCGTCAAGTTCATCACGGTCAACTGTATCAGCCAATGAGAGCTTCGGATCAAAGTGTTGAAGTGGGACCCGAGAACGGAACCTATAGTTCCAAGCTCCGATTGCGAACACGTAGAACAACAAAGTTGGGATTATCAAATCAGGAAACCACACAAGCAGCACCAACAATGCGTGCACCAGAATAGTAGCCATCGGATTCTTCCACGAACGCGTGTCGTTTATCCACCCAACAATGTCCATCACCCCCGCTACGACATTGATGATCCGGAAATAATTGGCCCGAACTTTCCTCATGCTAAACCCTTGTGAGTCCGCATCCAACATGTAGAGAACAGTCTCGCGTCCAAGCGGCGGTTCTGATCGTGATAAATGTGCGGCCACGATCTTCACCGCCGCTCGTCTCAGCATGTCTTGTTGGCCCACTCCTAGTGGCTTTATGTGGTGCATCAACGGCAATAGAGGCTGCGAGTACGCGTGGACCAAATCCAAGGTTGGACTCACACGAGCAAAGCGTATGGCAATCTCCACCTCACCCATTTTCTTCAATCCGGCCGGAGATAAGACCAACAACGGATACGTATGCTTGTACACTCTACCCGTAGTCAGAGTAGATATACGTACACGTACCTTCCCAATTCGAAAGTCCAGACGCGTGGCTTCCCTTGGGCCATCTGTTTCGAAGACTCCATTGCTATCAAAAACACCAATACTCAACACTGTACAAGGATCAAACACCTTGAAAGTGTACTGCTCGTTCCACTTGGGCTCCAAGCTATCGCATACGGTCCGCGTACGTATCCACTTTGACCCATACTTAGCAACACAATACGCGTCTGTACATCCTTTACCGTTTACCGTCTTGACCGGTATCAAGTTCTTGCACCCGATAATACCAAGCTCGACGGTGCCAACCGGAGGCTTCCACAGCTGCCTCGCCGTGGGGCGGTAGTCGCTGCACACGTGCGCCGCTTCATCCATCACGTGATATCCCCCGTCGAAGCAAATCCGCACGTGCATTCTTCCGCTGTATACCCTCTTCTCGTCTTTTGGATCCTCCAAGCTGATCCATTTCGACGCAACTTTCCGGTCGTCGACACGTCGTTCAATGGCGGTGAGTGGTATCTTCGCAAAGCCCAATGTGACTGTCCCTTTCGGTTGCCTGTTCTCCAGCACGAAAACCAAGTGATCGGTGAACGGCTCGGCGGCCACGAATATCAAGTCCTGGTTCCAAGACGGCGTGCCGTTTCGAGTGAGGGATGGTTCGGTCTTGAAAGACTGGAACCCGAGCTGGGCTTTGACTTGGAATGTGGCTTCCTTTAACGACGCCGTTATGGGGACAACGTCTTGTGCTTCGAGCACCGTTGCTCGGAGATACCAGAGCTTCGGGGACTGGTACACCTTGGCGCGTGCATTAGGGTTTCCAGCGGTGTCGGTCTTCCACGCGTCGGGAAACGACTCGTCGGCTTGGGTTCCCATCCACGTGGCGAGCATCAGATCTCCGTTGATGCGGGACCCGCCTCCCTCGAGTCTGTACCATTGCGGGGCCAAGGGACTGTCCGGCGGGTCCCTCAGAGGGATCTCCGCCACGTCAAAACAAACTCCGCCGAGGAAGTTGTGCCCGGAGGCCATGCCGGTGGGGTCGGGGACGGGCGGGTCCCACACGGAGACTTCGAGGATGGAAGCGGAGTCCGGCGACTGGCGGCCGAAAGCGAAGGTCTGGTCCCACTCGAAGCAGTTGGTTTTTCTGGCGGGAGTCGACGTCACGTGGTAGTTGGAAGCGGAGATCTTCACGACGGGTCTGCCGTTGGCGGGGAGGTACCGGGCCTTGACCACTCGGACGAAGAGGTAGTGCATCTTCTCCACCAGATCAAACGACGTCGGACGATCGATTGACATACTTTCGGTTGGCTCCAGCTGTGTGTAGCTGGGTACCCCTGAAGGCCGCCGAGCCATTGGCTGTGGACCGTTGATTCCACCGACGAAATTGATTTCCGGCACTGATTTCGATACAGAAGAAGCTGCCATCATTTCAATATGATCATGCCGATCTGGCACTGGCACGTCGCCTGAGATTTCTGGTGGCGGAGGTGGCGGTGGCGGATCGGATTCTCCAACTTCAGCAGCTGCGGTTTCCGGTGGTTGCGCTGCCGGTTCAGCCGGTGGTTCATCAGCAGGCTTCTCGCTTTCCGACGGCGGTGGTTGCTCGGTTACAGGTGGCGCTGCGTCTTCTTTCTTCTCAGATTCCGGGGGTGGTGGTGCGACCTCCTTCGCCGGTGGAGGTAGGGTAGCTTCAGCAGGTTTAGTTTCCTCCGGCGGCGGAGGCGGCGTGGTCTCAGCAGGCTTGGCTTCCTCCGGCGGCGGCGGAGGAGGTTGAGGAGGCTCATCTAGGTAATAAATCTTTAGGCCAATGTCGCCTTGAATAAAACTGAAGAGGCTCTTCTTCTGCAAAGGAAAATATATAAGAGCCTCCTCGCCTTTCTTCACAAACTGAGAGGAGGTCAGCCGGAGCCGGCCGAGGAAGTTGTTCCGGGTGGTGGGGCCGTAGTTCTTATCATGATATACGTCCAGCTCCAGCACATCCCCGAACACGGTGGCGTCGGAGGCCTTGCCGACGTTGAACTCGAGCAGCTCGTTCCATTTAGGGTTCAGGTCCTTGATCACCGTCTGGGTTCGTCTTCGCTGTCCATAGTAGTCTACCACAACGTATGGACTCACCGTGCCGTGGCCGTCTTTCGGCGGAAGGTCGCGTGCGTCAACCACCTCAACTATTAGCTTCCGAACAGTAGCCATTAATCACTGGTGGCAAGATTTACAGTGTTTACTATATCTCATAGTATCAAGTGAGATCAAGTGAGGAAGAGGAAGAGTAATGTATATGTAGTGGGATTTTGTTATAGGATCGAGAAATGGGAAAGTAGTGGGATTCTAGCTGTAGGGTAAGGAAAACTGGAAAAGAAGGAAATGGAGTGGTGAGGGTTTGGGATCGAATAGGGAGATAAAGAAAGAAAACTAAAGACTAAAGTTTGCGCTGTACTTAACTTGATCTCCAAGCAGCTTTAAGAACATTTTAGGCCGTCCCATGCATATCTTTGATTTATTCCCTTGTTATAATATTTTTCTTCTTTAGCAGCTTAGCTAGAGCCTGAAGATTCCCTCGAAATTAAGTAATTGAGGGCAAGCTTTTTTCAAAGACGACCAGCTTTTGTGTCACCACCGACCTAGCAAGCTAGATTGGTTTTTTGCTTTTATGATAACTGGAGATTTGACAAAGGTGACACTCTAGCCAGTCACCCAAACCTCTTTCCCACGCTTCTATATATGAAATCCAGGGATCTGATAACTTAATGGGGGCATACTGGCACCTTTTGACTTGATTCAAAAGCTATTGATTAATTACAGGAATAGAAGCCTTTTCTGAACATGATCTTGCGGTGAATTTAATGAATGTGAATTGAAATGCAGTAAAATTATATGGGCATCCTTCCAAATGTAATGAACGAGAAATTCTTGCATTGGGTCAGCCGTACCACGTGCGTACCACCACGTGGTACTACTGATCAATTAAAAATTCAGAAAATTTTCTCTCTTTTCCGAAACTATCCTTGATTTCTAAAAATGAAATACCCAAAATATCCTCTACTAGGTCCCTAATTGGTCAGCCGCACCGTCACGTGGGACAGCTGACGTACGCAAGAATCTCTCTTAATGAACTGTTTTATGTTGTTGCAGTACTAGTATGTATTTTCAGTATTGTTACTGGTGGTATCCCTTAGTAATTGTTGACTGAGAAAAGTAATTGTACAGCATCTTAATTTGTTTGTGTTTTGAAAGTTTAAACTATTTTTGTTCTGAGATTGAGCTTCAGATCGAAATTGTTCGATTCAGACTAGTATCTTGTGGATGATCAAGGATCGACAATAGTTAATATATAACAGTTCTAGCTGAATAGTAGATGTTAATGTGGGCTAGGATCGTTGTGCTAGATCATGGCATCAGGCATCCTTATTCTGTCAGTAATGAGGACTTTAGATGAGAAATTTTGTTACGAATCGGATAATAATAATATATGCATCAATGATATGCATACACATGATTGAGCATTAGTGAGAAATATTGTTTTCTGTAACATGCATATGTGAATGGTGAGCCTCATAGTGGATAAACATATTAGGAAAATTATTTTGAAGGGCAATAATATTTGACTTATGCCTTATGCGAGACAAGGCCATTTATATAAAATAGCAGTTTTCAGTCTCAAACAAGTGGAATATATAGCTAGGCCAACACATTGTAGGAACGAACTTTAATGCATTGTTCTATTCATCATAAATTCATAATGCATTGTTTTACTTATTGTAATCAGCACCAGTGTTATAGCATAGTAACTGATCCAACTGTACATTATAATTCAAGAAAATGCATGGCACATAGGTATGTCTGAAACCAATTATGAACAATATTTTTGCCTGAGTGTTGGATCTCTACACTTATGTTGTTTACCTTCCAGAAATAATTGGAGTAAAACATAATGCCACTAACACTGCTGGAGATGTCTTCATTAGTACTCTCAAGTCTCGACTGGTGGTTCTTCGGTAGGCTTCTTGCTTTCTGACCCAGGTGCTTCTTCTTCTTTGATTTCAGATTCTGGTGGTGGCAGTGCTGTCTCAGACGGTGAAGGCAGTGTCGTTCAGCAGCCTCGGTTTCCTCCAGCTGCAGTAGTGGTTGCAAACCTCATCCAGGTAATATATCTTTAACCAAATGTAGCCTTGAATCAAACTGAAGATGCGCCCCTCTTTTGTAGGGGGAATAGATGAGAATCGATCTCCTCGTCTTTCTTGACAAACTGAGAGGAATTCAATCAGATCCTGCCAAGAAAGCTATCCCTGCCTGTGGAGCCGCAGTTTTTGTCGTGGTAGACATTGAGCTCCAGCATATCCCCAAACACTTCACAAGGCTGACCCGTGTTGAACTCGAGCAATTTGCTTTATTTTGGGTTCAAGTCCCTTATGGCCGTTTCGGTCCCTTTTTGCTGGCCGCAGTAGTCTTCCACCATGTAAGGCCATAACTGTTGACGTGTGAGTCATTATGTTGACATGTCAGTCATTATTAGTTGACGCGTGAGTCATCTAGAGAATATGTGTATTCAATAGTTTCCTTATAGGAATTAGTTTCCTATACTAGATTGTACTAATGTGTAGTACAAGTATAGTACAATAGGGTTTTGTATATATATCCCTTACACAATTGTGAATAATATAGAAGAATTCTCACTCACAAATATTTTCTCAATATTTGACTTGGTATCAGAGCAAAGATCCGAGAGGACTTTGTCTCTTTGTTTTTCCCTTCATTCTTCTTTCCTCACACTCTAGGGTGAGATTGTTCCTTCCTCGAATTCGAGGGTTAGGATTGTTTTATGGTTTTTAGAAGGTTTACTGTTGTTTCTTGACTAGTCGATTAATCCCTCTCGACTTGTCAACTTACCTTCTATCTCAATTCCACTGCACGATTGTTTCTGTTGGTATTACAATGGCTGGCCCTGATACTCCACTTCTCGAAGGAGGGAATACCAGCAATTCCAGTATTCAGAAAGTTGAAGTTTCTGTTCAAAATCCGGATTCTTCCTTAGGTTCATTCGGAGGAGCAAAATTGAATGGACCTGGGAATTACAGAACATGGAAGAAGATGATTTCAGCCCACCTTCGTGGAATCCACAAGATGGGTCATGTCACTGGTACCATTGATCATTGGGTGTGATACGGCCATCCACAAGTGGGAAGATGCTGATGGACTTGTACTGTCAATTCTGTACAAGGCCATGACTGATGAGGTGGTCCAATTGATCATTGGGTGTGATACTGCTGCAGAAGTTTGGAAGACGCTCAATGATCTCTATCTAAATGAATCTGACTTCTCTCAGATCTATGAGTTGTTGTGCAAGGCAACGAGGATGAAGCAGGATGGACAAGCGGTTTCAGTGTTCTACACTCAGCTGAAGAACGTTTGGGTTGAGATTGATCAGCGTGTTTGGACCCAAAATGAACATTTTGGCCTGACAAGGCGTGTCTTGGAGAAATTGAGCCAATGTCAGTGGCTCAAGCTATATATTGTCGACAAGCTCGAAATATATATTTAGAGGCTAAATAAAGCCTACTATGGAAGTATGACAAGTCAACTTTAGCATATTTTCCTACTTCGGCTAGGAAAAAACCGAGCTAGACAAGGAAGGAGGGGTGGCAGACTAACCAAATGAAATCGAAATGTGCTGAAACTTTCCAGATCCATTCTAGACAGCCCAAGGATCATTTCTTATGAAGAGTGCCAGAGATGTTTTTGAGTGGAAGGCCTTCAAACAATCAGTCCAATCTTTTGCAGAAGCAAAACTGGAAAACTGGACCTGTAAGAGGTCCAGCAGCGTTTTCGGCCCAACCACTATACCAAAAATTCTGAAATTTTGCCAGGGTGATCTACACTCATAATGGAACATTTTTTATGAAGAGGTCATAGTGAAATTAGGAATGCTTGTTGGAGAAATAATTGAAGGAATAAAGGGGCAGAAACTGACCTAAAACCAGCTCAATATTCACATGTTCATGTTTCCTACCCACATGAAGAAAGCTAGATGCTTTTCTTCTTTTCCTTGGATATATTTTTCAAGACAATCTCTTTAATAGATCATCATCACTTCCATGTTGTTGCACCTTCATGCCTTGCTTTCATTTCATCATTTCTCTATCTTTTCCATATTTTACAAATCACTTTCATATTCCACTTTCATTATTTTTCTTCCACTCATCATTTCACTCTTCTTTTTCTTCCCTATATAAACACCTTCTCTTCTCATTCTAAAACACCCATTCACATTCAACAACAACATCTCTAAGATGATCTAAGTTCTCTCTAGAGCAAACCTCTCTAAGAGCAACTCCTCTCCCTCTCTTTCTCTTTCTCTTAGCGGTGATCACACTCCCAGTCCTAGTCTTCTCAGAAGCCGACTTTCAGTGCCACCAAACCCTCTGTCAACGTGCTTCGGTCCTAGTCTCCTCGGGAGCCGACGGTAGTGCCGCGACCACAACGGTTACAGAACCAGCCAAGCAAGGGTAACGCCCTAGCAACCCAGCCAAGCTAAAGTCACGCTTTAGCAAGTTCTCCTCACTTCCCGGTGGTTCTCGCTCTGCTCGATCTACAACATCAAGTATCGATTTGGTGATTTTCAAGAAGCTCAGCAAAAGTCCTTGTTTGGACCCAAAATGAGCATTTTGGTTTGACAAAGCGTGTCGTGGAGAAATTGAGCCAATATCAGTGGCTCACATATATATTTTCGATAAGTTCAAAAATATATTATTAAGAGGCTAAATAAGGCCTACCAAACATGGAAATGAAAAATCAACTTTAGCACATTTTCCTACTTCGGCTAGGAGAAAGCGAGCTAGACAAGAAATGAGGGATGGCGGACTAACCATCCGAACTCCAAATGAGTTGAAACTTTCCAGATTAATTCTATACATCCCATTGATCATTTCTTATGAAGAGTGCCAAAGCTCGTTCGGAGTGGAAAACCTTCAAACAAACAGTCCAATTTTCTGCAGAAGCAAAACTTGGAAACTGGACCTGTAAGAGGTCCAGCAGCATTTCTGGCCCAACCACATGGAAATAAATTCTGAAATTTTACCACAATAATCTACATTCATGGTGGATCATTTCATATGAAGAAATCGAAGGTTGAATCTGAGTTCTTAGTGGAGATAAAAATTGAGGGATAAGGGAGCAAAAAATGACTTAAACCTAACATTCCATTAGTGTTTAAGTGCTTGAACCTAACAATTCCATAAACTCATAAGTGCTCCATAAACTCATAAGTGCTCCATTATGATTTGTTTAAATGCCAAATAGTGTTGCTTGGTAGCCTATAAATAGAGGCTACAACATAGAACAATTCACTCATTCATACATCAAAACATCTCTAAGATGATCTAAGTTCTCTCTAGAGCAAACCTCTCTAAGAGCAACTCCTTTCCTTCTCTTTCTCTTATAGGTGATCACACTCTAAGTCCTAGTCTCCTCAAGAGCTGACTATCAGTGCCACCAAACCCTCTGTCAACGTACTTCGGTCCTAGTCTCCTCAGGAGCCGATTGTAGTACCGCGACCACAACGGTTACGGAACTAGCCAAGCAAGGGTAACGCCCTCGCAACCCAGCGAAGCTAAAGTCACGCTTTAGCAAGTTCTTCCCACTTCCCGGTGATTTTCGCTCTGCTCGATCTACGACGTCGAGTATCGATTTGGTGACGCAGAAGATTAGCAAAAGTCCTCACCACGAGGCATAAAGAATCCCACGACGAGGTTGGTGCTCTCCTCGTCCACAGTCGTTTGAAAGAAGTCAGGTCAAGGGACACCCCCGACGACCGCACCCGACGGTGCTGGCACGCCCGCGCAGAAAAGAGACTGTTGACCAGCTGCAACAAAATTGGAGCCAAACATTTTGGCACGCCCAGTGGGACAACATCAGAAGAGTCTTTTCTCTTGAAGCACATTCAACCACCGGGCTTCAAAACAAACATTTTGGCACGCCCAGTGGGACATACTGGATAACACTAGAGTCTTTTCGTGTTCGCCATCATTGGGATGTCAGGGGAAAATCTTTACCAAAAGAAATTCCTAAAGTGACAAGATGGCCAATGTTGCCACCATTGGCAATATTGACATTGATGACGAGTTCGAACCACTCATCATTCCACCAGATGCTGGCCTGGATGAGAGGCTTCGCATCCTTACACTGCATAGTGAAAATTATGGGAAGCATCTGGCAGCTTCGATCGCGAAAAGGGAACAACGAATTCGCGAGTTGGAGCAGCGAATGAATCAGAATGCTCAGAAAGCTAAAGAGCAGTCACAAAAGCTTTTCTCGAGCAGAGACAAACAGACTGCCCAACCTGCAGCAAACATAACATCTGAGTTCACAACCTTGCGCAAGGAGGGTTCCATCTTGGCTACCCAAGTCGGTTCACAAACACAAGGCGAATTGGAACGTCAAGAACCTGCTTGCGAAGAGGTCGTTTATGAGACTAACTTGCCTATAGGTGGCAATCAACCTACGGGTCTCACTGGTGAGTCACAGCCTTACACAGAGGCTGTGCATGGAAAAGGTCATCAACAAGATTGTTCTTCTGACAATACAATTGTCTCTGAACAAATATCTAATTTCTCCACTGATCAAGCCAAATACGTGGCTACTGATCAGATGCTTGGGGGGCAAGATGGAGCCCATGTTCATTCTATTAATCACCAAAAGGAATTTCTTAAAAATTCTAATAGCCAAGCGGTGATTAAATATGATCTAGGCGACCAAATTGTTGTTTTTGAGGCTCTTGATCATGAGAATTCAAACCAACAAGTGGTTGTCTATAATGGCCAATCTGTGGCTAATTCTATGCCAACAAAGATACTTGGAGGGCAAGATTACTCCTCCTACGAGCTAAATTTCTTCCAATTTTGGCACGCGAAGTATCTTTGTTGCTTTCCTTCAAGCTCTCACAAGGGGGGTTTTCATGCTATAAATTTTTACGCATCTGAGCTTGGAGTGAAGCATAGATGGCCTCCCCCGTGGCCTTCTGGAGGTTAGCTAAACATAGTGCTGCTAACTTCTTTCTTTGTTTTTAATTTCCTGTCAATTTTCAATTTTCACTTTTATTTTCGTCATTTATAAAAAAATAAATAAATAAATAAATAAATAAATAAATAAAAGTTGAATTTGGTAAGGGGTTGTGAATCATAACGGAATAGGTGAAGTCTCTTTTGTTAATATTGGCCTAAACTCCTTATTGATGCCTAGTTCAGGTCTCTTAAGGTTAAGGGCGGCTTTTATTAACACTTGTTGAACTGTCTTCACACTTATGACATTTCTCATCTTAGTAAGTATAGCCTATGTGAAATGGTGTCTAGAAAGGGGACAACGTTCATGACAGGTTCTTGAATCCAGAAGTGCGTGCAAATGGGCCTAAACCACTATGTGGGAGTAGCTCATGCCAAAATGGATTCTGCCTCTCTTGTTCGCCCTCCCCCACCTGGCCATTTCAGTAAGGTTGCCCAAAGGATTTGAAAGAAAATTTGTGTCTAGGCGACTATACTTGGGCCGCATGTCTAAACATTGATTCACCTTGTCTTATTGAATTCAGCTACTATAAAAAAAAAAAAAAAAAACTCTTAGGGGACAATTCTAAGTGTCCCTACACTCGCGAAGCTACTAAGCCGAATCAGCGGCTCCGGAAACTTTTTCCAGCTTTGCCCTCGCAGGAAAGGCTGAGCTCAAGGGAAATGTGAGAGCCACCACCGTGATCGCCACCTCCATCGGAAGTAGTCTTCATGTTGCCAAAGATGTCCTCACCATGCATGGGGAACAGAGGAAGGGTTTCAATCTCCATGTTCATAGATCCATAACCACCATAGTTCCCCATCTGCCCGTTAACAGCAATCATCACACCAGCAGAAGAAGCAGAAACAGGTGCAGATGAATTGGCAACATTGTCATCACCAACAAGCCCTGATCTTTGCATGGGCACATGAACATCCGAAGTGGACTTCTTCTTCTGCTTCTCCCGAGCCCTTTGGTTCACGAACCAAAAATAGACGTTCTTGAACTCGATCTCGCCGTACCATTTCAGCTGGAGATAGATCCTCTCAACCTGCTCTACAGTTGGGGACCTAACTCCCTTATTGTAGAAAAGCTCCTTGAGGATTCTTATCTGATCTGTAGTGGGAGTCCACCTACTCCGCTTATAAAACATGTTAGCACTACTCCCGGCTGCTTTGTTGCTTCCTCCATCCTCGGTTGGTTGCTGGGTTTGTGGTTCCATTGGTGATGGGTTGAGAGAATGCAAGAATTGAAGAGTGATGATGATGAGTAATTAAGAAAGATTGCTGTTAGAAATATTCGAGTTGATGAAATGATTTCGGGATTGGAAATTTGGGTTTATAATGTGGAGGAAGATATAGGCATGCAAATATCCACCCTTGGATGGACGGTCAAAGAGGAGTCAAATCGATGTCAGTAAATCGAGATTAGTGATACCAAATCTCGGGAAAAAAGGGACTAGCAGCATGTGAGGAGCGGCTTTTGAGGAGTTAGCTATTATTAAAGGATTAATAGCATGTGGGGAAACCGAACGGTTTTCGAGGAGGTAACTTTTCTTTTCACGAGATTATTTTTCACGACTATTGTTTTTCAACGAGTGATTAGTGCCTTAAATCTCGGAAAAGAAGGAATTATTGGCGCTAAGAGTTTTGAGTTGGGAGCCAGCAAGTGGATCCAAAAGATACATATTTTCTCAAAACCCTCACCGCGAGTCTCTTTTTGACGCGGAGCATATTTTAAAAAAAGTTCATATTATTTTCAATATACAACTATAGGGGCCTATATTTGGGGCCTTGCGAGACACAATTATAGGCTTCTCACGAATATTTGGATATCAGGATAAGAAAATATTATTGTATTCATAAAGTGGCTTTGCGGCCAAAAGCAGTACATTCATTACAAAGCCAAAAGTGGCTAGAATACAAAACAGGAATCTTCGGATTATCTTCTGAATCTTTTCTCAAGTGGAAGCAGCTATGGAATCCAACGCCGGGTTGAGCCGCGCCATTATCTCCTGGAGGGGCAGAGAGTGAAGGAACCAAATATCAGCTTGAGTCTCTGCACCCCCTCTAGCCTTGGTAACCACCATTAGCTGGACGTGAAGTACAGGAACAGCCATTCTGTAGCTTGAACCCATTCCTTCAAAGAGTCCATCCCTTCTCATCCCTCCAAGATTCTATCAAGAAGAGAAAGGGGGAGAAGGAGGTGAGAACCAAAGCCCCTTCCATCTGGAGGGCACAACACGGGCCAGGTCCAGAAGGAAGGAAACAGAGGAGGAAAGACGAACCTCAATTTGGCTTCCCTCCCTTCCCCGTTTCGCTCCGCGTATGGGATTTTCTCAAAAAATGATCTTACAAGACCGGAGATCCCACACTTGGAGCCCCCTCGTGTTTCTAAACCAATCTGAAGCCTGGCATTTTTGTTGCAGAACTCCAGAAGGACGAAACAAGGGGTTGCCTAAGATTACGCCATGAGGCCTAACTCAGGCTTAAGATTACGCCATAAAGCCTAAAATTTAGAGGCTAAAGGTCATTTCATGAGGGGAAGATTTGTGAAGAAGGAGAAAAAGAAGCAAGGATTGAAAGGCCATTTCTCGAATATTTCAGAAAAGTTGTTGTGAGTATTCCCTTCCTGAAATACAACTATTTATAGGGACTTCAGGCAAATCCCCACCCTTGGATGAAGCTCAATTTCAAAACCGATGTCAGTAAATCGAGATTAGTGATTCCAAATCTCGGGAAAAAAAGGGATTAATAGCATGTGGGGAAACCGAACGGTTTTCGAGGAGGTAACTGTTCTATTCACGAGATTATTTTTTCACGACCGTTGTTTTTCAACGAGTGATTAATGCCTAAAATCTCGGAAAAGAAGGGATTATTGACGTGTAAGGAGACCGAACAGTTTTCGAGGGGGCCTACAGAGATTGGCCCATGAAGCTCAATTTCAAGCAAAGTTCCTCCACGCGGAGATTAGCCGCAATAGCACTAGCTTCGGCCTGAGTGGCCCGTTCTCTGAGATGGGCCAGGTTGCGGCCCATTTCTTCAGAAGCAGCCAGAGGTTCATCGAGTTGGGCTTCTTCTGTAGCAATCGCATTTTCAACAAAGGCTAAACCTGTATGGAGGTCCTCGATCCGAAGTTTGAAGTCGGACCTTTGGATTTGTAGTTCCCGCAGGCGGTTGGTTCGCTCATTTAAAATACCGCGAGAGATGTCCATTTCTCGAGAGAGGCTATTCAAAGCCTCTCGAGTGTCGTGAGCCTGGGCGTTCGCGGCCGGTTGACGTTGGCGGGCCTCATCAAGTTCATTCAGCAGATCGTCAATGGCACTAAATTGCTGTAGGGTCAATGCCTTCTCCTGGCAAAGATACCTTAGGGCTTCCAAGACTCGCGAGAGGATGTCAGTCTCCAATACCTGAGGACCCAGATGTTCGTGAAGCACCATCTTAGCCTCATCCACAGCAGAAGGAGGAGTTACCTCTAACACCCTCATCAATCTCTCGAATCTGGTAGGAGGCGGCGGAGGCGCCACAGGATCACGAACCACCAATGCAAAAGGGTGGACAATTTCCTCAGTTTCTTCATCTTCAATAGGTTGGTCTGTCCCTTCAGCCGCGGGAGAATCTGGAAACTCAACTCGCGGCTCACCATGGGCAAGTGGAGCAGATTCAAGCACAGAGCCCTCAGCTTCGACAGTTGTCTCATTTGTTCGCGAGACTTGGGGGGCACCACCACCGTCAGTATCATTTTCCATCTCTGGGGCGACTGTCCCGCCGATAAGACCAGCAGCGTTTGCAGCCACCTCCTCGGTACAAACAGAATCCTGGTCAGGTTCAGAAATGTCAGAGAGCGGGGTTGGATCTAAAGGGAAATGGAAAGTATTGGCCAAACAGTGGCTTACCTCTCGAGCTGTCGGGTCAATATCTGGTACGTGGTCACCAAGAGGAAGAGGCCCCGCCTCATTCACCTCTTGAACCTCTAGTGCCGCGAGAATCTCTGTCGTCATCATTTCCTCATAAGCGGCAGAAGTCTCAGAGTGCCTTTCCACGCTTTCATCCTCCGAGGAGTCGTCATCGGAGATCGTTATTAGAATGGTAGGACCTTGCAGATGCTCTGTAGATGTGGGAGACGGAAGAGGCGCCACGGGGTTAGTTGATGCTTGAACTAGCGAGAGAGTTGGCTTTTCTACAGCGGCTGAGGATCCAGCCTCGCTCAGGCGAGAGGGATCAGTGGTCCTCTGACGGACCTGTCAAAAGATACACAGTGAAGATCCTGCCCAGATTCTAAAATTTAAAAAGGATAAGGCAGGGCCAGAGCTTACCAGCCGCATTGACAGAGGCTCGTCATCCTCAAAGTCCTCTTCAACAATTTGGGCGCGACCGCGTTTGCAAGTATGGGCAGCAATTACCTGCACAGAAGAGGAATCACAACTCAGAAAATAGAAGGGGTCTGGAAAGCCAAATGTGCAAACTCAGAATTAGTCTGGGGCAGTTTACCTCAGCAAGGCTCACATCGTCATCGTCAGAGGATTCCCCCTCAGGAGGCTCCTCGGCTACTGCCTTCTGTTTCCCGGCCTGAGTAGAGGCTGCCCTGCTCCGGGTGGTACGCTAAAAATAAAACGAATGTACTTAGCAATAAGGATTGATACTCAAGCCAAGGAAAAGAAATGGTGAGGGAAGTTGGAAACTTACTGATGCCCCATGTTCACGAATCTGTATTCCCGGTTGTGCTTGCCGCGAGGACCTTTGCGGCTGCGGGGGCGGAACAGGTTGATGTTGCGGAGGAGCAGGAACATGAGGCGGAGCCTTGCCAGCATAATATTGTTCAAGGATGTCGCTGTCCACGGCAAAGGGATGTTCCAAGTCGCGGAAAAGGATGGCAAAAAGGTCATAGTTATTCATGCCCCAACAGTTCACTGACACTTCTTTCCACCAATCAGCATAGTCATCATCAACATCGTTGAGGGGGTATAGCGCTCTGACCCAAGGGGGAATCACTATCAAAGTAAACTGACTCTGAAAGGGGGCAGACCCAGGCGGAGCTGATCTCCGCCAAGAGGTGTAGTAATTGGCAGAATCAACCAGAGGCCAGGGTACCAACTGGGCCAACCCAAATTGACGAGCAAAGTGATTGGGTGCATAAAGTTCGTAACTTAGTTCATCCGTGGCCAATTGAATGTCAGAGCAAGAAATAGTGCGGCGAAACATCATCATAGCTTCTTCGCGATGACCCGGGCGAGGAAGAAACCCATTTGCCAATATCGCGGGGAATCTTCTATTTACCACCAACTTCATATCCGGCATCTCATCCAGAAGATACAAAAACGAGAAACACTCGGAAAATGCCGGAGATTCATACCTTCCCTCGCGGCAGAGCCACCGGCCCAACAGAACGTCATTTGGAGGCACTGTTGGCACGTCTGGTCGGCGAAAATGGGGGAAATAAGTCTGGAGCCAGAAATCCAGAATCCAGAAGGGGCCTGAGGATTGGACTTCGAATGGATGCATAGCGACTTGATAAAGGGCTCGATAAAGCGAACCCAGAACCGGTTGACCAAGGCCAACGACTGTGCCATTATAAAGAGCAGTGGCCAAAGAGGACCAAGTGCCAGTTGGTTTACCAGCAGAAGTACAGAAAATAAACTTACAGAGCCACCACTCGAGGAAGGCAATTCCCCCGGTTTCGTCATGATGTCCGCGGTAGTAATTTCGCCAAGACGGGAAAGATCTGCTATGAATGCTGCGACCAGTCTGAGTCATCTGCAGCGGGAATTTCTCGTCATCAAATTGGCCTTGAACATACGGTGCCGCGTGGATGGGTAGGCCCGTGATAGCGAGAATATCCAATAAGGAAATACTCATCTGCCCAAAGCGGAAATCAAAAGTGTTGCTGGCGGTGTTCCATAAGCAAAATGCCGCGGCGAGAGGAGCGCGATTAAGGCCGCCGGGAATTTGAAGACACAAGTCAATAGCATCCGCAATACCTACTGCGCGCCAGCGAGCCAAATCTCGGGCACGAACCTCATTGTACCAGGCTACATCAGGAGGTTGGATTGAGGGCCAGAAACCAATTTTGACTCTATGATGTTTCTGGCCCCAACCTCCAAGATTGGCAGGAGACCGGAGAAGAGCCGGGATGGGACGGCGGATGGGAAGCGCATAATAAGCCATAGCATCATCTGGCAAACGATCGCGAGGTATGGGACCCAGACTCGCTTGACTATAGCCGCCACCAAAGCCCATCAGTCGACTTTTCTCCTCTCCGGTCTGACTTCTACATCGAACACTCATGTTAGTCCGCCAGGTGAATGCGGCTTTCTCAGTGATTTCATCTGCCTGATCGATAACGAATGGTTTCCTAGATGCCATTTCTGGGTTGTGAAGATACTTCTCCATTACACTTGATTTATAGCTCAGATATTACTGGAGATTAATTTATTAGCTGGGCCAGTGAGTGGCCCTAGTTGATAATTAATGAGTTATTATTCCATCTTGAGAATCGCATCTAAGGCGACAGCGGAGATACTTCTCCATTACACTTCGATTTATAGCTCAGATATTACTGGAGATTAATTTATTAGCTGGGCCAGTGAGTGGCCCTAGTTAATAATTAATGAATCATTATTCCATCTTGAGAATCGCATCTAAGGCGACAGTGAAGATATTCCACCTTTTCCTACCACCGCAGGGCCAACATAGTGGCCTGAAGTTTTTAAATAAAACATGATTAAAACCGATGCGGTTTTAGATACTAAAGTTGTAGCAGATACGGTGGTTTCACCTGGTCACACGTCATGATGTCGATAGCCATGATCTAATCATCCTCTTCGACATAAGACTCGCGAAGGATTAAATGACAGCAAACAGTTTGCTATTTTGCATCTTATTTCGCCAAGTACTATAGGCCTTGATCTAGCCAGGAAAGTGGCTTCAACACCTACATTTGAGAAAATCAACAGAGAGCCCGCAAACAAGGCAGATACATGTTGCTATACACATGGCAAAGCTACCACCAAGGAAGAGAAGGATACTCATTCGCGATCAAAAGCAGTCTCCTTCGCATGGGGGGCACGCTAAAGTTCTCATTCATACATGAGAACCTGCCCAAGTTTCGCCAGATCCATGGGGGGCACTAAAGTTGGCAAAGGAAGCATCAGTTCATAACAAAGGCAATCCAGATTGTGGCATTCAAGCTTTATGGCCTATTTAGAGGCCTATATGGAATCAGTCAAGTATTATCAGTCAAGCCAATACAAGTGGCTTTGGAGCAACGATGTTATAAGAGCAGTGCTGATTCAAGACCTCTTCAGTCAAGACGAAGACCTTTGACTTCGAGGTCTGGGGGGCAATGTTTGGACCCAAAATGAGCATTTTGGTTTGACAAAGCGTGTCGTGGAGAAATTGAGCCAATATCAGTGGCTCACATATATATTTTCGATAAGTTCAAAAATATATTATTAAGAGGCTAAATAAGGCCTACCAAACATGGAAATGAAAAATCAACTTTAGCACATTTTCCTACTTCGGCTAGGAGAAAGCGAGCTAGACAAGAAATGAGGGATGGCGGACTAACCATCCGAACTCCAAATGAGTTGAAACTTTCCAGATTAATTCTATACATCCCATTGATCATTTCTTATGAAGAGTGCCAAAGCTCGTTCGGAGTGGAAAACCTTCAAACAAACAGTCCAATTTTCTGCAGAAGCAAAACTTGGAAACTGGACCTGTAAGAGGTCCAGCAGCATTTCTGGCCCAACCACATGGAAATAAATTCTGAAATTTTACCACAATAATCTACATTCATGGTGGATCATTTCATATGAAGAAATCGAAGGTTGAATCTGAGTTCTTAGTGGAGATAAAAATTGAGGGATAAGGGAGCAAAAAATGACTTAAACCTAACATTCCATTAGTGTTTAAGTGCTTGAACCTAACAATTCCATAAACTCATAAGTGCTCCATAAACTCATAAGTGCTCCATTATGATTTGTTTAAATGCCAAATAGTGTTGCTTGGTAGCCTATAAATAGAGGCTACAACATAGAACAATTCACTCATTCATACATCAAAACATCTCTAAGATGATCTAAGTTCTCTCTAGAGCAAACCTCTCTAAGAGCAACTCCTTTCCTTCTCTTTCTCTTATAGGTGATCACACTCTAAGTCCTAGTCTCCTCAAGAGCTGACTATCAGTGCCACCAAACCCTCTGTCAACGTACTTCGGTCCTAGTCTCCTCAGGAGCCGATTGTAGTACCGCGACCACAACGGTTACGGAACTAGCCAAGCAAGGGTAACGCCCTCGCAACCCAGCGAAGCTAAAGTCACGCTTTAGCAAGTTCTTCCCACTTCCCGGTGATTTTCGCTCTGCTCGATCTACGACGTCGAGTATCAATTTGGTGACGCAGAAGATTAGCAAAAGTCCTCACCACGAGGCATAAAGAATCCCACGACGAGGTTGGTGCTCTCCTCGTCCACAGTCGTTTGAAAGAAGTCAGGTCAAGGGACACCCCCGACGACCGCACCCGACGGTGCTGGCACGCCCGCGCAGAAAAGAGACTGTTGACCAGCTGCAACAAAATTGGAGCCAAACAGTCCTCACCACGAGGCACAAAGAATCCCACGACGAGGTTGGTGCTCTCCTCGTCCACAATTGCTTGAAAAGAAGTCAGGTCAAGGGACATCCCCGACGACCGCACCCGAACGGTGCTGGCACGCCCGCGCAAAAAAGAGACTGTTGACCAGCTGCAACAAAATTGGAGCCAAACATTTTGGCACGCCCAGTGGGACAAGGTTAGAATTTTTTTTTTTCTTTTCTTGAAGACATTCAACCACCGGGCTTCAAAACAAACATTTTGGCACGCCCAGTGGGACTACATCAGAGTCTTTTTGTGTTCACCATCAGTGGGATGCCAGAGGAAAATCTTTACCAAAAGAAATTCCTGAAGTCATGGCGACGATAGAAGGCTATGTGCCCATTCCCATTCCGGAGAATGCAAGCATAGAGGAGCGACTTGCTATCTTTCAACAGAACACTGCTTCGTATTATGCGAATTTGAAAAAGGTCCTGGCGGCGCAGCAGAAGAGGAGGGATGAACTTTTCCAATCAGCCCAACAAGATTCGTGGCAGACTTGGGAGCAGCTGGCCGACGTGACCCAACCAGCCCAAGAAAACCACCAGCAGTCGATGAATGTCGTTGCGACCCAGCACAAACAGACCACATCTGAGTTCACTACCTTACGCGAGGAAGGTTCCAGCTTGGCTAATTCGCAGCAAGGCGAATTGGAATGTCAAAAACCTGCTCGCGAAGAGGTCATTTCTGAGACTAACTTGCCTATAGGTGGCAATCAACCTAAGGGTCTCACTGGTGAGTCACAGCCTTACACAGAGGCTGTGCATGGAGAAGGTCATCAACAAGATTGTTCTTCAGACAAGAAAATTGTCTCTGAACAAATATCTGATGTCTCCACTGATCAAGCCAAATATGTGGCTACTGATCAGATGCATGGGGGGCAAGATATGACCCATGATCATCCCTTTGATCAAGAGAAGTTGGCGACAGTTGGCGACAAAGCCGATCTTGGGACACCGTCATCTTCCAAATTACAATTGGAGATCATGTCTCGTCAACCAATAAAGATACTTTGGGGGCAAGAATACCCCTCTCACGAGCCAAATTCCTCCAAATTCTTCAACGAGAAGTATCTTTGTTCTTTTTCTACAAGCTCTCATAGGAGGGATTTTTACCCTACAAATTTTGATACATCGGAGCTTGGAGTGAAGCATAGATGGCCTCCCCCGTGGCCTTCTGGAGGTTAGCCAAATATAGTGCTGCTAACTTCTTTCTTTGTTTTTAAATTTCCTGTCAATTTTCAGTTTTCATTTTTATTTTCGTCATTTGTGAATCATAACGGAATAGGTGAAGTCTCTTTTGTTAATATTGGCCTAAACTCCTTATTGGTGCCTAGTTCAGGTCCCTTAAGGTTAAGGGCGGCTTTTATTAACACTTGTTGAACTGTCTTCACACTTATGACCTTTCTCATCTTAGTAAGTATAGCCTATGTGAAATGGTGTCTAGAAAGGGGACAACGTTCATGACAGGTTCTTGAATCCAGAAGTGCGTGCAAATGGGCCTAAACCACTATGTGGGAGTAGCTCATGCCAAAATGGATTCTGCCTCTCTTGTTCGCCCTCCCCCACCTGGCCATTTCAGTAAGGTTGCCCAAAGGATTTGAAAGAAAATTTGTGTCTAGACGACTATACTTGGGCCGCATGTCTAAACCTTGATTCACATTGTCTTATTAAAAAAAAAAAAAAAAAATACAAAAATACAAAAATACAAAAAGAGTTTCAAATTTGTGCGTCGCGGAGGATGCAAAAAATTGTGTTCTTGCCTAATAGTGGCTGGAACTTGCTAATATACTTAAGAGGCCATTGGTATTGGTCTGGGCACATATACAAGAGGTATTTAATATGCCTAGTATGGTATTAGCAGTGGAGGAGGTCAAATCAATATTTTTGCCAATAATTGTGGCGAAAGATGGGTTGCGAATTGTTGGCAGCGAAGTGGTTTTAATTACATGGTCTCGCAAAGGATGGTTCGCGAAGGAAGACTGGCGATTAATATATGTATACTATGTATAATTAAGAGGGAGAGAGGCTACTGTTCAAGTAATTTTAGTCAAGCCAATACAAGTGGCTTTGGAGCAACAACATTATAAGAGGAGTGCTGATTCAAGACCTCTTTAGTCAAGACGAGAACCTTTGACTTCGAGGTCTGGGGGGCAATGTTTGGACCCAAAATGAACATTTTGGCCTGACAAGGCGTGTCTTGGAGAAATTGAGCCAATGTCAGTGGCTCAAGCTATATATTGTCGACAAGCTCGAAATATATATTTAGAGGCTAAATAAAGCCTACTATGGAAGTATGACAAGTCAACTTTAGCATATTTTCCTACTTCGGCTAGGAAAAAACCGAGCTAGACAAGGAAGGAGGGGTGGCAGACTAACCAAATGAAATCGAAATGTGCTGAAACTTTCCAGATCCATTCTAGACAGCCCAAGGATCATTTCTTATGAAGAGTGCCAGAGATGTTTTTGAGTGGAAGGCCTTCAAACAATCAGTCCAATCTTTTGCAGAAGCAAAACTGGAAAACTGGACCTGTAAGAGGTCCAGCAGCGTTTTCGGCCCAACCACTATACCAAAAATTCTGAAATTTTGCCAGGGTGATCTACACTCATAATGGAACATTTTTTATGAAGAGGTCATAGTGAAATTAGGAATGCTTGTTGGAGAAATAATTGAAGGAATAAAGGGGCAGAAACTGACCTAAAACCAGCTCAATATTCACATGTTCATGTTTCCTACCCACATGAAGAAAGCTAGATGCTTTTCTTCTTTTCCTTGGATATATTTTTCAAGACAATCTCTTTAATAGATCATCATCACTTCCATGTTGTTGCACCTTCATGCCTTGCTTTCATTTCATCATTTCTCTATCTTTTCCATATTTTACAAATCACTTTCATATTCCACTTTCATTATTTTTCTTCCACTCATCATTTCACTCTTCTTTTTCTTCCCTATATAAACACCTTCTCTTCTCATTCTAAAACACACATTCACAACACAACAACAACATCTCTAAGATGATCTAAGTTCTCTCTAGAGCAAACCTCTCTAAGAGCAACTCTTCTCCCTCTCCTTCTCTTTCTCTTACCGGTGATCTCACTCCTAGTCCTAGTCTTCTCAGAAGCCGACTTTCAGTGCCACCAAACCCTCTGTCAACGTGCTTCGGTCCTAGTCTCCTCGGGAGCCGACGGTAGTGCCGCGACCACAACGGTTACAGAACCAGCCAAGCAAGGGTAACGCCCTAGCAACCCAGCCAAGCTAAAGTCACGCTTTAGCAAGTTCTCAATACTTCCCGGTGATGTCGCTCTGCTCGATCTACAATATTGAGTATCGATTGTGTTAACAAGAAGAAAATTCAGCAAAGTCCTCACCACGAGGCACAAAGAATCCCACGACGAGGTTGGTGCTCTCCTCGTCTACAATCGTTTGAAAAGAAGTCAGGTCAAGGGACACCCCCGACGACCGCACCCGAACGGTGCTGGCACGCCCGCGCAAAAAAGAGACTGTTGACCAGCTGCAACAAAATTGGAGCCAAACACAGCGGCGACCAAACAAATTGAAGGATGCTGAGGATATAGCCTGGTATGTCAAGGAGAAGGAGTTGGAGCGTGTGCACCAGTTTCTCAGTGGATTAGATGCTAGACATGACAGTGCCAAGGGAGAGCTGCTATGTCGGCAAGAGTCTCCTTCCCTTATTGAGGCGTTTAACTACATCCGTAAGGATGAGTCTCAACAGGATAGCGCAAGGGGAGTTATTTCTGAAATCTCTAGCCTGACAGTCCAAGCTAAGCCTTCACGGGCTCAAGGTCCACCTCCTGGCTTCACTGCACCACATTTAGGACTTCGTCCCATGCCTCAGGCTCCTTCATCAGTATCCAATTCTGGGTTGGTATGTCAGCATTGCAATCTACCTGGACATGTCAAGGAAACTTGCTATAAGCTGGTTGGGTATCCAGCTGGATATTTCAACAAGCCTAAGCCAACAGGACCTCGAGGGAAAGGAAAGGCAGCTGTCCATCTAGTTCAGAATTTGGAGTACCTTGGTATTGCAGGGCAAGATCATACCACAGGCAGAGTTGACAATCCTTCAGTATCAATGGTTGGTAGAGGTACTGGTAAGATTGGTATTGCTTTAAAAGTTTCAAACTTTGTAGGTTCAGATACTTGGATTATTGATTCTGGTGCTTCTGATCATATGACCTATGATAGGAAATACTTTATTAGTTTATCCACTCCTAGTGTGTCACATGTTATAAATGCCAATGGTGAGTCCTTCCCTGTCCTAGGCGTTGGGTCCATAAGAGTCACACCCACCTTAGTTTTACATGATGTCTTATATGTGCCTGACTTGTCTCATCATCTAATCTCGGTTCCCCAGCTCAATACTCAATCCATGTGCTCTGTAACATTCTTTCCTATGTATGTTCTTTTTCAGGATCTTCTGACCAGGGAGGTAATCGGCAGGGGGTATCTGAGGGGAAGACTGTTTCATCTGGACCAAGCATATGCTGGGGAGAAGCCAAGGAAGACTGCATCAGTCGCTTTGACTTTGAATTCTAGAGAATTGAATGAAGTGTGGTTATGGCATAGACGCTTAGGGCATCCTTCTTTCAGTGTAATGCGTAAAACTATGCCCTCTTTATTTGTTGGCATTAATGAGTCTTCCTTACATTGTGAAACTTGTGTTTTGGCAAAAAGTCATCGAGTCAGTTACCCATTGAGTCTTTCTAATAAAAGTTCCATTCCTTTTGAAATTATTCACTCTGATGTGTGGGGACCTTCCAAAGAACCCACTCTTTCTGGAATGCATTATTTTGTTCTATTTATTGACGATTGTACTCGATTGTCATGGGTTGCATTGCTTAAGTCTAAGGATGCTGTATTCCCTGCATTTCAAGCATTTCAAAAAATGATTCAAACACAATTTAATGGCCTTATCAAGGTTTTTCGTTCTGATAATGGGGGGGAGTTTGTCAATAGTGTTTTCCAGGAGCACTTCCAAGAACAAGGCATAATTCATCAAACTACTTGTCCCCATACACCAGAGCAAAATGGTGTGTCAGAGCGTAAAAACCGTCATCTCTTAGACATAGCCCGAGCATTATTATTTGGTGCCCATATGCCCAAGTATCTATGGGGTGAAGCGGTCCAAACTGCATCCCACCTCATTAATCGTCTTCCTTCCAGTGTCCTTCAGGGGAGTATTCCCTTCGAAGTCTTGTCAACCCATGTCTCTATTCCTTCATTCCATAACCTACCTGCCAGAGTCTTTGGATGTGTTGCCTTTGTCCACATACCAAAAAATCAGAGGTCAAAGTTGGATGCCCGGGCTCTGAAGTGTGTCTTTGTAGGCTATGGTTCTCATCAGAAAGGATATAAGTGTTATCACCCACTTACACGGAAGTTCTACATCACCATGGACGTGTCTTTCTATGAAGACATGTGCTATTTCTCCCCCACCAACAACTCTCTTCAGGGGGAGAATGAATTTTTTGAAGAGATGTATGTTGGTGGAGCATTGAAGGAGAATCAAGATGCAGAAGAAGAAAGCACTGCTGACATTCCAGAGTTGACAGGGGGAGTTGACATGTCAATCCCTAGACTTGAAGTCGTTAATGACCAGTCGACAGGGGGAGTTGACCTATCAGTCAAAGAAATCTTACAGTCGACTAATCAAGCAGTCGACCTATAAAAAAAAAAGGGGAGTTGACATGTCAATCCCCAGACAAGAAGACATCGACGTCGACCAATCGACTTCTGAAGTTGAAGAAGATTCTATACAGGCTTCCCCCTTACCTGATACTCCACCCCCTAATGCTGATATCTCTGGTCAAGAAGCTCCAACTCAGGTATGTCCAGTATCTTCATCTGGTAATCCAGTAGAGTCTGTCTCTTCTACATATGTGTTACCTAGTAGAACCACCCGCGGTCAACCAGCAAAAAGGTATGAACCTTCCATAACTGCTAAAGCCAAATATCCAGTAGCTAACTTTGTGTCACACCATAGGTTATCCAAACCTTATGCATCATTTGTGAATCAAATATCCACTGTATCTGTACCTAACAAAGTGCAGGAGGCTATGGGAGACCCAAAGTGGGCCAAGGCAATGGAGGAAGAAATGGAGGCATTAGAGAAGAATCATACCTAGGAACTTGTACCACTACCTCGTGGAAAAAAGCTAGTTGGATGTAGGTGGGTCTTCACTATGAAACATAATGCAGATGGCACAATAAGCAGATATAAGGCAAGGTTGGTGGCTAAAGGATTTACTCAGACGTACGAGATTGACTATGATGAGACTTTTGCTCCAGTAGCCAAGATGAATACTGTTCGAGTGTTATTGTCACTGGCAGCAAACCTGAATTGGCCACTCCATCAGTTTGATGTTAAGAATGCTTTCCTTCATGGAGAGCTAACTGAAGAAGTTTACATGAACTTACCTCCTGGTTATATACCTGACATACCAGGTGATATTGTGTGCAGGTTGAAGAAGTCCCTTTATGGACTGAAACAGTCACCCCGTGCATGGTTTGGCAGGTTTACTCAATCCATGAGACGCTTTGGATATAAGCAGAGCAATTCTGATCACACCTTGTTCCTGAAACACCAAAAGGGGAAGGTGACTGTGCTAATCATATATGTAGATGACATGGTGATTATAGGGAATGATCTAGCAGAAATTGAAAGCCTTGAGGAGAGGTTATAATCCGAATTTGAGATGAAGAATCTAGGTGACTTAAAGTATTTCTTGGGGATAGAGGTCGCCAGGGGAGAGATGGTATCTTCTTATGTCAGAGAAAGTATGTGCTGGACCTCTTGGCAGAAACAGGCATGTTAGATTGTTGCCCAATTGATACTCCAATTGAGCAAAACCACAAACTGGCAGAATACCCTGATCAAGTTCCAACTGACAAACCTCGGTACCAAAGGTTAGTGGGACGTCTGATTTACTTATCACGTACTAGACCTGATGTAGCCTATGCAGTTAGTGTTGTGAGTCAGTTTATGCACAATCCAAGTGAAAGACACATGGATGCGGTAGTGAGGATCTTGAAGTATTTGAAGTCTGCACCAGGAAAAGGTTTAATGTTCTCAAAACATCAACACCTTGATGTTAGTGGGTATACAGATGCTGATTGGGCTGGTTGTATCACAGACCGGAAGTCTACATCTGGCTACTTTACCTTTGTGGGAGGAAACCTTGTTACCTGGAGGAGCAAGAAACAGAAGGTTGTTGCAAGGTCAAGTGCTGAAGCTGAATATCGAGGTATGGCACATGGAGTGTGTGAACTCCTATGGTTACGTAATCTTCTCCGAGATTTAGGTTTTAAGCCTAAGTCAGCTATGCAGCTGTATTGTGACAACAAAGCTGCAATTGAAATCTCTCAGAATCCTGTGCAACATGATCGAACGAAGCATGTGGAAGTTGATCGACACTTCATTAAGGAAAAGCTGGACGCAAGGTTGATTACCTTTCCTTTTGTTCCTACTGAGGAACAATTAGCAGATATACTCACCAAAGCTGTATCCAGCAAGTTGTTTTATGACTCACTAGGCAAGTTGGGTCTTCGAGATGTTTATTGTCACGCCCCGGATTTTGAATAAATAAATTCAAATCCGAAGCATGAATTATACAACTTAATAGAATAAATGTCCTGAATTTTTTCTTTTCTCACAACAACCACACTTCACACCTCTCAATATTCAAATCTCGAAAACCTCGAGTTAATTATTACAACTCACTCTTACAAAGTAAATTGTAAAGCTCTAAATGAGCATAACAAACCTCAGAAGATGTTGTAACTCAAGTACCACAACTCTAAGCAGCCTGATCACCGCCCTGGTTCTCCTGACCTGTAGGATTACCCGCTACACCGTTTGAATAGTGTACCGGGATTGCAACAATACAAACCCGGTAAGCTTTTTGCAAAGCTCGTATGAGTAAATGAAAGGATTGCACGATTTAAAGTAACAAAATCAACTCAAGCACATTTTAATTTTGTTTTGCATAATAATTGAAGTGTACAACGTCACTTCAAGCATCAATCAACTCACATCTCATCATGACTACTCAAAAACAAACAACTTCTTACTCAATATATTCTCACAGGCTTGTGATTTATTTATATAAATCATCCCATGCAGTATATTATACTTACAGGCTTATGATTAATTATATTAATCACCCCATTCAGTATATCATACTTACAGGCTTATGATTAATTATATTAATCACCCCATTCAGTATGTCATACCCAAGGGCATATGATAACTCGTTTATCCCCCAAGCAGTATGATGGCAGACAGACTAGAGCTCTAACTGAATCATAGAGTGTCACCTTGGCCAAGGTTCACCCTTACGAAAATATTTGCCTCAAATCACTCGACTCCTCATTTAACTCATCTCAACGACTCAACTATTGCACTTTACTCAATTACTCTTTATCACAATCAACTCAACCTATAAGATAAATTATATCTTCTAGAGAGTAATGCTCGAATTGTAAATCAATCGCATCAATTCCACACTTCACCAAATACCACACATCCAATATATATTTCACGTAAATATATATATACGTAGTCACCCTCACAAGAATGACCACTAATACCAACTATAGTTCACATGCATTTAAAAACGAGAAATTCATTTTATATTTTAAATACATTTTACTTACCTATGGACCGTAGTTGAACAAGTCCATATAATTTAAAACAATTATTTATTTTCATAAAACAATTTCCACAATTTCCCAATTAAATAAAATCACCGAATTTCGGTTCGTGAATGAACCATGTGCGATTTACTCACCTCGATATTCCCGCTGCGTCTTCAGTTCAACACAATACACACCGAAATCGTTCACCCAAGGGAGACCGTCAATCACCTAATCACACATGACCTTAACTTAGCCAATAGCTCAAAAACATACTCAAACGACAATCCAACGGTCGGATTGAAATTAAATAATGGTCCAACGGTCGGATCCTCACGGATCGCCCTTAGGATCACCCTCCAAAAATCATCACGAAGATCCAACGGTCGGATCTTCCTGAATCGTCCTTACTAACATATTCACAAATTTATACGAAAATCCGACGGACGGATTCTCACGAATCGCCTCCCTAATCACTGTTTTGCATTTATACGAGGATCCAACAGTCGGATCTTTGCCTATGACCACACAAAGCCACTGGGACAGTCATAAGATCATCATATCAAAACTACAAGTCCATCTGACGGTCCTAACTTCACAGATCACAAATCTAACGATCGAAATCGATCGAAACTTAAAAAAATTCATAACTTAATCATACGATATCCAAAAATTGCGTATAATATATCGAAATGATCGTATTGAAATATAGAATCTAAAAATGCACAGAAACTATATTTTTGACCCCCGTAGTTGGCCGGAAATGGCCGCCGGAGTTAGTGGCAGAGCCGCCGCCGACCACCGCCAATGGTGTCGGGGCTGGGCTGTTTCTCTTCATCTCAACATGCTTAACAAAAAACTCTAAAAGCATGCTATCTAAAAACGTCAGGAAGGGATCGAAATCTACCTTTGAAGCTACGGTGGCCGGAAAATTTGCAGAATCCGGCGAGCTCCCGTTCGACGTAAAAACTTCCACTACTCGCTTCGATCCCTTCTGGAGAGTTGTTCAGAACTTCAAGGCGAGCTCACTGGTTCAAGAATCACTCAAAACGACGTCCTGTAGCTCAAGATATTTGGATCGATAGCTCCGGTTTCGTTCTTGGTTGGGTTTGACTTGCAGCCACTGCTACGGGCCACGCCGCCGTGTGAGGCTGCTTCTGGGAGCTTCAAGAAGTTGAGGCGAGCTCGAGGATGAAGTTTGGTGAGTATTGGTGACCGGAAGCACGAGTTATCAAGCTTGGAACTAAAACGGTTGTTTGGCTCCAATTTTGCTGCAGCTGGTCAACAGTCTCTTTTCTTGCGCGGGCGTGCCAGCACCGTTCGGGTGCGGTCGTCGGGGGTGTCCCTTGACCTGACTTCTTTCAAGCGATTGTAGACGAGGAGAGCACCAACCTCGTCGTGGGATTCTTTGTGCCTCGTGGTGAGGACTTTGCTGAAGTTTCTTCTTGTTCACAAGTCAATACTCAATATTGCAGATTGAGCAGAGCGAAATCACCGGGAAATGTTGAGATCTTGCTAAAGCGTGACTTTAGCTTGGCTGGGTTGCTAGGGCGTTACCCTTGCTTGGCTGGTTCTGTAACCGTTGTGGTCGCGGCACTACCGTCGGCTCCCGAGGAGACTAGGACCGAAGCACGTTGACAGAGGGTTTGGTGGCACTGAAAGTCGGCTTCTGAGAAGACTAGGACTAGGAGTGAGATCACCCCTAAGAGAAAGAGAATGAGAGGAGTTGCTCTTAGAGAGGTTTGCTCTAGAGAGAACTTAGATCATCTTAGAGATGTTGTTGTTGAATGTGAATGTGTGTTTTAGAATGAGAAGAGAAGGTGTTTATATAGGGAAGAAAAAGAAGAGTGAAATGATGAGTGGAAGAAAAATAATGAAAGTGGAATATGAAAGTGATTTGTAAAATATGGAAAAGATAGAAAAATGATGAAATGAAAGCAAGGCATGAAGGTGCAACAACATGGAAGTGATGATGATCTATTAAAGAGATTGTCTTGAAAAATATATCCAAGGAAAAGAAGAAAAGCATCTAGCTTTCTTCATGTGGGTAGGAAACATGAACATGTGAATATTGAGCTGGTTTTAGGTCAGTTTCTGCCCCTTTATTCCTTCAATTATTTCTCCAACAAGACTTCATTATATTCCTTCGACTTCTTCATATGAAATGTTCCAATATGAGTGTAGATCATCCTGACAAATTTTCAGATTTTTATTCCATGTGGTTGGGCCGAAAATGCTGCTGGACCTCTTACAGGTCCAGTTTTCCAGTTTTGCTTCTGTAGAAAATTGGGCTGATTGTTTGAAGGCCTTCCACTAAAAAAAAACTCTTGCACTCTTCATAAGAAATGATCCTTGGGCTATCTAGAATGGATCTGGAAAGTTTCAGCACATTTCGATTTCATTTGGTTAGTCTGCCACCCCTCCTTCCTTGTCTAGCTCGGTTTTTTCCTAGCCGAAGTAGGAAAATATGCTAAAGTTGACTTGTCATACTTCCATAGTAGGCTTTATTTAGCCTCTAAATATATATTTCGAGCTTGTCGACAATATATAGCTTGAGCCACTGACATTGGCTCAATTTCTCCAAGACACGCCTTGTCAGGCCAAAATGTTTATTTTGGGTCCAAACATTGCCCCCCAGACCTCGAAGTCAAAAGTCCTCGTCTTGACTAAAGAGGTCTTGAATCAGCACTCCTCTTATAATGTTGTTGCTCCAAAGCCACTTGTATTGGCTTGACTGTTTCCATATAGGCCTCTAAATTGGCCATAAAGCTTGAATGCTACTATTGAATTGCCTTTGTCATGAACTGACGCTTCCTTTGCCAACTTTATTGCTCCCCATGGATCTGGCAAAACTTGGGCAGGTTGTAGGCAATCAAAACTTTAGCGTGCCCCCCATGCGAAGGAGACTGCTTTTGATCGCGAATGAGGATCTTTCTCTTCCTTGGTGGTAGCTTCGCCATGTGAATAGCAGCAAGTATCTGCCTTGTTTGCTAGCTCTCTGTTGAGAATGCAACTGCTGCAAAAGAAGCCCAACTCGATGAACCTTTGGCTGCTTCTGAAGAAATGGGCCGCAACCTGGCCCGTGCCAGAGAATGGGCCACTCAGGCCGAAGCTGGTGCCATTGTGGCGGAACTCCGCGTGGAGGAACTTTGCTTGAGATTGAGATTCGCGGGCCAATCTCTGTAGGCCCCCTCGAAAACCGTTCGGTCTCCTCACATGCTGTTAATCCCTTCTTTTCCGAGATTTAAGGCATTAATCACTCGTTGAAAAACAACGGTCGTGAAAAAATAATCTCGTGAAAAGAACAGTTACTTCCTCGAAAACCGTTCCGTTTCCCCACATGCTATTATTCCTCTAATAATAGCTAACTCCTCAAAAATCGCTCCTCACATGCTGCTAATCTTTTTTTTCTCGAGATTTGGAATCACTAATCTCGATTTATTGACATCGGTTTTGAAATAGAGCTTCATTCAAGGGTGGGGATTTGCCTGAATTCCCTATAAATAGTTGTATTTCGGGAAGGGAATACTCACAACAATTTTTCTGAAATATTCAAGAAATGGCCTTTCAGTCCTTGCTTCTTTTTCTCATTCTTCACAAATCTTCCCCTCATGAAATGACCTTTAGCCTCTAAATTTTAGGCTTTATGGCGTAATCTTAAGCCTGGGTTAGGCCTCATGGCGTAATCTTAGGCAAACTCTTGTTTCGTCCTTCTGGGAGTCTGTAACAACAATGCCAGGCTTCAGATTGGTTTAGAAACGCGAGGGGGCTCCGAGTGTGGGATCTCCGGTCATGTAAGATCATTTTTTGTTAGGATCCCCCACTTGGAGCAAATCAGGGAAGGGAGGGAAGCCAAATTGAGGTTCGTCTTTCCTCCTCTGTTTCCTTCCTTCTGGACCCGGCCTGTGTTGTGCCCTCCAGCTGGAAGGGGCTTTGGTTCTCACCTCCTTCTCCCCCTTTCTCTTCTTGATAGAATCTTGGAGGGATGAGAAGGGATGGACTCTTTGAAGGAATGGGTTCAAGCTACAGAATGGCTGTTCCTGTACTTCACGTCCAGCTAATGGTGGTTACCAAGGCTAGAGGGGGTGCAGAGACTCAAGCTGATATTTGGTTCCTTCACTCTCTGCCCCTCCTTGAGATAATGGCGCGGCTCAACCCGGCGTTGGATTCCATAGCTGCTTCCACTTGAGAAAAGATTTAGAAGATAATCCGAAGATTCATGTTTTGTATTCTAGCCACTTTTGGCTTTGTAATGAATGTACTGCTTTTGGCCGCAAAGCCACTTTATGAATACAATAATATTTTCTTATCCTGATATTCAAATATCCGTGAGAAGCTGTGTCAACGTGTCTCGCAAGGCCCCAAATATAGGCCCCCATAGTTGTATATTGAAAATAATACGAACTTTTAAATATGCTCCGCATCAAAAAGAGCCTCGCGGCGAGGGTTTTGAGAAAATATGTATCTTTTGGATCCACTTGCTGGCTCCCAACTCAAAACTCTTAGCCAATAACTCCTTCTTTTCCGAGATTTAAGGCACTAATCACTTGTTGAAAAACAACAGTCGTGAAAAATAATCTCGTGAAAAGAACAGTTACCTCCTTGAAAACCGTTCGGTTTCCCCACATGCTATTATTCCATTCTTTTCCGAGATTTAAGGCACTAATCACTCTTTACTGACATCGGTTTGACTCTTCTTTTCAACCGTCCATCCAAGGGTGGATATTTGCATGCCTATATCTTCCTCCACAATCTCCAATCCCAAAACCATTTCATCAACTCCAATATTACTTGTCACCACCATTCTTCAATTCTCGCATTCTCTCAATCCTTCACCAATGGAACCACAAACCCAGCAACCAACCGAGGATGGAGGAAGTAACAAAGCAGCCGAGAGTAGTGCTAACATGCTTTGTAGGCGGAACAGGTGGAATCCCACTACAGATCAGATACGAATCCTTAAGGAGCTTTTCTACAATAAGGGAGTTAGGTCCCCAACTTTAGAGCAGATTCAGAGGATCTGTCTCCAGCTGAAATGGTACGGCCAGATCGAGTTCAAGAACGTCTATTTTTGGTTCGTGAACCAAAGGGCTCGGGAGAAGCGGAAGAAGAGGTCCACTTCGGATGTTCATGTGCCCATGCAAAGATCAGGGCTTGTAGGTGATGACAATGGTACCAATTGGAAACCTGAGGATCAGTATATTAACTTCGAATCTTCTGCATCTGCTTCTGCTTCTTCAGGTGGTGTGATTGCTTTTAATGGGCAGAAGGGGAACTATAGTGGTTATGGATCTATGAACATGGAGATTGAAACCCTTCCTCTGTTCCCCATGCATGGTGAGGACATCTTTGGCAACATGAAGACTACTTCCGATGGAGGTGGCGGTCACGGTGGTGGCTCTTACATTTCCCTTGAGCTCAGCCTTTCCTGCGAGGGCAAAGCTGGAAAAAGTTTCTGGAGCCGCTGACTCGGCTTAGTAGCTTTGCGAGTGTAGGAACACTTAGAATTGCCCCCTAAGAGTTGTATTTATGACTTTTTAAATTTTTTTTTTTTATTATTTTATATATAAGTAGTTGAATTCAATAAGACAATGTGAATCAAGGTTTAGACATGCGGCCCAAGTATAGTCGCCTAGACACAAATTTTCTTTCAAATCCTTTGGGCAACCTTACTGAAATGGCCAGGTGGGGGAGGGCGAACAAGAGAGGCAGAATCCATTTTGGCATGAGCTACTCCCACATAGTGGTTTAGGCCCATTTGCACGCACTTCTGGATTCAAGAACCTGTCATGAACGTTGTCCCCTTTCTAGACACCATTTCACATAGGCTATACTTACTAAGATGAGAAAGGTCATAAGTGTGAAGACAGTTCAACAAGTGTTAATAAAAGCCGCCCTTAACCTTAAGGGACCTGAACTAGGCACCAATAAGGAGTTTAGGCCAATATTAACAAAAGAGACTTCACCTATTCCGTTATGATTCACAACCCCTTTACCAAATTCAACTTCCTCTTTCTTTTTTTTTTTTTTTTTTTTTAATGAAAAGAAAAATAGAAACGAAAAATTAACAAAAAATTAAAAGCAAAGAAAGAAAGAAGCTAGCAACACTATGTTTGGCTAACCTCTAGAAGACCACGGGGGAGGTCATCTATGCTTCATTCCAAGCTCCGATGTATCAAAATTTGTAGGGTGAAAATCCCTCCTGTGAGAGCTTGTAGGAAAATAACAAAGATACTTCGCGTTGAAGAATTTGGAGGAATTTGGCTCGTGAGAGGGGTAATCTTGCCCCCCAAGTATCTTTGTTGGTTGGAGAAACATGATCTTCAATTGCACTTTTGGCGATGAAGATGTTCCAAGATCGGCTTTGTTGCCAACTACCATGTCATAGAACATGGTGTCTTCAGGATTAGCCACAGATTGGCCATTATAGAC
Source organism: Rosa rugosa (assembly GCF_958449725.1). Lineage (NCBI taxonomy): Eukaryota > Viridiplantae > Streptophyta > Magnoliopsida > Rosales > Rosaceae > Rosa > Rosa rugosa. The sequence goes on from NC_084823.1 coordinate 15,349,011, forward strand.
GACCACTTGTTGGTCTGAATTCTCCACGTCAAGAGCTTCACTTGCTGGATAATTGTAAACAAGAGTTAACTTGTATTGATGATACTCAAATTTACAGTTGCGAAGGACAACTTGGCCACTAAAATAATTGTTCTGGCCATTCATGCAACGTGGGTTGTAGATGTGCCCTCCACATATATCAAAGCCACCGCTTGGCCTTGAAGAATATATGAAGAAATTCAAGTTGAATTGATTAATAAAGCCACAGATTGGCTTCTGTAGGCCACAACTTAATTGATAATTAAGTTGGCCTTCTCCATGCACAGCCTCTGTGTAAGGCTGTGACTCACCAGTGAGACCCTTAGGTTGATTGCCACCTATAGGCAAGTTAGTCTCAGAAATGACCTCTTCGCGAGCAGCTTCTTGATGTTCCAATTTGTCTTGATGCGAACTGACTTGAGTAGCCAAGCTGGAACCTTCTTTCACTACAAAAAAGAATTCATTTGGCTTCACCAGTTAGCGTCGGCGTGAGAATGCCGTTGCCATTGATCTAAAATTTGCTACGGCAAATGCGGCGTCGCAAAGAGAAAAATTATTTGCCACGGCATGGCGTTGCCGTCGCATAAATATGCTCTCAATGGCTACGGCATATTCTTTCCGTCGCCAAATTTCTTTAATTTTAGCTACGGTAATACGTGCCGTCGTGTATTTTCATTTTATACATTTTGTTTTGTTTTATTTTTTGACGTTTGGGTGGATATAGGTGCCAAAATTAAACATGTCGGCAAGCTTTTAGGTTTTTGGGTTCATAAACTTTGTTCTTGTTCTTGTTCCCGCTCCCTGCATTTGCTATTTCCCGCTCACTCCATCCAATCCCGACAACGAAGTCGACCATAGCAATCCGCGAAATCGACATCTGCTAGTTCAACTCCACCTCCTTCCTATTTTTCTTCCTCTTTCTGCATATTCAATCCGTCGCTCAGACCCTAAACTCTAATACCCAGAAATCAATCAGATCTGTCCGGCTCTTGCATTGTGGCCTGCATCTTGTCTTGTGCTTTTGAGTGGGTATGCATATTATCTCCCTTGTTAGTTCAATTTTGTTAGTTTTTGGAATCAATTTTGTTTATTTTGGAGTTGTGGGATTCAGGAAAGTTTCTTTCTAAAATATGCTGTTAGAGAATCAACTAGTGGTGATCGCTTTTCTGAAGTTATAGCTGAATCTGCAGTATTGAGTACTCTAATACCCAGAAATCAATCAGATCTGTCCGTCTCTTGCGTTGTGGCCTGCATCTTGTCTTGTGCTTTTGAGTGGGTATGCATATTATCTCCCTTGTTAGTTCAATTTTGTTAGTTTTTGGAATCAATTTTGTTTATTTTGGAGTTGTGGGATTCAGGAAAGTTTCTTTCTAAAATATGCTATTAGAAAATCAACCAGTGGTGATCGCTTTTCTGAAGTTATAGGAGAGAGGATAGGAGCAGGGTATTTTGTATGTTTTCGTTCTTCTAAAGTCTGCTAAATTGGACTCCTACCAGCCCCCGGCGTCGACAAATCTCCCGATTCTAAGGTAAACTATTTAAATTTTTTAGCAATTGATTGTTGGGTTGGGTTCTTCAAAACTGAATCTTCCAATACTTTTAGTAACTACGATGTGGGTTTTTTGTATTATTTGATCAGATATATAATCGAGGAAAGAGGAGAATGAATAGCAGGACCAGTCTATCCCAGTGAGAAGATGAAATTCGGAGGATTGTGTGTGTATGTGTCTGACATTGATCAACAGGTACAACAATCACATTTTTATTGTTTTCGTAGTCCCTACCATTTATGCGAACTCATGTGCTGGCTTTTTAAAACGTATAAAGATACAAAAGTTGTCTGTCCAATTTTTCTCTCATTTGCACTTGATTCATATATGTAAGTAAATCAAGTATTGGAAGTGTTGTCAGGTAGATGAATTAATTGTGTTCTGAATTCAGAATGGATGGATATCTTTCTTATCTTGAAATATGGGTTGCTTTTTGCTTTAACTCTTCAATGCCATCGAGTCTTATACTGGCAGATCACTGAGCCCCTTCCTTTTTTTTTTTCTTTTTTTTTTGAATTTATTGAACCTAATAACTTTTGCTTCAACAACTTTCAAGAAATTGAACATACCTTAGTAATTGCTATTGATGTGAATTACTTTCATGTACTTGGCAGTAGTATTTTTTATTTGCATATGTCAACTGATTTTGTAGATATACTTTTCAGTACGCTTAGATACTTATTAAGTTAGAAGGCAAAGAAAACTGCATATATTGGTCTCATAATAAATTCATTACATAATTGACAGAAACCTTGCAGTTCAAAGTGAAGAGTGTACAACAATATACTAATAAAACCATTGCTAAGTAAGATGCTAACCAACTCGAAAGAATGTTGTACTGAGCTATGAGTGGATGAGTTTTTGGTATAGCATATGTGTCAAATCACCCTTTGTTCAGTGATAAGCCCTTCCAAAATCCACTCAGTAAACAAGAATTTTTTTTCTTCTTCATTTATAGGAAGTGAAAAATAAATAAAACTAAAGCTTAGTTATATATGAAAGGGTGAAATAGGTAAGATTACCAATCACATATTTCACTTTTCTGGGTTAAGGTAGTGTGGATCATAAAGTGCGTTAGTTTTCAAAAACACTATGTCTTTCTGAATTGACTTTATCCATGTTCCATGTCAGTTTCGGGTTAGATATTAGATAGACTTCTTTAAATGAACAATATTTTATGTCGTAGAGTTTGGAAAATGTACTTAATTATTTTCTCGTCTTATGTCATGAAAATGTTGACGTAATGAAAATTGCATGGAAGTAATTATAGTTCCTAATCATCTGACATGGTTCTACTGCATTGAACGAAATTTGGGATCCAGTACTGATATACATGGTTTTGTCATAGTTTGATGTTTGCAGTTACATACTGTTGGCTTAATTCATACTCTTGTTGTTTAAAATCACAGTGCTGTTGCGTGGTGCGGGAAGCTGAATGCCATAGCTTGTGCCTCAGAAACTTGTGCAAGAATTCCAAGGTCAGTATTGTTTGTCACTCATCACCCTGTAAAGCTATTGTCTCACTACCTGTCGCAGGATATGTTGGATTTCTTTTATTATGAGATTATGAGATATGTGTGATTACTGGAAGCTACAATTTTGTTTTATTGTTTGCTTCTGAGTTTTAATTGGATATGAGAAAGAACTATTCAAGGAAAATGGAGGTTTTCTCTTGGAAGATTTAAGAATCGTAGCCAACTTTTTAAGATTAGAGAATTGTCTTCATATTCTTCGAAATTAAATTTATCTTAGGTATATTTCTGGTTTCCCCTGCACTTTATCTTGCTTTAGAGTCCTGTATTCATCTGACTATGTGATTGTGTCATGCAGATGCGGTTCATGATGTGTCTCAGCATATGGAAGAGGTGAGCCATGATATTTTTATAGGAACTGAGCTACCAGAAACCAATCACATGGGCCTCTTTGCCATTAACTTTTTTAGGACATACTGTGCTCAAAGCATTAGAACCAAATGATAGATAATTGAATGTAATTTGAATTATGCTAATTTCATTATGCAGGATGGTCTGGTAATTTGTTTGGGTCGTTTTTCTCAAATTCCTTTTAGATTAATAGGCATGGCTTAATTATTGTTGTACCTATAGCTTTGTAGTTGCTTCTACATTTGCAAGGCCAAAATTATTTCTGGAAAGAAGTTTCTGAAGAAAACTGTGTGTATTGTTTTTTTCTCTGTCTTTTAAGACTCTGATATCTAGGTAGCTTACTCTACTGCTGGGAAAAAGATGATGTAGGCCATCATAATTTTTATTATTATTTTTATTTTTACTGCCAATAAACCTTGCCTTAAGAATAAGGATGACTGAGATAAGCTCTTTAAAAGTTTTGCCTTTTCTTGGATTTCTTTTTCATGCAACTGATTTATTATTGTTACTGGTCTCCAGCTTTTTGGTCTCTAATGCCTCCTGATCAAGGTAGAATATATGCCCCAGTTGAGCTTTCGTCTTCTTTGTCATTTAGGTCAGTTCACGTCACTATATTTGAACTGTGTTTATCTGGCTTATAGTACAACTGCTGTATGTACGATGCCTTTTATATTTCTCAATTGTACTTATGTAATCTCTTATGTTAGATATCTTACCTGTCAGATTGTCAAACTAGCTAGTTAATTAAGTGTTCAATCTAAAGATTGTCTACTTATGTATATTCCAAGTTCGAAAACATATCTTTTTTCTTGTCTGGACATTATTCCGCCATGTTAAAAGAAAAACCTTAGTTATGACTCTTCATCATATCTTGGTGTTTTTTATTTTGATGAAGAGACTTAACCAATTTGGTTTTTCCATACATTTGACTTTGCCTAAATTATTTTTGATTGTTTTTGGTTACAGGTTCTTTGCATTATAATCTCTTTGTGTTCGATCTGTGGCATTTGTCTTCCTCTTACCATAAGCTCTATCTACTGTGTTTTGATTCCAGGTAAGGCTCCTCTTCTCGTTATATTGTTGTCAATGACAATATTTGGTTGTAAATGTAGTGGAAAGTTATGCCCTTGATCTTTCTTTGTTGATATAAAATCTATGATAGGAATTCTATAATTCTTATTATTATTTTTATTACTCAATGTCTTCTCCAAAGTAATGAGGCTCCCTTATTGTGCATGTGTTTTATGAACTTGCATATACCTGTGCACATTGGATTAATTAGATGTTAATCTAATATACATACTGTATCATTATGTGATAGGTTCAAGATGCATCCAGTGGCCATGTAATTAGAAGGGAGTCCATAGGAGAAGGAGTTCATCCAGATTCAACTAGTGATCAAGAAATTGAGCACGCTCCAGTACTCACCAAGCCCTCTAGTTAATGATAAATAGTATTGTGGTCAAGTCTGCTTTTGAACAATATTAAGTTTGGGAATGTTTCTTCCAGAGTTTCAGTTATCTAGTATAGTAGATTCTTAGTAGATTCTTATAATTATGAAAGACTCTGGTTTGTTTGGTTAATTTCAATTTGTACTTGGTAATGAAATATAACTTGGCACTTATCAGTTGTGAGATAGCTATGAATGAAAGGATTATTTTGGTGCTTTATATTGTTTTACTATATCTTTTGATTGTGTGTAAAATGGCAGAAAAAATTGGGTGGCCAATTGGTTGTCGCTAAAGCTTCATATGGACAATACTTGGGGTGGCGACGGCAATGACGCCGTCGCAATTATGGAGGGAAAATCAATTTCCCGGTTATTTCTAATAAAATGTGGAGGTAAAATTTCATTAAAAAAAAAAAAAACATAGTTTATTGCAAGCGATGGCATCTGCCGTAGCAAATAGGTTACTTGCGACGGCGTTTTCAGTCGCTACATGCCGTCGCCAAATAAGCGACCAAATCATTGCTACGCTCGTTGCCGTCGCTAAATACGGTTGCGATGGCATTTTGCCGTAGACATGAGCAATGGCGACGCCACCAACGACAACGGCATAATTGCCGTCGCCCAGCCGTCGCCATTGGTCTTTTGCGACGGCAAACAGACTTTCCGCGACGGCACAAAGCCGTGGCCAAATGAATTTTTTTTTGTAGTGTTTGCACAAGGTCGCGAACTTCGATGAGGTCTGTTTGTGCTGGGTCGCAACGACATTCATCGACTGCTGGTGGTTTTCTTCGGCTGGTTGGGTCACGTCGGCCAGCTGCTCCCAAGTCTGTCACGGATCTTGTTGGGCTGATTGGAAAAGTTCATCCATCCTCTTCTGCTGCGCCGCCAGGACCTTTTTCAAATTCGCATAATACGAAGCAGTGTTCTGTTGAAAGATAGCAAGTCGCTCCTCTATGCTCGCATTCTCCGGAATGAGAATGGGCACATAGCCTTCTATCGTCGCCATGACTTCAGGAATTTCTTTTGGTAAAGATTTTCCTCTGGCATCCCAATGATGGTGAACACAAAAAGACTTTGATGTAGTCCCACTGGGCGTGCCAAAATGTTTGTTTTGAAGCCCGGTGGTTGAATGTGCTTCAAGAGAAAAGACTCTGATGTTGTCCCACTGGGCGTGCCAAAATGTTTGTTTTGAAGCCCGGTGGTTGAATGTCTTCAAGAAAAGAAAAAAAATTCTAACCTTGTCCCACTGGGCGTGCCAAAATGTTTATTTTGAAGCCCGGTGGTTGAATGTCTTCAAGAAAAGAAAAAAAATTCTAACCTTGTCCCACTGGGCGTGCCAAAATGTTTGTTTTGAAGCCCGGTGGTTGAATGTCTTCAAGAAAAAAAAATTCGAACCTTGTCCCACTGGGCGTGCCAAAATGTTTGGCTCCAGTTTTGCTGCAGCTGGTCAACAGTCTATTTTCTTGCGCGGGCGTGCCAGCACCGTTCGAGTGCGGTCGTCGGGGGTGTCCCTTGACCTGACTTCTTTCAAGCGATTGTAGACGAGGAGAGCACCAACCTCGTCGTGGGATTCTTTGTGCCTCGTGGTGAGGACTTTGCTGAAGTTTCTTCTTGTTCACAAGTCGATACTCAATATTGCAGATTGAGCAGAGCGAAATCACCGGGAAATGTTGAGATCTTGCTAAAGCGTGACTTTAGCTTGGCTGGGTTGCTAGGGCGTTACCCTTGCTTGGCTGGTTCTGTAACCGTTGTGGTCGCGGCACTACCGTCGGCTCCCGAGGAGACTAGGACCGAAGCACGTTGACAGAGGGTTTGGTGGCACTGAAAGTCGGCTTCTGAGAAGACTAGGACTAGGAGTGAGATCACCGCTAAGAGAAAGAGAATGAGAGGAGTTGCTCTTAGAGAGGTTTGCTCTAGAGAGAACTTAGATCATCTTAGAGATGTTGTTGTTGAATGTGAATGTGTGTTTTAGAATGAGAAGAGAATGTGTTTATATAGGGAAGAAAAAGAAGAGTGAAATGATGAGTGGAAGAAAAATAATGAAAGTGGAATATGAAAGTGATTTGTAAAATATGGAAAAGATAGAAAAATGATGAAATGAAAGCAAGGCATGAAGGTGCAACAACATGGAAGTGATGATGATCTATTAAAGAGATTGTCTTGAAAAATATATCCAAGGAAAAGAAGAAAAGCATCTAGCTTTCTTCATGTGGGTAGGAAACATGAACATGTGAATATTGAGCTGGTTTTAGGTCAGTTTCTGCCCCTTTATTCCTTCAATTATTTCTCCAACAAGACTTCATTATATTCCTTCGACTTCTTCATATGAAATGTTCCACTATGAGTGTAGATCATCCTGACAAATTTTCAGATTTTTATTCCATGTGGTTGGGCCGAAAATGCTGCTGGACCTCTTACAGGTCCAGTTTTCCAGTTTTGCTTCTGTAGAAAATTGGGCTGATTGTTTGAAGGCCTTCCACTCAAAAAAAACTCTTGCACTCTTCATAAGAAATGATCCTTGGGCTATCTAGAATGGATCTGGAAAGTTTCAGCACATTTCGATTTCATTTGGTTAGTCTGCCACCCCTCCTTCCTTGTCTAGCTCGGTTTTTTCCTAGCCGAAGTAGGAAAATATGCTAAAGTTGACTTGTCATACTTCCATAGTAGGCTTTATTTAGCCTCTAAATATATATTTCGAGCTTGTCGACAATATATAGCTTGAGCCACTGACATTGGCTCAATTTCTCCAAGACACGCCTTGTCAGGCCAAAATGTTCATTTTGTGTCCAAACAACGGTTTTCAAAACAAACCGGTTTCCGCCGTCGTATCCGGTTGTTCTGCAGAGAAAGGCTGCCGCCTGCAGCTGCGCAAGATCGAGTTGAAGCTGTGGGAGATGGTTTGGTACAGATTGGTGGCCGGCGGAGAGAGAGAGAGAATTGAGAGCTTTTGCTCTGTTTTTCGGACGTGAAACAGAGAAAATGAGGGAGAGTAATCTGTTTGCTAGCTATTGATTTGTTCTTCAATCATGCACAATCATGAAAGAGATAAAGCACCGGTTTCTACGGCCTAAAACAAGAAAAGGTGTCTGCCACAATTTCACTTTGACTAAAGAAGACAAAACTCGGTTATTACATTTATGCCCCAACTTGAGGGGGAGTGTTGACGTGTGAGTCATTATGTTGACATGTCAGTCATTATTAGTTGACGCGTGAGTCATCTAGAGAATATGTGTATTCAGTAGTTTCCTTATAGGAATTAGTTTCCTATACTAGATTGTACTAATGTGTAGTACAAATATAGTACAATAGGGTTTTGTATATATATCCCTTATACAATTGTGAATAATATAGAAGAATTCTCACTCACAAATATTTTCTCAATATTTGACTATAACAAACTCTGCATGCAGCTCGCTGTTATTAGCATAGTCCATATATATATATATATATATATATACATATATAGGTTGAGGAAAGAAGTGGGATTATACCTAGCTGTCAAAAGGTGGTGAGGAAGGTAGGAGTATGGAAACTAAAGCCTAAATGTAGGTGCTTAAACAGTATGTTTGTCCAAGCAGCTTTAGACCATTTAGTATGTTTGTCCTTTTATTTTCTAAATCCCAGCCTTTTCTTTATTTTGAAGCAATTATATGTCTATATTTGTAGGTCGATGATGAGTTAAATGGTGCCAAGTGATGCGCAGGCTTTTTCTAAAGATGACGAACTTTAATTTGACTTTTGAGTCACCAACTTTTAACCGGAGAGTTGACAAAGACGACACTCTAGCCAGTCATCCTAACGCCTTTCCCACGCTAGCTTCTATGAATCCAGGTATTGATCACTTAAAAGAACTATTGGTGGCACCCTTCAACCTTATTCACTGATCAATTTTTAAAGTTTGCCTTTTCCTTTTTCTGATCTGTGTATATAGAGGTCATGTGGAGGATACGTGAAGCTTCTGTTGTGTGTGTGAATAGAAGAAATTAAAGCTCCCTATATATCCGTACCAGGCATTTAGACACCAATTTTCTTCTGCTAAAGATGGTGTCTGACAGGTTCTTGATAATAAGTTTATGATCTGTTGAGCAATGAGGAGAGCCATAAATTTACTAATGGATCGATGAGTGCTGAAGAAGCCAGGCCGTTCGCGAAGAGCTGAGAATTAGGTTGGTAGATCCTTATGTGAAAGAAGTATGGAGGTATGAACCGGTCCGGGACATGGTACGTTGATCGTTTTAGTGGCCAGAAGGAACATGACCCTAGCAGGTGGTGACGGCCCTTACGTACCATTGATGTTGTCATATCATTTTTGCTATTTGTTGCATGTATCATCATACATGTGATCTTCTTCAATAGGCCATATTACTACTTGCTAGGTTTAGAGTTGAAATCAGTATAATTGAAGAAATTTGCAGAGGGGTACATATTAGAACTTCTAAACAACTCAGTGCCCCACTGTTATGTTAATAAAATTTGTGAAACTTATAAATAAATTATCTGATTAGTTGAGAAAAAACATATATTGCTTTACTTGGTTTTGGCTTCTCAAGAGGTTTGCATCGCTATGCAAATTATAATATCAATTTGCTGTCATGTTAACAATTTGTGAATACCAATGGTTTCCATGAAAGTCCTGTGAAATTGGTATGAACAAGTTTAATATAATATTGCAATTATACATTTAGTTTGTTTTGGTATCTCTAGCTAGAAAGAAAATAGTGTGAACCGGCTAATTGCATACTTGTGATGTGAATAAATCATGCATATATAACAGACGGATGTGGCGTGACATCAAATAAGATTAACATGTGATAGTGTGAAATATATTATAGTTGATGAAACCAAAAAGAATTTGTTAACATGTGATAATGTTAACAACACTTTAAAATATAAATCGATGAGGTATTAGAAGAAACTTAACATAGCTATAGGTATCATTTGGTTGCATACTGATAGCAGCATTTTAATGTGGTATTTTAATAGTTAATTCCTCACATTTTGCTTAGTTAATTCCTTAACGAATCGATTTTTAACTTAATTTCTATTTTTTTAGGTACATTGGAGTAGATGATGATGAAATGAGCATTAGGTCCATAATTACCTATAAATGATGGAGAAAAATGGAAATGTACTAAAAGGTCAATTTTACACATTTTCCTACTCCGGCTAGGAGAAACCAAGCCAAGCAAGGAAGAAGGAGCGGCCGCCTGACCAAATGAACTCCAAATGAGCTGAAACTTTCCAGATCCATTCTAGACATCCTAAGGATCGTTTCTTATGAAGAGTGCCAGAGCTAGAATTGAGCGGAAGGCCTTCAAACAATCAGCCCAATTTCCTGCAGAAGCAAAACTGGAAAACTGGACCCGTAAGGAGTCCAGCAGAGATTCTGGCCCAAAGGCATGGAAATAAATTCTGAAATTTTACCAAAATGATCTACACTCATGGTAGATCATTTCATATGAAGAAGTCAAGAGCCAAAAATGAATTCCTGTTGGAGAAATAATTGAAGGAATAAAGGGGCAGAAATTGACCTAAAACCAGCTCAATATTCACATGTTCATGTTTCCTACCCACATGAAGAAAGCTAGATGCTTTTCTCTTTTTCCTTGGATATATTTTTCTGCTCCAATAGATCATCATCACTTCCATACTTCTGCACATTCATGCCTTGCTTTCATTTCATCATTACTCCATCTTTTCCATATTTTACAAACCACTTTCATTATTTTTCTTCCATTTATCATTTCACTCTTCTTTTTATTCCCTATATAAACACCTTCTCCTCTCACTCTAAATACATTCCTTCATCCATTCCATCTTCTTTGTCTCTCCATTTCCTTTCCATTTTCCCACACATTCCTTCATCCATTTCATCTTCTTTGTCTCTCCATTTCCATTCCATTTTTCTCTCCATTCTCTAGTTGCAAAATTCTGCGTTTTCAAGTAAGAAGAAGAAGAAGAAGAAGGAGCCGGGAATATCATATCCTCCATCGTCCACCTTGAAGGCTTGCTTCCAAGATTCAAGATTTCAACGTTTCAAGCACTCCATCTCCATCTCCAACTCACGGTGTAATTCATTCTTTTTCCTTATTTAATTTCGTAGGAATTTGTTTCTAGTTAACAATAACATTAAGGGCAAAGTTTAAGCCCAAATTCTATGTTTGAATAAAAATTGTGATTTCTTTATGTTGATTTTTATGTTGCTTATGTGAGATTGCTTAATTGATTTTGGATTATGGAAAACTTTTATATGTATGTGTTCTTTGATGGCCAACTTAGGATATATGCATGTAATTGGTGCTAGATTTAAGTAGTAAAGGCTTTGGACAAAAGTCGAAATCAATTAAGGAGGATTGCAAATAGATGGACTTTTTCATACTAGGTTGTGCACTTTGGTTGACATCCTTTCTTTGTTCTTCATGCATTGAATGTGTTCTTGATTAGCTAGTTTTCTAGACTATGATTGCATGTTCAATAGGTTTAATTTAGGTGTTTTCACTTAGATTAAATATTCAAGGAAAGTAAAATATGGGAAATCATTTGCTTCGAATGTTTCACATGGTCAACTTATTTCTCATGACATAGATAATCAACTATAGGAATTGTAATTGGATTTCATTCATATGATTGTAGTTTTGATCTTTGTTTCTTGTGTTCCTCCCTTGTATATGTGTTTTTACACTTTCTTTATTTCATTTAATTTTAATTCCAATTCTATAATCTCAAAACCCCCCTTTTTATATTAACTTGTATATATTTTTATTCTTTATTTTATTTTTGTACATAATACTTTTTACTTTATTATTTTAATTCTTTATTTGTTTTTGACAATGACAGGTGTACCCTCAATCCCCGGAATAGAACGATCCCTATTTGCTTATACTACTAACGATGTTTTCAGGGTTAAATTATGCGCTTGCTTTGAGCGTATCACATACATTTGAGGTTATGAGATTAAATTCTTATTTGATGGAAATAGATTATGAGAGCATTTGAGCTTATGCATTGAGAATTGATTATAAGAGCATCAGAAGTTATGCATTGAAAATTGCTTGGAGGTATTAGTTTGAACGTAGAAGTAACATGATTAAATTTTCTGTAGATACTAATGTAGTGCTGTGTAAATATCACGACATTAGATAGTTTCTGCAAACAAGTATATTTTGCACATCACAAGTAGCCGAGTAGCCGGTAGGCGGTAGCTACTCTCAATCAATTTCCCATGAGTCCCATGAGCCTGCTTCAGATCAATGCTTCTATGAAGCATGGAAACCAAGCCCATTTTTAATTATCAACATACTATACTAGAGTCTGATCGTTTTTAGAAGGTAAAAGAGGTAAGTTTTTAGGACAAGGTGTGTAAGGTTGTTAGGAACAATTTAGGTAAAGGAAGATTTTGAAACAGAGGGCTTTCTTAGTGTTTTTTTAATTTATTTTTGGGACAATTTTGCCCTCTCCTTCTTTGTCACTTAAAGAAAGAAGTCATTGGAGACTTTGCTTGACTCCGGTGGGGACTCCAGGGACCGGTGACCGGACTCCGGCGACCGATGACCGGAATCCGGCGACCGGGCACTGGAATCCGGCCCCCTAATAATACCCAGTAACCATATTATTGCCCCCCAGTAATCATATTATTGCCCCCCAATACTCATATTATTGCCCCCCAATACTCATATTATTGCCGCCCAATACTCATATTATTGCCTCCAATAATCATATTATTGCCCTCCAGTGAATTGCATAAACTCCCAAAACCAAAAGGAATACACTACAGGCACAATTGATCAATTTATATGCATATTATTGCCCCCCAATACTCATATTATTGCCTCCTAATAATCATATTATTGCCCCGCAATAGACATGTATAACTACTCAATAAAACTTTTTTTTTCATTCTTCTTTCTTCTTTCCTTATAAGCCTTCTGCAAAATTTACCAAAAAAAAAAAAAAAACCTTTAAAATCGAGTTACCCATCATTTTCGAGTTACCCGGTCAACTCACTTCCACATAGCTCTCACTAACATAGACATAACCAACCAGGCAACTATGAAAGTTCTAGACCCAAAAACAGCCCAGAAACTATCTTCATGACATCAGCCCAACATTAGCCCAGCTCAACTAGTCGTCCTCAACATCTCCTCCGTCTTCTCCTTCTCGAGCCTCAGAGTCAAAGGAAGAACAAGGCCGCTGAATCCATCGTTGATCAGAATAAACTCGTCCCCGGCCATGATCTGGCAGAGACAGCGTTTGCCGGCTGTGGAGAAGGCGGCGGAGGAGCGAGTTCGATCTCCAAGAGGCGCTGACGATGTCGTTTTCGTCGATTTCCGGGAGGACCCATTCCTTCTTGCTCGACGGCTAACATTCAATCACAGCATCCTCATCATAATCAACGAACTAGCATTATTATTGTGCAGGCGATCTGGGAAATCAAAATTGAAGAAAGTTTAAAATCGAAATCCGAGGCAAACGGATTATGTGTCTAATCGCCGCTGGGCTGGATCGAATTCGGTCGCCTGTGATTTATGAATGGGAAGACCTCGGGCTCGGAGACATGGAAAATTAGAGATTCGGTGGGCTGATGCCATGGTTTGAGTCACCGGAGGCCTGGGTCGATAGCTGGAGATCAGTTGCAGAGAGAGAGGCCGTCGTCTAAGTTAGGAGAAGAGAGAGAGTGGCAAGCTTGTAGTTTTATAATAAGTTTCGTCCAAAATAGTCTTTTTACTTTTAAATGGAGTAAGTGGGCACACTAATCTCTTAGTGGAGTAAATAGGTTCATGTTGGCTCAAATTTGGGCATTTGGTCAAGACCCCTAATTGTTAACCACACATTAAGTGATAATTCTAGATACATTTAAGACTTTCTCAATTACATTAGAAACTTTGATAAAACATTATACAACATCAATCACTATATAGCAATACAAGGATCAAATCGTATCACACATAACGAACCATATAAACTTGCTGTACACAACCATGAACATATGCAGAATAGCTTTCCTAGAGGAATTAGGACTCCACCTGGATCAATGACACTTTGGATTCTAGCAGAGACGATTTGGCCAAGGTTTGACATCTTCAACAGCAACTAGGATCAGCAACACAGCTTGAGCAGAGCAAGTAGATCAAGGACCACCGCTGGTACTTGAAAGATACTCACTAATATCTTGCTTCAGAATGGGGCTGATCAATATGCAAATTAAGGCGTAGTGAGCACAGGGACTTTCTCCTTACTTATATAGAGGCCTAAAACCTATCTTGTTCTCATCCCATCAAGGAGTCCAAGATTAGCTTAATGTTTATTAGTTACGAGACTTAATGTTTATCACAAATACTTAATGTAAATCAGGTTATTTACTAATGAGTTTCATACTTCTATTAAGAGATATACATCTCAATAAATAACTGGCAATAGAGTTATTATCATGTATTTCTTGTTATTTTCATAGAATTAAATCAATTGGTTTTATCTTAATGTAGTTCAGATAATGTTAAGTCCATATATTCTAACACTTTCTACACTAGCTAACATGATTAGTCTATATTAATCTAGCAAGATTTGTACAAGTTCTAGATTAATCTAGATAACTAGAGAATAGTTTAGAAAGTTCCAATGTGCATCACTATTTTAACACCCCTCCTTAATGCGCATTGGTGATACTCCGAGCATTTCAATCTTGGCTTTCTGAGTGCCTTAGTGAAGATACCTGCTAGTTGTAACTCTGACTTGCAGTACTGGACCTCAATTTCTTTGTTGGTTGATGCTTCTCGTAAGAAGTGATGCTTGATATTGATGTGCTTCATTTTTGTTATGGAACAACGGTTTCTTCGTCATTGCAATAACTGACTTATTGTCGCTGAATATTCTTGTAGCATTTGCTTGGTGCTCTCCCATGTATTCAAAAATTCTTCTTAACCATATTGCTTGACATGCTGAGCTTGCTGCTGATACGTACTCTGCTTCAACTGATGACAAAGCTACTGTATCTTGTTTTTTTGAAGACCATGAGAATATACCAACTAGCTTTGTCTTTGATGTAGGCCAATACCAGATACCATAGTCAATGGTACCTTGAAGATATCTTAAGATCCTTTTTACTGCACCATAATGAATTTGACTTGGACTATGCATGAATCTTGATATATAGAAGGCTAGTTGCATACATTATGTCGGGTGGAGTAGTAGTCAAATAAAGTAAGCCCTCAATGAGACTTCTATAGCATGATGCATTTGCTTTCGGATATCCATCCTCCTTTCTAAGTTTCTCATTAGTGATGAGTGGAGTAGCCACGGCCTTGCACCCATTCATCTTAAATTTAAAAAAAAAAGATTATGTATATTTCTTTTGACATGTAAAAATCCCATTTGCTTCTTGGTTTATCTCAATACCAAGAAAATAGTGCATTAGCTGGGCCGAGGTCATTCATATCAAATGTCCTCTTCGTGTCTCGTTTGAATTCTTGAATAATTTCTTCACTAGTATAAATTAGATCATCCACATATAAAAAGATGATGAGGATAAAGTTACCTTGAGTTTTGGTGTAGAGTGTTGTCTCACTTTTGCTCCTCTTGTATCTGGGATTGATGAAGTATTTGACGATGCGACTGTTCCATGCTCGTGGCGCTTACTTAAGTCCATATAGAGCTTTCTTCAATTTGAACACTTTGTCTTCTCCTTCTTGCTTTATGAAACCTTGTGGTTGCTCCACATAGATTTTTTTCTTCAAGTTCTCCATTTAGAAATGCTAACTTAACATCAAGTCGGTTTTTCATTTCTTTTGAGCTACAAGTGCTACAAGGGCCTTTATTATGTCGAGCTTGCAACTGGTGCAAAGGTCTTATTGTAGTTTATCCCTGGCTAATGTGAATAGCCTTTAATTACTAGTCTTGCTATATATTTTTGTATTGAGAAATCGGGATTAAATTTGGTCTCTGTTAGAATTTGTGGCTTTGATACCACTGTTGTAATTTGGTGTGGAAGCTTTTGATAGTGGTGGGCTACAACAATGTGTTTAGAACTTGAATTTTAGGAGCAAGATCGTTTGGGAGAAGGAGTTTAGTAGGATAATAACTTTGAAAAAGAGGAGAAGATTGGAACAGAGGAGGGAAAACTTTGCACTTCTAGCTTATTTGTTTCTCCTTGATACTTCTTCTTCTTACAATTACAAGAGTTCATACACACGCGCGCGTGCGTGCGCGAACACACATATATATGACATGTTAACCGACTTACATCACCACTAGCACCACCGACCTTCTTTTGTGGTTAATTATCAACCAGATAATTGTGAACCATTCTAGATACATCTCCACTTGGTTAATTACATGATCATTCTAGAAATGTGCTACACAAACATGATAATTGTAGATCAAATTCTAGATTACTCTAGAAGCTCTCTAGACTTCTCTTGAATGATATAGATTATTTTAGATGATCAATGTGCATTAATTTTCAACACTCCTCCTTAATGCACATTGATGATACTCCCAACAATCTCGTAGTAATTCTAGTCATGATCTTGAAAGTGTCTTGACGAAGGTGTACATGCTCTTGCCTTCTTTTTCCATTGCTTTCCTTTGTTGCTTTTTTTCATTGCAACTTCACAACTTTTACGTTGTTGATGATATGAACTTGCTTCTTCATTGGCTTGATGTGGTGGAGTCTTCGGCTGCTTTCTTTTGAGGACAATATCTTTCTTCTTAATTTCTCCTTTCATGGCCATATGTTGCCATTGGATGGGAAAACTTTTATTTTTCATTCTATTTTGAAGATTAACCTTCTTTTCTTATCAAATATTGTGCAGAAGTCCCCATGAAATAATAGAACATATCCATTTTCAATCATTTGTCCAACACTTGGGAGATTATGCTCCAAACTATGGAAACTAATAGAACATTAATATATTTAGTTCCTAAGTTAGTCAGGATGGAAATCATATATTTTTCTTTTGTTTCTACCATTTCTCCATTTCCCAATTTCACTTGAGACTTTTGTGAAGTATCTTTTTTTTTTTTTTGAGAGGAATAAATATCTATAGATATAATCATGACTACACTGAGTCATTGCTAGGATAGTACATACACCAAAGCAAAAGCTCCTGAAGCATAACCTTACTTTGCTATTCAGCTGAACTAGAAGCAGATCCCTATCTAATAACATCCATTCTTCCAATACATGCTCATTTATTTAACTCCTAACTATAATGAAAAAAGCTAACTGGGTAAGACCCTAGACAACTATCTGAAGAATCACCAAGCTTTCGCGTAAGAACGCAATTGTTGTATGATTGCTTACCAATTCCTCCAAATAGCCTCCCACGACGTCTAGGATCAGACTTGTCAACCTGAACATGCTAAATTTTACCTTTACCCTTCTCTATAGAAGGATTAGCAGTGGTGGTTGGTGTCAAATCAGAGTACTTAGCCTCCTTCTTCTTTGTCTTATTTCGGTTACCCCGCGGCCTTCCTAGAGTCTTCTTCTTGCCCAATACACATAGGTCTTGTTAGAAACTTGTAACCCTAGACTTTACTAAACACACTCTGGAGCTCAAAGCCTCTAAATCTTTATTGAATGAATAACAGTTGGCTTTATACTAGCCAGGCAATACAGGAATGATAACAAAATAACAACCACGTTTACAAACCCTAATTCAAACCTAATCTAAACCCTAATGACTAGGGCTTTATTAACAGAATAACAATAAACCCTATAATAAATGAGACTAAGTCATAGTGACTTAACTAACAAGAAACCCTAACAAATCCTCCCTTAAACTGAACTGCTATCTACAGTCAGTTTACACACACCAAGTTGATCTCTCATCTTCAAGAACACCTCCAGCTTCAAGGGCTTAGTCATCACATCAGCAACTTGATCTTTTGACCCACAATGCACTAATTCAACTACTCCATCTTTCAATAAGTCACGAAGAAAATGGAATCTGACATCAATGTGTTTACTCTTACCATGCATGACTGGATTCTTTGACAACTTAATGGTTGAGCTATTATCACAAAAGATGGTGGTACACTTACTTGGTTTGTGATCAAGCTCTTCAAGAATTCTCTGCATCCACACACACTGACATGCACAGGAGGCTGCAACAATGAACTCAGCCTCCGTGGTAGAGAGTGTGACGACTGGTTGTTTCTTTGAGGACCAAGCCATTGCACCGAAACTCAATAAAAATACATAGCCTGAGGTGCTCTTCCGATCGTCAATGTCTCCGGCATAATCACTATCGGAGAAAGCCAGCAAACTTCCATCTCCACCTTTCTTGTATCGAATCCCTAGCTCAATTGTACCTTTTAAGTATCTCAAAACTCTCTTCACAGCTTGATGATGCAAGTCAGTAGGCCTTTCCATAAAACGACTAATTAAGCTTACCACATACATCAAATCGGGCCTGGTGGCCGTTAGATACATGAGGCTGCCCACCATTTGTTTATAAGCTGTGGCATCAATACATGCACCTCCTTCATCCTTCACAAGCTTGGAACCTGGCACGATCGGGTTTTTCACAGGATTGCAGCGTTCTATGCCAAACCTCTCTAGCACTTCGTTAGCATACTTCTTCTGGTTAATGAAAATTCCATCAGAGCTTTGAATAACCTCCACACCTAGGAAATACCTCATTTTTCCAAGGTCTGTCATATCGAAGTGCTGCTTCATGGAGTCTTTAAATCTCTCAAACATAGCCTCATCATTTCCTGTGAAGATAAGATCATCAACATACAAACTTACCACTAGAAGCTTCCCACCTTCTTCAGTCTTAATAAACAATGTGTGTTCACTAGGACATCGCTCAAACCCTTCAGCAGTGAAGTAAGACTCTATTTTGCTGTACCAAGCTCGAGGAGCTTGTTTGAGTCCGTATAGGGCCTTTTTCAGTCTGTACACCTTGTCTTCTTCACCCTTCTTTTCATACCCCAGAGGTTGATCAATGTACACTTCCTCATTGAGTTCACCGTGCAAAAATGCACTCTTCACATCAAGTTGGTACACACTCCATCCCTTGTGTGCTGCAAGAGCTAAGATCATTCGAATAGTATCCCATCGAGCTACAGGGGCAAACACTTTGTTGTAATCAATCCCATGCTGCTGAGTGTAGCCCTTGGCTACAAGCCAGGCTTTATACTTGTCAACCTCCCCATTCTCGTTCAACTTGGTCTTATATAGCCACTTTACTCCTATTCTCTTTGCTCCTTCTAGTAATGAACATAACTCTCAGGTGCCATTCTTCTCGATGGCTTCAATTTCACACTCCATAGCATCTCTCCATTTTAGACTATTGATTGCATCTTCAAAGAACACAGGATCAGCTGATGAGGTGTACATCACTAGGTTTTCTTCCCCCTCGGATAAACCTTCTCCGCTCACATAATCCTCCATCCATGTAGGTGTTCTTCGTGTCCTCCCTTGAACTGGACTAGATGGTGAATCTGACTCATTAGGTGAAGTTCCTGAGGCATCACCTCCTTCTTCAATCACATTTTCTTCTTCGATATTCTGCTCCCCTGCATCACTTTCTTCTTCTTGTTCACTTCCCTCCATCTCACCTTCATCTCCCCATTCTAGTACATCACTCTTGCTACCTCTATTAGCTGCATCCCAATTCCACCTCTCTTCTTCCTCGAACACCACATCTCTACTTATCACTATTTTCTTCAACACTGGATCATACAATCTATAGGCTTTTGACTCCTCACTTAAGCCTAAGAAGACACATTTGTAGCTCTTGTCATCGAGTTTTTGTCTCTTGTTGTCAGGAACATGTACATGCCCTACACACCCAAACACTCTTAGGTGAGCTACTGAAGGCTTGTACCCACACCATGCTTCCTCTGGGGTCATATCCTTCACTGCAACTGTAGGACATCTGTTGAGAACATGGACTGCCCAATTGACTGCCTCCGGCCAGAATTCCCTTGGAACTTGCTTCTCTGCTAACATGCATCGTACCATATTCATAATGGTACAATTTCTTCTCTCTGCCACCCCATTTTGTTGTGGGGTGTAGGCTGCAGTGAGTTGTCTTCCAATCCCATTTGAGCTACAGAACCTGTTGAACTCCTGTGAAGTGAATTCACCTCCTCTATCGGTACGAAGACAACATATGAAGCTTCCTGTCTCTTTCTCAACTAAGCTCTTGAATTTTTTGAACATGACAAAAGCTTCTGACTTGGCATTCAAGAAGAAAGACCATACTTTTCTGCTATAATCATCGATAAAAGTAATTAGGTACCTCTTTTGGCTGTTGGACTCAGGTGTAATTGGACCGCAAATGTCTGCATGAACTAGCTGTAATCTTTGTGATGCTCTCCACAAACTTTTCTTTGGAATAGCTTCACGGTGCTGCTTGCCTACCATGCAGCTGGTGCACACCTTTGTGGAAGCATTAAGTGATGGCAGCCCTTTCACTAGTTTCTTGTAGGACAAGGTTCTCAGGCCTTTGTAGCTAAGATGTCCAAGCCTCCGATGCCATAATTCAGTCTCATCCTCTTCTGTAGCCTTAAAGCATGTTGTAGCTTGAGTTTGCACTGATGCAAGCAAGATGAACATACGATTGGCAGACATGGCAGTATGCATGATCAACCCTCTCATAGGGTGATAGATTTTGCACATGCCATGGTGAATCAAGATGGCCAAATTTTTCTCTTGCAATTGGCCAATACTAAGCAAATTGTTTTTCAATTCAGGAATATAAAATACCTCACCAATCACCTGAGTTATCCCATCAATCTGTAACCTGATGCATCCCTTCCCCATTACTGCCATCTTCATGTTGTTGCCAAGTTTCACTACATGTCGGAATGACTCATCAAGGTTGAAAAACCATTGTTTGTTGCCACTCATGTGGTTGCTGCAGCCTGAGTCTAGGAACCAAACTTCCTCTCTTCTTGAGTTGTGGAGCTCCACATATGCCATTAACAACATCTCCTGCTCTTCATCAAGTTCTGCATAGTTAGCGCCTTTCTCCCAGCTAGGACACTCGTATTGGAAGTGTCCCAGCTTATGGCACTTGAAGCACTCCACTACTGCCCTGTTGAATGGATGCCTTCCACGACCTCTGCCTCTTCCTCTCACTATGCCTCGGCCTCTACCCCGGACTCCCATCCTCTCCTCATAGCTTACTTTCAGAGCTTGTTCTTCACTCCCATGGCCATTCATCCTTTGCTCATGGACCAGTAGACTACTTTGTAGTTCATCTACTGTCAATGTATCCAAATTATTGGATTCTTCCACCGAGCATACCACATAGTCAAACTTTGTGGTCATAGACCTCAGAATTTTCTCAATAATGACCACCTGCTCCATTCTTTCTCCATGGATCTTCATTTTGTTGACAATTGTGAGAGTCCTGGCAAAGTAATCATCTACTTTCTCTCCTTCCTTCATCTGCAAGACTTCGAACTCTTTCCTGAGGGCTTGAAGCTGTGCACGCTTAACCCTAGTTGAGCCTTGATATTTCTGTTTCATGGAATCCTAGATATGCTTGGCTATATCTTTATTGAGGATTGTTTCCATGATTGTGCGGTCGATGGCCTGGAAGAGATAGTTCTTCGCCTTGAGATCTTTCAGCTTTTGATCCTCAATCGATTTGCGTTGACCCTCTGTCAACTCAGCTCCTTCTACTGGTATCGTGACACCATTCTCGATCAATCCCCAATACTCCTTGGAGCGTAAGAAATTCTCCATCAACATGGCCCAGTGATCATAATGGCCATCAAATTTTGGGATCGCTGGCTGCACAAAGCTGCCCTCAGTTGCCATCCTCACTCACTCTTTTCTTACTCTTCTTTCTCTTCTCTCTCACTCAGAAATCTAATCTTGGTCAGGCTCCATGGTGGAGCTCTGATACCACTTGTTAGAAACTTGTAACCCTAGACTTTACTAAACACACTCTGGAGCTTAAAGCCTCTAAATCTTTATTGAATGAATAACAGTTGGCTTTATACTAGCCAGGCAATACAGGAATGATAACAAAATAACAACCACGTTTACAAACCCTAATAACGTGGAGCATTAGTTAGAGAATAATTCAAACCTAATCTAAACCCTAATGACTAGGGCTTTATTAACAGAATAACAATAAACCCTATAATAAATGAGACTAAGTCATAGTGACTTAACTAACAAGAAACCCTAACAGGTCTTTCAGAAGCCCCTCAAGGGACCAAGTTAATCCCAGGTTCTCCTCTTCGAGCCTTGCAGGGGCTAGCGAAAGTGCATGACGCCTGCGCTTGGGCTGCGACTCTTCCTCCTCCTCTCTAGCTCGGCACGTCCCAGTAATTCAGGTTACCCCTATTGTCTCCTGGGTTGCCGTAGCCGTTGTCGACGTACCACTTTTTGTTTTTCTCTTCAATCGCTGAGTGACATATATAGAAGATCTGCTCATCTTGCTCATTTTCTTCTGAAAAGTCCGCTGGGTGATTTTTCTTGAGAAAATAGTTTTCCTTGATATGACTAAACTTGTTGCATTTTCGGCATTTTGGTTTTCCCCAAAACCAACAGTCTATTTCTCGATGATTATTCAAAATAATCATCGAGAAATAGACTGTTGGTTTCGGAGAAAACCAAAATGCCGAAACTGCAATAGATTCAGCCATATAGAGAAAAATTTGTCAACTCAAGAATAAATACCAAGCCAATTTTAGAGAATGAGAATGAGGAGGACGAGCACCTCTTCTATTCTTGTCAAGCTGCATTTGAGGAGAAAAACAAGAAGTGGTATGTTGACAGCAGTTGTAGGAATCACATCAATATCTTATAGTTTTTAGAAGGTAAAGGAGGTTAGTGTTTAGGACAAAGTGTAGTTTTTAGAAGGTAAAGGAGGTTAGTGTTTAGGACAAAGTGTGTAAGGTTGTTAGGACAAAGTGTTTAGGTAAAGGGAGATTTTGAAACAGAGGACTTTCTTAGTGTTTTAGAAACAGAGGATGTATTGATTGTTTCTTAATTACATTGACATGTCTTCATACATATTTATAGAAAAAGTCCACCGACTTAGCTTCACCGACCTTCCTCATGTGGTTAATTGTTAACCACACATTAAGTGATAGTTCTAGATACATTTTAGACTTTCTTAATTACATGATAAGTCCAGAAACTTTCTAGTTAACATGATTATTCTAGATTAATCTAGCTAGATTTATACAAGTTCTAGATTAATCTAGGTAACTAGAGAATGGTTTAGAAAGTTTCAATGTGCATTAATTACTATTTTAACAGAGTACTTTTAGCCTACCACCTTATGGTTCAATTCGATCATGATCAATTTAAGGCGCCATGCATCTGGGTAATGAATAATGATTCATTCCAGATGACGTACTCTTGTTCATTACTCAGTTACACACACCAATTCAGCCAAAACAACCCCCACCAACCGTTCACTGTGCTGTATCGAGCTTCCTTGAGACCAAAGATTTACACTCGAACATTTCAGTACCACCACCATTATATGCTTCCACCACCACCCAAGTCCCAAAAGTGTTCACACATCACCAGTCAAATGGCCTCTAATCCTATGCTGAGCACGGAGGAAAACCACACTATCATTACAAAATGCCCCCAAAACAACCTTGGTCACGTACACTTACACTGACCCAAATCTAGTAATCTACATACTAGCAGGAAGCAAATGATCGAGGCTCGAGTTCAGTGTTTTGGAGAAGCGGAACCCATAGAGTCTCTATATAAGGCTACTCATATCTTTCTTCATAGATATGATGGCCATAAATACATCTCCACGGCTCAGTTTCACTCTAGCAGTGTGGTTAATTGGAATCAGTAATTCACACTGTACGTGTAAGAAGCCCTGAACCTATCACTAATGCAAGGAGTCGGCCTTCCTGCTCTCAGATAAAAGCAACGCCAAGTGTAAACAACACTAGTACTACTAGTGGAAGAAAAAGGTTGGACTCAAGCCAAGTATCAAGAAAAGAGAGAGCCAAACATTTGTTCTGTCAGGAGACATTCAAGCCTATTGGGGCATAATCGAAGGAGAGCACAAGCCCTGGTAATGGAAGTGGTGTAGGTAGAGAGTTACCCACAGAACAAACTAAAGGGAGTGTTTAACAAGAAGAATATGTACTGGTGGATTCTGAAGCAACACGTAACTCTTTTCACCCCACTCTTTTGAAGACTTGAAGATAAAGAAAACTAAAGCCTAATGGGGCTTAACTTGATCTCCAAGTAGCTTTCGAGCGACCATTTAGGCCATATATACCTTGCTACTTAATTGTGAAGATAATATTTTCTGTCAGTATGTTTGTCTTTTCTTTTTCTTTTTTCAAATCCCAGCCTTTTCTTTATTTGAAGCAATTACATGTCTATTTATAGGTTGATGATGAGTTAAATGTTGCCGAGTGATGGCCTGGGAGGCTCTTTTTTCATTGATGACCAACTTTTGAGTCACCAACCAAACTTTTGACAAAGATGACACTCTAGCTACCTTTCAACCTAATTCAACAGCTATTGATGGTTAACTAACTAGAATTAGAGACCTTTTATTGTAACCTTATGGTGATTTAAAGTGTTTCAATGTATTCATAGTGCAGTGAAGTCAGTTTACTACCCTGGTTTCAAATTTAAAGAGCTGTCATCTGTTGTTATAAGTATTTGTTGACTAGGCTATCATAAATTAGTAATTGTACAGAAACTTTATGTGTTTTGAAAGTTGTTAACTAGTTCTTTTTTCTGAGTTGAGCTTCAGAAATTGTGCAGAATGGCTTCTGTGGTAATTAAAGGATGGGCAATAGATAGATGACAGTTCTAATTGAAAAATTGATGCACCCTAGTAGTTTTAATGTGGGTTGGGATCCTTCCTGCGTCAAATTTCAACGCAGCCGATAATGATCAAAGTGAAAATTTTATATCCATGTTTTGTAAACCAAGAAATTATTGTTTTCGGTAGTTCAAGAAATGGGATTCCATCAATTCCATGCATTGCAGAACCAAGCGCTTCAAAGTATGTGTTATTTGTTCGGACCCTGTAAGCTGTGTCTTTCACTTTTCAAAGTTGAAGCTGCGCTCAAACTTGCACATAACTTGATTCAAAAGGTCAAAGAAAAATGTTGTGTCATCCCAACAGCGGGTACAGCTAACATTAGCAGAACAAAAAACACTGTCGTAAATTGAAGCTTCTTGAGCCATACTGAGGAATGACTACAAGAGACTGCTTTTCTAAAAAGTGAGTCGCATTTCTTTTGATCTGTACTAAGAAGAAATTGCACAAAGAAACTGGGCCAGAATGTTCTACATACAAACATGGCCTTCCATATGATCACATTGTGGAACTAAGCAATCAGCTACACTTCTGTTCTGTAAAGGGAAGGTAAAATACAGGAATCTCATTCCTGATATTTATGCTATGGGATTTGAGCAATTTCCACCAAAATTTTGTGCAATGACGTTGGCTTTGAGAAGAATGGGCAGTGGTCACTGCCTTTTATCTTGAACACACCCTCTGGTGGATTTTCCCTGACCAGCTTTTCTTGGACATCTGGTGAAAGTGCCCGATCATCTAATGTTTGAATGAAGAAGCGCCGGCTAGTTCCATACTTCTCAGGCGACAGTGATAGTTTTTCCATGATTGGACCTAGTGGGATAGGTCTCATGGACACCATGGCCAGAGCGACATCCTGGAATGAACAAATAGCTGTTATAAACTTATAACTAACAATAAAATAAAAAATGGATGAATTTTTCCATATAATTTTATCATGTCGGTGTAGAAACCCAGGTGGATTTACAAGGTCACAGAAACCACAACTGAGGTCGTGTTTTGGTGGAGAAACCCATACTTGTTACATACCAGAATGTTAAAATGAACTGCAGAATCTACCATGATTCGTGATTGTACTCAAGGTATCTATTATGTACTAGATGGTTAAGAAAACATCATCTACATTAAATGATTCCAATTTATTTTACATAATACAGATGCGCACGAAAAACTTTCGAGTGAAATCGATCCATGAATATGGACATTATATTGTCTGAACTTTGTTTTGATAGTTATAAGCTAGGATCTCTATCGTCATCCCACCCCCTCACTATAGTGATAAATCTGGCCACCTATACAGTTACAGTTCTGCATTTACACATGCATGTATGTCTATGCGTAAATACAGTGTTTGGGACATTAGACCAACCAAAGCCGCGTGCAGTTACAGTTACAGCTTTTTAATATATATATATATATATATATAGGAATTTTCTCAGGTGCGAACGTCAGTACCGAATTTTCGGTACAGATTTCCTGTTTTCGACCACTTTCCGGCCACATTTTTACATCTTAACCGTTCAGTTTTTAGGTCCTAGTGTATAGATCACCTCTACAAAATTTCAGCCAATTTGGTGATCGTTAAGGCATCCAAAACTACATTTTACACGAACGGACCGAATCTGTCGAACCGGAACCGTTCGTATATATAATGGTAAATTGCAGTTTTGGATGCCTTAATGATCACCAAATTGGCTGAAATTTTGCAGAGGTGATCTATACACTAGGACCTAAAAACTGAACGGTTAAGATGTAAAAATGTGGCCGGAAAGTGGTCGAAAACAGGAAATCCGTACCGTCCGCTCGGTACGGACGTCCGCACATGAGACGGACTGTATATATATATATATATATATATATATATATATATATATTAAAAAGGAAGTTAAATATATTTGGGCAAGTTGAGGGTGCAGTGGAATAATATATAATTTAAAAATAAGAAAGCCGATGTAGTTTATGCAAAAGTGCTGCTTCATGAAAAACTATTAGGAACCGAAACTTGGAAGAACTTGGACAAAGTTTTCTGCTTTAGTTGGGACATACCTTTGCAGGAGATTGACTGAAATATAACCCTTTCATCTGTTCTTTCTCAAACATAAATCCTGTAGGAGGCTGGTCTTTTCCATTTCCATGAATCATAAACTTTGATTGTTGCATAAAATCTTCCGCAGAACCAAGCTGCAATATAGATTTCCTTATCAGAACAAGAACATTGTACTTTCAAGAGTTGACATATTTTCTGATAACAGTCAAATATCTCATTTATCATCCTCATTAACCAATTAGTTTTCATGTAAAGTGAACTCTCCAATGTCCTTATAATCACAATTCTTGACATACACTGAATAAACTTCTACTAATAGAAATAGAAAAGCTCTAGATTTTTCTTTTACCAAGAACAAGAAAAAAGAAAAGAAAAAAAAGGAGGACCTGCAAAGAGTCGTGCTTTGAGGATGAAACCATGATAATACAAGAAGGAAAACAAAATTGGTTGCCTGACCAACAATTTCTAATAAATTACTTCACTAGCCCTCGTCATTAAAAAGGACACAAGCATAACTTTGCTAATATTGTTAGGAGGATACCGACCTACTCTTCAGTATGTGGAGTCCTGTACTTCTCAAATATATAGAAAATATCTATATATCACACATTGTCAGAAAGTAAGATAGTATGATTCAATCACGACCGTTCATATAGACAAGAATCAGACGTGAATCTTCATGATGTGGTTTTTATTGACAATCTATCAACATAAAACTAGTGTCCTTAATTCTTATTAGAACCTGTTGAAGATTGAACCCCTGACTATATAACTGTTCCTCTCAAATCTCAAAGAAAAATGAAGAAGCATATGGTGTTGTTCAGAAGTGGTTCTATAAATCCCCAAGTTTGACATGCTTAATTGATGTTAGGCCCTATCTGAGATATAATAAAATATTTTACCTCTTCAGCAAATACATCAAAGGGTCTCTGATCATTAGACACCATAGTGGCACAGATGAATATTGCTTTTGAAATTTTTTGCGGAAAATGCTCCAGTGCATAAGAAACACAGGCACCACCACTACTGTGACCAACCAAAATAACCTGCACAAGAATTACACAGATTTTAAGTTTAACCATACATTAGTACATTACTTGCAAATTGCAACGGGTTGAATAATACACAGCTTGTAACCTTTTCATCCTCTGGAAGGTTTTGTAGATAGTCAATCAATGGTTTTGAATACTCTGCTAGAGTAGCAACAGAGTTAGAATCTGTGAGATCAATACCAGAACCCTTGAGATCAAAGGTAATGGGAAGTAATCCTACTTCCTCCAGCAGAGTAATTGTTTTGTACCAACACCATGCTCCAAACCCTTCTCCATGTATTAAAATAAACTTTTTTGTCGTAAGGTTATCCAAATTTTCAGGTACCTGAAAAGTACAACGAAATTAATAATCATGCAGATCAATTCAAGGGAGGATGAATATGAAAGGGTAAATCACCACATCATTGTAGTAACTGATTAGAATGGTTGAAGGCTTGTCTGCATCAATATATTTGCAAGAAAAGGAAGCAGAGTAGCAATCAAAAGATAGGAGAAGTAGGAAAAGGTGATAGCTTAAGGAAATTTAGAGTTCTACCAAGAAATTTTTTGTATTATAACGCTAGAAGAGAAAGACTATACCATAATGGGTTGCAAGATCCAGTGTTAAACTTTAGACCTATAAAAGTTATGACATTTCGCAGCCCAGGTAAACAAAAATTGGATTCAAACAACTTTATCCTTCTAGCATTCAAGTGCACTTTTCTACACATTGATAATACATCATTCACAGAAAGGCCAAAAACTGTGAGAAATAGATGGATCCAGAATTGCTTAATAGCTTCAACTTATAACACAACTTTTATCTGTAATTAAATATAATAATATAAACAGTTTAACACTAAAAATCCTGAAAAGGAAAGTAATGCGGTTTAACACTATGATGGTTCGAAGGATCAAAATGGTCCAACAAACTACATATAAAGATCTCAATGCTCTTCTGCTTCACTCTGGGATAAGCACACCAATCACAGCTAGTGCCATGCCACTAATAATGGTTAAATGGCATAAAGGTCACTGACTCAATCATCCCTTCATTTTATCTGATAAAATATGAAGAAAGTTTCGCTTGAACCACTAATACTTGAGAAATATAACCACTAACCAATCCACATAAAATCTGCATGGGTCTCAAGAAAAAGGGCGTCTTCAATATACTTTTGCTTCTAGATAACGAAAAGTAAACCAAAGATCATAAGACTGCAATTGCAAGATCAGCAAAACAAGATAAAGCCCCCTCCTTTTGAGAAGCACTTTTCATCCCATCAATAAAAGTAGAATACTTTTCCAACTTCATTAACATTCACACATGACATGACATGGATTATCCACTAAGCTTAGAATTTGGCACATAATTAAGCACTTTTCAGAACAAACTTTTCATCACAGATCCCATCATCAAAAGTGAGACATGGGTTCGAATCAAAATAAAAAAAAACGAACCTGCTTTGCTACTGATTCGGGTAGAGTGGTTCTCCTAGAGCTGGTAGAGCCATTAATTCTCCTAGACATGGATCCATCAAACCTCTGAGACAGTTGGTGCTGATGAATAGCCATAGACAGAGCTTGCCTGTGCAATAACTCATCTTCTGCCAGCATTTTCCTCTGTGAGCGGTTCACCCTCTTACTTCTGGATCCATTCTCTTTGGGTTCCTTCTTAGACATGCAAATAAACCGATTACCCATTACTGGAAACCGAGCTGTGAGCAAAACCCAGAAACTGTTTTGGGAAATTGTGGCCGGAAGTGGAAGAAAGTCAAGAGCTTTTCCGGGAAAATGAAGATGGCATTGTAAATATTTAGAGAGAGAGAGAGAGAGAGAGAGAGAGAGAGAGTTGGTGAGGTTCGAGAGGTAGAGAGCAGTTGCTGGGAATAATAAATAAGAATGTGAGGTGAAAACCCGGAACTCTTCCCCAACTGAATTGATAGCTATTTAATGAAGGCATTGTTTTTTTTCTTTTTCTGTTTCTTTTGAGGTTTCAAACTTTCAATGCTCTGTTTTAACTGTCTGGGAATCCTAGAAAACGCAGTAGAAACTAGAAAGTGAGACAGCCACTTTGATCTTTCTTAGGGTCAGCGGAGAAGAGTAAAATCTGTGCAGTATTCTTTATGCGACGTGGCCTCGTGGTCGTTGACGGTTTTGCCTTTCTGACTTCTTGGTGTTCAGACTTCTTACTAGGTTAATGCCACCGTACAGGTACCAGGGTCTAAAGCAGTAAAGCTCTAGAGAGTTTTGACACAAATAGTCAAATAGACGGTCAAAGTCATGTATTGGGTAAGTCTAAACGGGAGAAAATCTGTAGTAAAATAACACTATTACGAGTATCTCTAGTAAAATCTCTAGTATGATCCTTGATTTTGTATTCATGTGGGCAACAAGCATGATTTATTACAAGCTCGCTTGATTGTGGTTATGATGAGTTTGGTTACTTAACTTTTCGACCACTAAGTCTCTGATTTGAGTTAGAGGCCCTAAAATTGCTCTAGTTCATGTCATGAGTTTTTAAGGAGGTCCAAATGGCCAAATCCTAAAATATAACCATTTTTTCATCTCCAATAACAAATTATAAAAGGGTCAAAGGGCCATAAAAAGACTATAGGGCTGCTAAGAGGGCCAAGTTTAGCCCTTTGGCTAGCCCAGTCCAAACTGGTGGTCCCACCATCTACCAGAATGTGGAGAATTATGGGCTGATAGAGGAAGACAAGAAAATGACCATGTGGTAGCTTGCCATTGGTTGAAATGGAACCAATTTGATTCCCAACTGTCAAATGTGCATCAATGGTTATCAATTAAACCTTGATTCACATAATTGCAAATCAATAGCCAATATTATATGGCTGTTATTTACACAACGGTTAGTTGCTTTTTCATTTTTTATTTTTTCAAATGTGCATCAATGGCTATCAATAACATAGATACCTCATCCAAACATATACTTTAAAAAAATTAATTTTTGTCTCAAAAATTAATTTTGGTCTAAATTAAAATATTATTATAATACAATAAAATGATAAATTTGAAAAATATAATTTAAAACTATAAAATAATTGCAAGGGCTAAAATTTAGCCCTCCTTATTGGAGATGGTTCACTATTTCATGAATAAAAAATAATATTTCTGGGGCTAAATTATAGCCCTGGCCCCAATATAGCCCTCTCCTACTGGAGATGGCCTTGTGCAAGAGAATTTTAGCCCTTGAGTCTTGATAAGCCTTGGGTACACTATTAAATATTTTTTAATAAATTGCATGTATAATAAATTAGCAACACGACCGTTGAACTAGAGTTATGATTGATCTCTAGCTATCGACCCTTTTTATATGCTTTTCTTACCTTTCTTTCCTCTCTTTTTTTAATTTAGTTCTTATAAAGCTTTCATTTTGTTTCCTTACAAATTAATAATTCTCAATTTCTAATGACCATTTCTATCTCATTGTAAATAACCATTCATAAGTTCTTAATTTTAATTAGGTTTTGGTGTGAACTAAAGCTAAGCATTGTTAAAGCTTAATTAGGGCTGTAAATAGGCTCGATACAGCTCGTGTTCGACTAGTATTTGACTCGATTTTAGCTCGTTTGGCTCGTGTTCGTAAGATAAATGAGCCTAGTTTGAGCTCAATACTAAGCTTGACAAAAAAACGAGCCGAGCTTGAACAAGTATATATCCAGCTCTTTTAGCTCGTGAGTAGCTCGTATTTTTCATGAGTAGCTTGAGCTGTTAAAGCTCGCTCGTTTGTTAAAGCTCTACTCATGAAAATTTATAAGTATAAATAAAAAGGGAGAGGATCCTCTCCTAAGCTACCTAAGCTTTTCATGGTAAGCCGCCATGTGTCCAAAAACCCATGTAACGGTTCCTATATTTTATTATAATTATTGTATAATTTGCAGCTTAATCCTACGGCTGAAATTGAACCAAACTACATCCATTCCTTATCTTCTTCTTCTGCTACTTTCATTCCTTATCTTCTTCTTCTGCCCGATCTCACTCTCTCTCTCTCTCTCTCACTCTTCCATCTCAATCTTCTTATTTTTCCAGCTTTCAATCTAAAAGGACAAATTGCAATGAGCTCTTGGATATTAGATTTAGGAAGGGAATTTCTTAGAAGTTTCAGCAAAGATGCTTGATCAATTCCTCAAGAACACCCACTCTGGCAAGTACCAATAAAACCCGGGAACACTGAAGCTTTTCTCTCCTCGTATTTCAAACTTTCTGGGCATCAATGAGTTCTGAGTTTTCATGGCATCTGGGCATTTCTTCAAATTGTGGATAATTTTTTTTTTTTTTTGGGTAACTAGGGGTGATTTGAGGAATTGAATTAATTTGGGCTCAAGGTTTTGAAAGGTCAGAATCTTTCTTCCTCAATTACACCATTTGGGTATGGGAAGCAAAATCTGAAGTTCAATGATTTTTGGGTAAAGGAAAATCTAAAATTTATCATGTGTGCCTGTGATGATTGCAAAATCTAAACTTTTTGGGTAAAGGCAAACACAGAGTGATAAGTCAGGAGACCAAACTTCAAGTCCAGTGAAACAAACTGTTGAGTTGAATTTGAATGTATTGGAAGGTGGAGAGAGAGATAAGCATGTCGAATAAGAGTCCTTTGAGCACAAATGTTTCGGAAAATTTTACCAGAATTGGGTATTGAGAGTACTGAGAATCAGAGTAATTGTCTTGGTGGTGTGGAAACGAAGGAACCAAATCTGGAAAAAAGAAGAAGATAGGAGAATAGGTGAAACCGTGAAAGAAGAAGTTGAGCAATGAAACTGTTGTCGTCCTATTTCAGCCGTTAGATGTGTTATTATACACGTGGCGGTTTAGGATGGAAAGCTTAGGTAGCTCAGGTAAATAAGCAGCTCAGGAGAGGATCCTCTCCCAAATAAAAATATAATTTTTCTAATATCATACCTTTAATTTTTTTTTGTTACATTCCTTTTCAATTGGAAGAGAATCTGAGAATTTAAGTAAAATATATTACAATAAAGAACAATAAATCCAAACTTGATGGTTAGACATCAAATTTGGATTCTTATTTTAAATTTTCTTTCTTCATTTTTTATTTTTTAAATTTAAAGTCAAATGAATCAAGCCAAGCCTATTCAAGCTCGAGCTTGTCCAATAAATCTAGCTAAGCCGAACCCAGCTCAGGCTTAAGAAAAATATTCAAGCGAGCCGAGCTTGAGCATGGAAAAAAAAAATTCAAACTTTAGCCCGGCTCGAGCTCGATAAAAAGCAAATGAGCCGAACATGATCACCTTAGTATTCACTCCGACTCGGCTCATTTACACCCCTAAAGCTTAATGTCTTAGATTTGACATGTAAAGTTACAATTGAAAAAGTAACAAAGTATGAGAAAATATGTCAAAGTCATCACCAATTAAATCAAATTTAAACAAAATGTCGGTCAATTAACCATGTCAGGTCTCAAAAAGCGATTGCCATCAATTCAATTAGCAGTTACTCTAAAAAACACCGGACCAATGAAAACATTAGCATACCAAAATCATTAACTGATTCATGAGTAGAGATAATTAAACAGTTAAACTACTCCCAGATTTCTTGCCTTTTTCCGCTTGCAGAAGTTATGCAAATTTCAAACTACGTGTGACAATTTTCAAAATTAGCTACATGTTTGAGAAGAAAATTGCAATGAAAAATCTCGTTAGCTCATCAAAACGACAAGATCAGTCACTGAAATTTCCATATTATGGAAGAAAAAAGGAAAAAAGGTCAATGTTAGGTGAGAGGGGACAAGCATCATATATTAGGAGATCGAGGTATCGTCGTTAAGCTAGCAATTAGCACTGTCATTGTCCATATTAAACTCTTAAGTCGGCACTACCTAGCTGTGAGTCTGATACTCTGATTCCATGCATATATTTATTCCACGGTAATACTCACACCCCTTCTCTCTCTTTTTGGTGAATAAACCGATATATTAAAGAAAAGAGGGAAAACTACCCTTTTCCTAGCTTCCTACTTTTACTGAACTCATTCCTGTAATAATTGCGACAGTATGAAGGTTCATTAGTAAGTTAAAGAACATTAGTATTTTAAGTAACCATATATTCCTTCTGCAGATTCTCCTTCATATTTTTTTCCTAAATTGTCAGAGTTTGGCATAGACAAAACTAAAGGTAGAGTGATGCCATTGTTTCCGAATAAACTTAATTGAGCTACATTAAGATATATAGTTATCAATCATCTCAGACACTGTTCGGATCTACAATATGTGTAGGGTTGGAGCTGCTAAGGGGATTGGTAGAGAAACTAGATGGAAATAAGGAGCTTTTCCCCAACCTCAATTCTCCTTCTCTTGTTCGAATTCTCACTCTCCCTTGGTCCTCTGGAAATCTTGGTAAAAACCCTTCACTACTGCATGAAAGGCTACTCGTCTTTGCATTCATAATCTCTTTTGAGTATTCCCTTCACCTGTAAGCTTCCAAACGGCTCAAATGCTTCCCTCCACACGCTTGTGCAGGAACAATGAGAGATCATTACATTCCAACAAAAAACATCCCTTTGCGGCATTTGTCAGACAAAAAGAATGAAATATTGAAATCAGACAAAAAGAAGAATGAAACATCAAAACCAAAGAACAAAACTATCGAAACTGAAGAAAAAGAATAACATTGTGATTCTATCTTTTCACACCCTTTTCAACATGCATCAGTAACTAAAATTGGAGCAACAGACAGAAGTTGAAAAATGTGACCATAAATTTCAAAATCATGGCAAGATCATATGCATGATTGCATTCTATATTATTAAAAAAAAAAAAATTGAAAACCACGAATGAGCAACAATCATGACAATGTGTCATTGATAGCATGAATGGAAAGATTCAACCACCTTGGAGAGTACGTACTATTATCAAGAACGTACTATTATCAAGGATATCATCCAAATTTCAAGACCATTTGAAGACATTTTCTTTTAAACAGATTTGGAGAGAAGCAAATTTCCTTGCAGACTCAATAGCTCACCTTGGCCATTCTATTCCTATTGCAAGTTGTAATAATGCTCTGCCTACTTCGGCTGCTCATGCTTTTCAGTTTGATTTTTCTGAGCTAGGTTGTATTAGGGGAGATACTTTGTAGCTGTTGTATTATTTTTCCATCGAAAGAAAAAAAAATAAAAAAAATCATGTCAATGCACACCCTAATTTCAAAAACACAATACACTGTTATTTTTGTGTTGCATAATTAGCCTGCCACTCCCACTGACAGAACATCATTCACACTCACTATTCTTCGTTCCCATTCGTGGCCTTTTCAAGTTTATGTCTTTAAAATATCATCAGCTTCTTCAATTTCAGCAAAAGCATCACTTCTTGCTTGTCATTGGCAATTTCAAACCCACTTCTTGATGTTCATGAACTCCAGCAGTCCAGCAAGTGGGGGTGGGTTTACATCAGTATTAGAGTTAGATGGCACAGAATAGGAACAAGAGGCAGTACCAGCAGTCGCAGAGATTCCTTTAGCATGATGATTCTCGGCTTTTGCATCACTTCTGGTTGCTCGAGTAATAGATCTCTTCTTTTGGGGAAAACCAAGTGGGAAAGCTGCTTCTGATTTATTTTTTGCACAAACGTTTTTTAAAGGGTAATTTATAAAATGAACGATCCGGCTAATGAAGGACAACAGAAACCATAAACCCTCCTAAAATAAGTTATTTGTGTCTGCTTGCCCATAGGACCAAATTTTTCTGGCCTTTCAGTAGGATATGGGCCTAATATATTCATGATAGGGCCAGCACTGCTCAGCTCGTGTATCGCCAGAAAAGCTTATTCGAACCCCCGTTTTAAAGACCTGACACTGCCCATTCAATTAGAACAAAGAAAAAAGAACCAGTCACCACAAAAACGTTTTGTTCACCGGAGTAGTGAAACAAAATATGCTAAACATAACTAGACTGATAATGCAATAAATGGTTTAAAGAATTTCCCATGCCTTCTCAGAGGTCAATCCAAGTGTCTTACGAGAAAAACTTCTGAGAATGCAATGCATGGTAATTCAAGTCCTTGTGCAAGAAATATTGGAAAACTAAATTACTGTCATCATATTTTCACAAGGAACACAAAAACTGAAAAATATAATAAATAAATAGGCTCATGTTTTGAATTATGCTAAATAGTTGTTGAAAATCAAATAACTCGACGGATATATTTCAGATAAAGTGATCATTTACAAATTGGCAAAGTTTCATTACACGACTCATGTAATAATCGCATGACTCAAAGACCTTGCAGATTGTTATTTTCTTATTCAACCGTTACACTTGCAGGGTGGTATCAAATATGTCTTATATTACTGTAGATTATTTTCTTATGAATATAAATCAGCATGAAATTCAAAGGGAAGAGAAAATAGGGACACCTGGCAAGGTGAGTCCTGCGTCTACAATGTAAATATTGCCCGAGACATATTCAGAGGAGTCATGTATCAAATAACGAGCTAGTGATGTCAATGCTGGATCTGAAGTGCCATATGTTCTCAAAGGGACAGTCCTCATAGCCACATTGTGTAGCCAATCTTTTTGCATAAGACCCTCTGTAATTTCAGATCTGAAAAGCCCAGGTGATATTGCATTCACTCTGATCTTGTGTACCCCCAACTCCACAGCCATGACCTGTTAAACATAATAGAAAACAGTATACTTCCATCACTCTACCAACAAATAACATTTGTGAAGTACATACCCATAAGAAAACCCTAAGATCAAACATCCTTGAAGATTATGACAGTTAAAAAAAAATTTAAAAAAAAAAAAAAAAATCTTAAAGCGTAATAGTATTATTATGCTATGTGTTGAACAGGCAAAATTGAGGATAATACAATACCAAAAACAAAACTTGAGGAGAAGTTGTAAGTATAATGCTATATGGTGCAAATAAGTCAAACAACTTCAAGTCCACTATACTATACAAGACCAGCAATTTAGCTTTTACTCCAAAACACTTGTAAGTTGCAACTACTGAACTAAAGATACCAAGAATCAAAACTTGCCTTCAACAAACAAGGGTGATGTAAGGAAAAGTAGAAGGCAGAGTCTTAGAGCAAGTTCACCCGTTGGGTCACTGCTTTTTAGTGTATATTTTCATTCTCTGGGTCACGAAATACACTGTGCCCGTGACCTAGGGCATGAAATACACTGTGCAGGTCACCATGGTGACCCAAAACACTGTACAGGGTGACCCAGGGCACGAAATACACTGTACTCGTGACCCAGAAGGTGAAATTAACACTACAAAGCAGTGAATAGTGGGTGACCTGGTGACCCAACGGGTGAACTTGCTCTTATAGGCCCACTTGCAATAAGCCTTTATTAAATTATAAACAACTGAACTACTTGTAGACCCAGTTCTGTTTTGAAGTATAAGCTCCTACAAATCCATCCCTCCTCTATTCATAGACTTTGTAAGTTGTCTTCTTTAATGCTAATGTTGAGCAACATTCACCACCCAACATGGCAGGCATCACTTCAAGTAGTTATGTTTCATTGCCAAAATCCATATATCAAGCTACTAACACAAATATGACTCATTTCTCTTGAGTTACTGATAATATTCAAATAATTTGTACTCCAGTGAAAATACCTTTGTCAAGGTGTTTACGCCAGCCTTTGAGCAATTGTAGGCTAAACCTCCACGCACAGATCCACGATCAAGACCAGAAATGGAAGATATATTAATGATTGATCCTCCCTTACCTGCATCACGCATGCATAAGGAAACATATTTTGACACCAACCAGGTGCCAGTCAAGTTTGTCTTGAAAGTGCTGTTCCACTCCTCCTCAGACAATTCCAATGGAGACGCCACATTACCTAAGGAACAGAGAGGGAAGTGAGGATGCGAACTTAATCTGAGAGGAATTTTAATTCAAGTGGTTGACATGGGCTTTACCAGTTGAGTTTAGAGAGTAAAAAAGTTGGACCGGTGAGTAATCATGTATCCGAAGAAAGACGATGTATGTTGCCGGAAAATAAGATAAGTAGGGAGCCTGTTGGTTTGTGCTGTGTCCAGCACTTGTGAGTTGGTGTGTGCACAAATATATGTTTGTCTATACATGCAGGTGCATAAATATCACACCCAAGTACACCCAACCCTAAAATAAATGTTGCTTAACAAATCACATGTAATCGAACCCATGTAGGCATAATCGTCTAATTCCAAGATCACAAGCTAAGACAACATATGGATTACCATCTTTCTTCACAATAAGACAACACAGCTGCAAGGTGACAAGAACCACAATGGAAAGAGGAGGAACACACTGAAATCCAAGGGGCCAAAATGCAAAGACATCTAATGGGCACAATTTCAAACAGGACAGGACAGGCCAGAAACTTTCTCTAATGGGCACAATTTCAAACAATATGATTCATGGAATGCAAATATCCATTGCTTAACAGAATAAATAGTACAGAAATTAGATATAAACCCAATTTTCTAAAGAGATATTGGGAAAAACTCATGCATATTTTTCTATATATTAATCTACACCCAATCCACATAGGCAACATTCCTTGTAGAGTATATATTGATGTATAATTAATATTTTTTCTTGTTTTTCTATATGCCTGATTTATCATTGGGCAATCTTCCTTATAGAGTATTGATGTATAATTATAACATTTTGAAAAGTACGTGATTTATAGCTTAATTCATGCATGCTTTGATTTCAAATTTTCATTGAGGAAAACTTTTATATATAGCACCATGATTTCAAACTGAGAAATTTTAGGGACTTGATTTCTCAGAATCGTCCTCAGATCGTTTTTTTTGTGTGAGACGAAGATAAGTAGAGAGAGGGAGTTCGAAACTCTACGTAAGGCGCTAGGGTTTGCTAACGTAAAGGCGGTGCTCAGTGAAGGCCAAGCTGGTGGGCTAGGGTTGTTTTGGAATGACGATGTGCATCTGAATCTAGGGACGACGTCAGCACATCACATTGACGCCGTGGTGGTTGGGGAGTCTGGAGTTCCGTCTTGGAGAGTGACTGGGTTCTATGGGTATGCCAGAACGAGTGAAAGAGATCGCTCCTGGCAATTATTACGAGATCTTTCTGACCTGGATTCGCTTCCCTGGATTGTGATAGGAGATTTCAACGAAATCTTGAACAATGGGGAGAAGATTTCTGGTCCAATACGAGCGGAAAGACAAATGAGAGGCTTCCGTGAGGCTTTAGGATATTGCGACTTGTTGGACCTAGGGTTCCATGGCGCTATGGCCACTTGGTGGAATTCGGAGACGTTATTGCGTCTAGATAGGGCGATCTGCACTCCATCTTGGTTTGATTTGTTTGGGCATTCGAAACTATTTCACCTTCCGCCTTCAGATTCTGACCATGTACCTCTGCTTCTGAAGGTTAGCACAGCCCCTCTGGTGGTGCGGTCCAAAAAGCATAATTTCAAGTTTGAGGCATTCTGGTTACAACATCCTGAATGCGACGGAGTGGTGAAAGAGGCATGGGGGACGGATGTTGCCGGAACACCTATGTTTTGTGTTACGAAGAAGATTGTACACACTAGGATGCAGCTTGATAAGTGGCAGAAGCAAGTGTTTCGAGGTAGACAATTACAGATGAGAGGGATTCGAGCTAGACTGGAGGAACTGTTGGAGGTACCAATCTCAGTGGAAGTGCAGAATGAAAAGAAGACTTTGATGGACAAGCTTCAATCTTTATTATACCAGGAGGAGTTGTTTTGGAGACAACGATCAAAGGTCACCTGGTTAAAGGAGGCGGACCGCAATACGAGCTATTTTCATCGGAAGACTGAGAATAGGAAGAGGAAGAATATGTTACAGGGCTTGTTTGATGAAGATGGGCAGTGGCACGATGATGATTCTGGTATTGTAGGGGTGGTTACGGACTACTTTGCTAAAATGTTCATGGCTTCGGAGATTGATTATGAAGCTGTGGACAAAACTTTGGAGGCCATTATGCCGGTTGTAACTCCGGAGATGAATATTCAACTTTGTACACCCTATACTCGGGATGAGGTGCGTTCTGCACTTTTTCAGATGTACCCGACTAAATCACCAGGGCCGGATGGTATGCCTCCTCTCTTTTTCCAACATTATTGGGAACATATTGGTGATGATGTTTTTGAGGCAGTTCAGAGCTTTTTGCAGACGGGTCAGCTTCTTAAGCAAATCAATTTCACTCATATTTGTCTCATTCCCAAGGTTGATAATCCCGAACATATGTCTGATCTGAGACCGATAGCTTTATGTAATGTTATTTACAAAATCTGCTCTAAGGCAATTGCAAATAGGTTAAAGGTAGTTTTACCTTTTGTGATATCACATTTTCTGAGTGCTTTTGTCCCAGGTAGACTGATCACGGATAATATTTTGGTTGCGAACGAGATTGCTCATTTTGTGCATAATAAGAGGGAGGGCAATGAGGGTTTCATGGCCTTGAAATTAGATCTGAGCAAAGCCTATGATAGAATGGAGTGGGTTTTTCTGGAAAAGGTTATGTATCGCTTTGGCTTTGCTCATAATTGGATTCAGATGATTATGCAATGTGTCCGTACTGTTAGTTACTCTTTTCTGGTGAGGGGTAAGCCACGGGGATTTCTCCAGCCAAGCAGAGGACTACGACAAGGGGATCCTTTGTCTCCCTATCTATTTCTCATTCGGGCTGAAGGCTTCTCTATCTGCTTTGTTAAAGCAAAAACAGTCTACAGGACTGTTACTAGGAATTGGGGTTTGTTCAGGGGCTCCTCTGGTCAACCATTTATTGTTTGCGGATGATAGTATGATCTATGCTCAGGCTTCATTGGAGGCTTGTTTTGAGTTGCAGGATGTCTTTGAAACCTATGGACGGGCTTCGGGACAACTTATTAACTTCAGTAAAAGTTCCATAGTATTTAGTAAGAATGTGACTGAGGAGGTGCAAGAGGAGGTGTCAGATTTTTTAGGCGTTGAAGTAGTGGCTTCGCATGACAAGTATTTGGGGTTACCCACATACGTGGGACGCAAGAAAACTTCGACCTTTCACTATATAAAGGACAGATTGGCCAAGAAACTGGCTGGTTGGCAAGGGAAGTTGTTAAGTGGCGCTGGGAAGGATATCCTAATTCGAGTGGTGGCTCAGGCGTTACCCACATATGCCATGAGTGTTTTTCAACTGACCCAAAACTTTTGCGAGGACCTTGAACAGATGTGTGCAAGGTTTTGGTGGGGTAGCACTTTGGATAAACGGAAGATTCATTGGAAGAAGTGGGATGCCTTATGTAACCCGAAGGAGGAAGGTGGATTAGGGTTCCGAAGCCTTTCTAATTTTAATACAACGATGTTGGCAAAACAAGCTTGGCGAGTCCTCAACAACCCTTCTTCACTTATTGCTCGTCTCTATAAGGCTAAATATTTCCCGGATAGTACTTTCTGGGATGCACCATCTCATGAGTCTCCTTCCTTTTCGTGGAGGAGCATTTTTTCCACTAAAGAACTGTTACAGAGTAGTTATTGTTGGCAGGTGGGGGATGGTACTAGCATTTCTGTGTTCTCGGATAATTGGATTCCGGCTTTGCCTTTGGGGAAACCAACGGGATTAAGACTGGCGGTGGATGAGGTTCACATTGTGAGTGATTTGATGTTAGGTACAGGGGGTTGGAATGTTGAGTTAATTGCTCGTCTATTTTCAAGCGAGGAGGCTGCTGCAATCATGGCTATTCCCTTGAGTAGACGAAGTGTGGTGGATAGATTGAGTTGGAGGTTGTCCAGAGATGGTAAATTCTCAGTTAAATATGCTTATAGGTATGCTTTTGCCCATTCTTCGAGCTATAGTCCCCTGACATTACCGGTGGGAGCTTCGTTTTGGAAGAAATTGTGGAAGGCTTCGATTTCGAATAAGGCTAAGATTCATATATGGCGGGTCTGTTTGGATATATTACCCTCTCTAGGGAGTCTGGCATCGAAAAGAGTAGTAGTGGACTCGGCGGAGTGCATGCTGTGTGGGTTTAATAGGGAGACGACAATCCATTTGTGCAGGGACTGTCCCTTTACGCAAGAAGTTGTGCAATCCAGGGCCATTCTGAAGCAGGTATGTTATAACCCACAGGTGGTACAGAGTGATTTACTTGGTTGGTTGAATTTCTGTGCCAAGGAATTATCTTTGAGGAATTTTGGGGAGTTTATGTTTCTCTTATGGGGAGTTTGGAAGGAGCGCAATGAAAGAGTGTGGAACCAGAAATGTACTGTGGCTTGTGATGTTAGTCTCCTTCTTGTATCGAGACTTCAGGAGTTCAGGTTTCATAATCTGAAACAAACTCAATCCACTACTGGCAGAGCTCGAGTAGTTCGGTGGTGTGCACCTGAAGTTGGTTTTTTGAAGATCAACGTCGACGGATCGTTTAACCATATTACCAGGCAGGGAGGCCTTGGTTTTGTGGTTCGGAATGCTTTTGGTCATATGCTAGCGGGGGGGGCGTGTCCTCTCAGTGGGCTTATATCACCGGAACATGCTGAAATTCTTGCTTGTAAGAGAGCTGCAGAGTTTGCAGCTGATCATGCTTTCCTACCGGCTGTTTTGGAGACTGATGCGTCGGAGTGAAGAGGCAACTTACACAATACATGTCTTCCAACACATCGGTGTTGGGAAGACTCTTTGATGATGTGGGCAGTTTATTGGAATCACTGGGGGTCAGTGTGTCCTTTGTTGGTCGGAAAGGCAATCTAGTTGCGCATCTGTTAGCAGCACATGCCTGTACTCTTAGGCAAGATTCTTTTTATTTTTCTACTCCCGCTTTTCTTCAATCTGCTATTGTAGCAGAGATTTGTAATGTTTGAACTTTTTTCATTTCAATAAAGGGCTATCGTACTTGAT
The DNA here is from genome assembly GCF_958449725.1 of Rosa rugosa. Lineage (NCBI taxonomy): Eukaryota > Viridiplantae > Streptophyta > Magnoliopsida > Rosales > Rosaceae > Rosa > Rosa rugosa. Next base: position 15,391,629 of record NC_084823.1, read on the forward strand.
TCAAAAAAACTGAGAAATTTTAAATACACACCCCTAATCACTTAATACACATCTCTATTATTTTATATTTCAAATTAGATTTTGTAGGTAGGTTAAATGACCAAAACAGACATCTATGCATCAGAAGAAGAAAAAAATAGTCATATTTTCCTTATATTATTCTATTTATGTATAAATAGTTAGATAAACACAACAAATTTCTATACATGGCCTCCCAATTTAATACAAGAATAAAGTTAGAAACTATCTAACTTAATTTTTTTCTTAAATAAATTGTAATTAAATGAGGTTTGAAACCATAATATTTAGAATTTCAAAATCAATGGCATTAAATATTTTTAAAACATATCGCTTTACTCCTATTTTTTAGTTAATTTCCTTTTTTGTTCTAAGAGTTATGATTAATCAATTTATTTTCTAATATAAAACATCACAGGTGAAAAAACTTTGTAATTGTTAATTTGTTTGGCCCCTCTAATGACAACTTTTTAGTTCCGCCATGATGGAGAAACTACTGGTATAGTTTTGGTTGAATGTTCAACTCATAATTTTATACTTGATTAACATGGTGTTTGGTGGATGAGAGCTCAAATAACACAAAACCTATTTATATGCATCTATTTAAAGGGAACAATAATAAATCTTTATGGATTTCTCAATAACTAACACAAGTAATCAATATGGTCATTTACAAAACGTCAATATACTAATCATATTAAATAGTAACCTTAATATAGTCAAAAAGTAGGATATTTCATGATTTTTGAGATTAAGGGTATTTAAGGTACTTTGGGTTGTGTATTTAGTAAAATATTAGAATGAGAAATTAAATTGGTGGTGTATTAAGTATGAAGTCTGTATTAAGTAATTAGGGGTGTTATTTAAAACTTCTCTTTCAAACTATACAAATACTAGTTCAGTTCATGTAGACCATAAGAAAGAAGTTCAAATTTGTTGTTGTGAACTTGTATATCACCTATGCATTCGTGACCATATTGTCTTTCGAAAGTATGGTATCTATTAATAAGGTATGTTATTCATGAGATTTAGTTTTTCAAATCTTTTCTTTTCTCATCATTGTACCTTGAATTTTCTAATGGTAAATTATTTTGTTCTAGGTTTGACCTTTTCCTTTTGTATATTATCATATTAATTCGATCATTGTTCATTCACAAATGTTACATAATCGATAGATATATGCATATAATGATAAGTTAGAGATTTTCAACATAAGAAATATGGTCAACTCGCAATGATAAAATACATAAGAAAGAGGTTGATATGAAAATTTCTAGAAGTGTAACATACATGTACGTCTAATGTTAAAGTTGTAATTAAAATAAAAACCTATTAGATAGGTTAAAAACTTAAACCTCTACCTTTAAGTTAGGTTGCAAGTAAATTGATGGAAAAACACAAAATCTACCTTTAAAATAGAAAGTTTAAATTACCAAAAAGTAAATTTCATATTCATTTAAATCTGTAAAGCCATTGAATTCAAAAAAAAAAAATGTAAAAGAATGCTCCATAATTCTAGCAATAATGATGAGTAAAAGGAAAACTGCTATAATAATGGTACCAATGAAAAATCTACAATTAAGATTTTTAAAGAGAACGTTAATTTTTATTCTCAAAAAAAAAAAAAAAATTTGCTAGTTGACTAATGTTTATCAGCTTTAAATAGTGACAATATGTGTAATTTAGAAAAAAAGAAACACAATATTTATCCTAGTCGGCAATAATTGGGTGCAGATTGAAAAAAATAGTAGGTGAATTTTTTTCATTAGATTTTATAAGAATTGGGTCTATAATGAATTTTCCCATAATTTAATAATGATGCATATACAATTCCAATGGTGAAACGAGATAAAGTTATAAAACAATGAAGAGAGCAAAACAGACGAGTTTACATGTGAGAGGCCAGGATCAGGAAGAGATGATATCGAATTGCTTTTGGGTATCTGGTTTTATTTGAATAACGTTTGTGAGTGAACTAGTGAAGGTAACTTAATCAAATCTTCAAAAAAAAAAAAAAAAAAAAGTATAGTAAATAAAAAAAGCAAGTTTTCAGTCGGCTTCCCCTGTGTAAGTTATCCAACTAAGAGGCTCATTAATGGCAACTACTTGGCCCCTCTATACTCTCTGAAGGCTCCCACCAGTCTCGAAAACAAATACTTTCTTTGATAATTTATTCCCAACTTAGTGTGAGTTGAAGCTGCCTCCCAACAAAAGATCAGAAAAGCACAAAATAAAAAGGGAAAATTTCGCAAACAGTACACCAAGTAAAGGTCACTAATAATTATTATACATAAAGTTCCAAACCAAACATTTCGGTACACGAAATCTGAAACTCGACCCACTATCAGTACACGACGTCAATTTTTGACACCAAAATATCTATTATGCCCTCAGTTTTTTTTTTTTAATAATTTTTTTTTTCTGTTATTTTTTTTCCTTCTTTTTTTTCTGTTATTTTTTTTTCCTTCGTTTTTTCTGTTATTTTTTTCTATTATTTTTTTTCCTTCTTTTTTTTCTGTTATTTTTTTTTCCTTCGTTTTTTCTGTTATTTTTTTTCCTTCGTTTTTTCTGTTATTTTTTTTTCTGTTATTATTTTTTCCTTCGTTTTTTTCTCTTTCTTCTTCCTTCTTCCGGGCTCACTCCCTCGCTTCCAACGCCGCCCTTGCCCTCCAATTGGTGAGATTTATGGTCCTACAGCTTATATTTGTAACTCAGCCAATATTTAGTCATGTGAAAAGAAAGAAAGAGATAAAAACGAAGGAAGAAAAAAAAATAACAGAAAAAATTAAGGAAAAAAAATAATAGAAAAAAATAACAGAAAAAATGAAGGAAAAAAAATAATAGAAAAAAATAACAGAAAAAAATGAAGGAAAAAAAAATAACAGAAAAAAAGAAGGAAAAAAAATAATAGAAAAAAATAACAGAAAAAATGAAGGAAAAAAAAATAACAGAAAAAACGAAGGAAAAAAAATAATAGAAAAAAATAACAGAAAAAACGAAGGAAAAAAAAAATAACAGAAAAAAAAAAATTATTAAAAAAAAAAAGAACTGAGGGCATAATGGACATTTTAGTGTCAAAAATTGACGTCGTGTACTGATAGTGGGTCGAGTTTCAGATTTCGTGTACCGAAATGTTTGGTTTGAAACTTTATGTATAAGAATTATTAGTGGTCTTTACTTGGTGTACTGTTTGCGAAATTTTCCCAAATAAAAAACTAGTGACCAACTCCTAAGCCATGCTAAAAATTACATGTTGGGAATAAAACAGAAAAGAAAATAAAAATGTTGTCTTTGTAACCAATCAAGCTGGTTGAGAAGATTTATCACATGTTTCACAAAAAAAGAATTATCATATGCCATAAATTGAATGCAGTTGCACAGTTTATTTTTTTATATTTTGGTACCTATAGTGTCATCTCTCTTTCACATAAGTAGGAGACCAAAGATATCTGGAATGATAGTAGCTGACCAGAGTAATGCCAGCAAACGGCCTCCACATGTTAAAACTTCGAGATTAGTCTAAAAAAAAGAGAAGCGACTTCGAATGTCAAGCATATGTAGCCTTCAAATGTTAAAACTTCGAAAATAGTTATAAAAAAAAAAAAAGTGAGTTTAAATGTCAAACATATTTCTAGTTATGTTCACAACGTGAATCGGTATTGAAAACCCAAAACGGAAAACGAGCAATTCTTACCAAGCACACTTGACTCATCTCATTCGACATCAGTACTTCGATCAATGATAGAATTGATATCTTAAGGTGCCAAAGAACATGAGCACGCAAGTCAGCTCAAGCTGAAAGCACTTAACAATATTAAACCACCACATCTAACCATAACATTGTTTATAGAAAGCTGTTACCAAATTCCTACATGTCCAGACAAACCATACGTGCCAATGCAACACTTTAATATTCCAAATTGCTTTGAGTTTACCTTAGTCCTAAAACATATAACGAAACATCAAGGGATATGAGATTTGAGTTCAGGAGCAAATTCAATATTCAATTCAAAATTCTCAGAGATTTCAGGTTAGGAAAAAAGAAGCAAAAAACTAGATAGAGATGAAAGGCAAGCAACCTCTGACACCGGCATTGTTGATGAGGGCATCGATGCGGCCGAAGGCATCCCAAGCCTTTTGCACAGACTTCTGAATAGCAGAGCCGTCGGCACTGACGTCGAGCTCGACCGCGACGGCCCTCGGCTGCGGCGGCGCGGTGGAGAGCTGGTTGATTTCATCACAGACAGACTGGAGGCGGTCGACGCGGCGAGCAGCGGCGACAATCCGGCAGCCGGCTTTGGCCAAATCCAAACAGAAGTCACGGCCGAGGCCGGAAGAGGCGCCGGTGACCATGACGACCTTGTCTGGTAGGTCGCGCCATGGCTCCAGGTGATCGGAGACTTGCTTCGCCATTGCTAAGAGTGAATGGAACAAAGCGGAAGATGGTATTAGTGTATAGTACTTACACGTGCAACTCCACTGACGACTAAGACCACTAGTGTTGGACTATCGTACAGATAAATAGGTGTTAGAAAAATAATTTTTTTTTTCCAAATTCAAACTCCAGGACACTTGGAAGGACCAATGACAGTGAAACTTTTGCCAAAGTTATTGTAACCTGCCAAATATGGTAGGCAAGAAATAAAACCATCTTTAAAGGAAATGTAAGCCTTCCTAATGCAGTAGTGGCGGCTTCGGCTGCTTCCGGCTGCTTCACTTAATAACATGCGTACAGGCTCCCAGACTGGCGGGATGAGGACTGCCTCAAACCACTCAATCACAATTATCAATTATGTGGCACCCTCCCCCTCCAAAGTCCAAACTATGTCAAAATCAATTTTCACGGCTCTGGAATGCAAAGTTCTGCTGCAAGTGGTTTTGTTATCAAGAATTCTTTTAGCAAACCTCTTGTAGCAGCAGCGCTAAAGGTTTTGGAAATACCAATGTTCCCGTAGATGAAGCAATGGCTTTGAGGAATAGTCTAATTATAGCAAGACAATATGGGTTCACACATATACAAGCTGAAGGTGACTCAAAACTGGTCATTGATGATGTGAAGGGTCATATTCACCCCCCTTTGGAGGATTGCAAAGCTCATTCAAGACATCTGGCAGCTTGTCACTAGTTTTTCTTCTATCACTTTCAACCATGTATTTAGAGAGACAAACTTTGTGGCTGATGCTGTGGCAAATGTAGGACATATGTCTTTTGATGGTTTCGTGTGGACTAACCGCCTACCGGGCATTGCCTCTAATGCTCTCCTTTTCGATGTTGTAAACTCCGGATGCTCTAGAGGCTTTTGCTTATAATTATAGTCTTTTCGCATCAAAACAAATAAAAATAAATAAATTTTAATTCAAAATTCATATTAAAACCATGAACGAAAGTAGTTCATTACATCTTCCCCTTCATTTGAGGTGAGTCACAACTCTGGTGGTGATCGTCTGATATCTCATGGTGTTTATGGAGGTTATAAAGTTTTGAATTATGTTACAGTATAGAGTTAGATTAAGAAATACGAACATGAGAATAGAGTTATCATGAGAACACAAGCGGTTATGACAAGACCTGCCTCGGATTTCACCCTGAAATCTGAGGTGGTCCTGCCGGGTCCAACTTAGGAATAACTCTACCGAAAAGTCAACAGAGTCACCCCTAAAGATGGGCTACCCAAAACCTGTAGAAAACAATACACTTCTAAATCAAACACCATCCTTAACCATGCTCCCCGATTCACAACAAACTCCACAACACAACACAAGTCTCAACTTGAGAACATTTAGCCACTAGGTTATCAGAGCAATCTGATTACAAGGTATACAAGAAAATAAATAGAAAGGTAAAGGATCGATAAGTCCTAAATGCGGAAGCAGTGATAGCTATGCCTCAACTCCATGTACGCCCAACCTCAACTATTCTAGCCTGCAAATTGGGCATTTGAAACCGAATGGCCCATGGAAAAAGCATTTAAAAACTTTTAGAGTGAGTGGATTCAGTGGACGAAAAATAAGTAATCTCGAAGGAAAACAAATATAAGATTTAATGCTTTTCCAAATTATTCTCTTAAAAACCAAGCATGTAGTAAGGTCTCGTGAAAAACTCTTAATCCTCCTCTTTACTTGAAGTCTCAAACACGTATTGTAAAAAATCTCGAAAACCGTCTCAAAATCTCTTCAAAATCTCATATCTCAAAATAGGCGATGACTAGAAGGAACTGCCGACTAGTCATCTCATGCCACCTGGAAGTTATTGCCGACTAGGGACTCATCGGAGGGTACTGCCAATCAGAAGAGAAGGTGATCTATGAGGGTACTCCCAACTAACTATCTCATGTCATCTGGAGGGTACTGCCGACCAGGTAATGCATGCATGCGCTGACATATTTACTTCCTCGAATAACTGAAATCAATCTCATCGATAAATGCTTTCGGAAAAGAAACTCAATATTAACTCGGTAGATCAATAATAAATCATCAAAAGCATAATTCGTGAACTCTCGAGAAATAGATCATACTAAAGTATCTAAATATCAAACTCGTACCATTTAAATCTCCATTAATCTCTCAACACTCGATATTCAAAATGCTCAATATAAATCATCTTAAAATCTCAATAATTCACCAACTTTCTTAAAGAAATCATAATAATTTGAATACTCGAATATTTTCACCATGATATTGAAAATGAATTTAGGAAATTCCGATAAATCATCAATTAAAACAAATCATTAAATTGTAAAATCATATATTAAATTACAATATGAAAATAATAAAAATACTGCATGCACAATTAATTTAAAAATAAATGTCCACTCATAGATTGCGGCTACAACAGTCGTCCAACTATTTCTTCCTCGAACTTGACTTACCCATCGTCCTGAACAAATCAATATAATAACTAATTGTTTCTCAAGAATCGAAACTAAATTTACGATAATAAATTCGAAACCCTAAAACTGATAAATCATCGGATGCTCGAAATCACAATGGAACGAGCCCAAACTTCATACGTTATTTCTATTCAATAATTATAACAACCTATCAAAACCTAGGGTTGATCCAACTGTCGGATCTTCCCAAATCAAAACCCAATTTCAACTATGACAAAGCTCAATTTCAAGTCTAATTATCGGAAATTACCTCGAGACCTCTAGATTTTTCTAGTTGTCGATTCGTCGTTCTCCCAAAAAATTGGAGCTACCCACTAGTTGGGTTCGAACTACGAAGAAGAGAGCTTCAAGATGTGGGTAGTGGCGCTGCCTGAGGTGGCCGGAAAATGGAGATTTGGCCGGAAAGCCCAAAACGACGTAGCTGAAAAACTTGCTTGCTGCACCTTCTACCGCCACAATCGCCACACGCCTCCACCACAGGGAGGAAGAGGAAGTTGAGGCGGTCTAGATAGGACCAGTTTCACTGCAGGAGGTGGCCGGAATCCACGCTAGCAAGACCGAGAAATTCGACGACAATTTCTCTCTCTCTGGGCTCTCTCTCTCTCTTCGATTTCCCAAGATGGAAATCACCCAAAATTGTAAGTTTGCCCTTCGGGAAACACCCCAATATACTACAATGACCTCCCAAAATTACAAAATTGCCACTACGTTTAAACCCTTATAACTTCTTCGTTACAACTCCGATTTTAACGTGCCGCGTGTCCACGAACTCGGTTTATCATGCTTAAATGGAAAAATGAATTATTCAGACCATTGCTTACATTTAACTTAGCCACCGGGCATCCTAGATACCATTGGCTACAATGTTAACTACTCTATTCCAGTAATAAGTACTTAAACATAAAAAGATGCAACAAGGCACAAATGGAAGCAATTTTAATCTCTTTCAACATTTCCATTTAAGTAATAAAAAGTTATGCAACCATCATCAAAAGCTTGGACTGGGGGAAATAATAAAAGGGATACCCTAATACTGGCTTAAGGCCATTGTTCAAAAAATGGGTAAACTAGTACCATAGAAACAAAAAACTACAAAGCGCGAAACTACTCCTCGATCAGCTTCTGTGTGACTCCCGGACGCATCACCTTTGGCCCTCTCTTCAAGCTCCTTTGGGCCTCTTTCTCCTTTTTCTTCTTCTCGATAAGCCCATGCTTAAACTTCCCTTCATCCATCTACCCCGCAGCCACCCCACTCCCAGTACTTCTCTATCATGGCCTTGTCCTGAACGATAAGCAAATCGACCAGATCTTGGGAACCTTTGTATTCTGCCACTGCTTCCCAGCGTACCTCAGGAACACGACCTTCCAGATACTTAGTCTTGCCTCTCCAGCAGTTGGCTTTCTCCTCTGCATCCCGCAGGGGCTCCAACTCTTTCTTTAGCTCCCCCACCATACCCTCGAGCTCCGGGATCCTTTTCTTCTCCTCTTCTAGCTCGCTGATTTTCGTGGTTAAGGAGGCTACCTTTTGGGTCAGGAAGTCCCGCTCCTTCTTCAGCTTACTTTTCTCCTCGTGTAGGCACTTCACCTGCCCGGACAGGCTGCTCACCTTCTCCTTCATCTTAGTATCCTCCTCGCTCGCATCGATTGCATAAACATTATACAAAGCTTACAACACAGTACCATGAGTACAAGAGCAAGAGTATTTGAAGCAAAGTACAAAAAGGATACAAGCTCCTTACCCGCATCATAGAGTCCCGCGCCAGTCGACGATTCACTAGAGCGGGAAGCCTGCAACCCCGTTGCCTCGGCCTTTCCTTTCTCAGGATCCCCACCGTGACTACCTTACTGGCCGAGACGCTTTCCTTGTTCACGATGGGCGCATTTGGGTCCGGCTGCCCATACGTGTCATCAGATATCTCCAGCAGCATCTCCTCTAGCATTCTCCCAGTCTTCTTGGTGGACAAGTCCACATCAATGTGAAGGGCATCCTCCCCTTGGCTAATCAATCTATCCATCAACTTGGCGTCATCCATCCTATCTTCGGGTTTTCCTTTCCGGGTTTTCCTCTTCGGTACATTCACTGCAAGAAGGTTAAATATTAGGCAAAACACAAGTAAAAAAAAAAAACCCAACAATCTATTGGTGTCCATCTCACCGAGTACTCTTCTTATCCCCAACCTGTCCAGTATCAAGTACCGGGTGAACCTATACGAGCTCCTATCTTCAGGGTCACTCCACACAGCATACACTCTTGCTATCCACTTCCTCTCCACCTCCGACAAAGTGTACGACTGGTCCCCGATAGCTTGAAATGTTCCAGTTAAATACCACTTCTTATTCTTTATCTGCCACCGGCCACCAACGAGAAATACCTTGTTCCTCCACTTTTTACTTTGCGAGCTGGGCAGATCAGTTACCAATGGTTCATAGTCCTGGGCAGTAAATGTTACGGTACCCTTGCCCATAAACTTCTTTGAGTAAACCACACGGTAAACGGCCCGGAACTCGTTAATTGACGGCCACCCCATCTCGCACAAATCCCACATTGCAATCATTGAAAGAAGTTGATGCCAAGAGTTTGGAGATAACTGTCCCGGCGCCAGGTTTAGCATCCTCAACATGTATTAAATGGGCCGGGTAAGCGGTAACGACAGCCCTTGATATAGCTGGTTCTTGTGGAGCGCCACCCACCAGGGGAGAGGATTTGAGGCCAGCTCACTGGGACATAGAGGCCTAAGCTCCACCTCTTGCAGTATTCCCCACCTAAGCCTCAGGGAGGTGATCTCCTTCATCGTCATTCTCCTCATAGGCTTGTCACATATAGTCTCGTCCACGAGTGTGTACCGCGATTTTGGTATCCCCTGCGATATAGCTATAGTCACCTCCTGCCCACCCCCAAAGCCTGAACTCTCCCCACTCTCTGAGCCACCAGTGCCACTACTAGCAAAATTGACTATACACACTGATTAGAATCAGTGTGTATAAATGTTAATACTCACTGATATCTGTGTGGGAAGCCTATTAGCTACCCTACACTCACACATTTAATTTTTGTCCCATTTGAGGGGGGTGGCCTTTGGTCTTCCCACACTGATAAAAAAATCAGTGTGAACTCTTTAGAGGGACCCACCTCTGCACCTGATATGCCATTAAATTACTTGGTATTTAAAATCAGTGTGAACTAATTAAATATTAAAAAGTAAAATAGTCTATTTCACAATTTATGAATTTAATGTTGAAGGAGATATTTTTAGTATTTTTGTTTTTCTTAATGTAAATGATGCAGTTTTTCTTAAAGCATCTTTTCCTTCATTATCATCAAATCTCCAAAAAGTCACTCCTAAATAACTGGCGATCACTGTAAATGAAATATCAGGAGAACCTTGCAAGAAAAAATAAAATAAAAGATTAGATACAAATGAAGACCCAGATCAAGAATGTTATACCAATTTATCAACGAGAGATTAATGACAATTACCTGTTGTTATTGCGGCGAACTCTTAAAACGCAGTTGAAGCTCTGAAGATGGCCCGGCAGAATCATCGAAGATCTAGAAATAGCAAAACCACCCAATATTTAGAACAAAGAACTTGGGAGTGAAGACGGAAATCCATGGGCTTCAACAAATGAAATGAATTTATATGGTGACAAACCAAAATTCCGAGTTGAAAGAAAGAAGAGAGAAACAACAATAGACTAACTCAGCTAAAACAACGATATCGTAGAGAAAGTTCACCTCCAATACCAGAATCAATTTCGCTGATAATCAACTCATCAAAAAACTAGGGTCTCCCAAAACATGATGTCCTGCAACCAATTGAAACACAGGATTCAATAAAGAGATAATTAATTTCAATTACATGAAAGGATTTGAAGATTGAGAACAGAGGTTGAGAGAATTACTCTATTTACAATTTGCAAGTGAACTGTGAAGTAAACCCTAATTGACTAGCTTTAAGAGAATTAATAATAATTATTATTTTTAATAAATGGCAACTGAAGTCAGTGTGCCTGCCGCTCTTTTTTTTTTTTTTTTTTTTTTTTTCTTTTTTCAAGTTCTGCTTTTTTTTATTTGTTATTATTATCTCTTTTGCCCTTATTATCTGAAAAATGTATCTTTTCCATGCTAATTATGAATGCCCACATGAAACTTTAATGACGATAAAAAAAATATTAGGTTTTTGTTACAGAGGAAAAAAAAATTTAATTACACTAATCACTTATTAATAGGCTTTTAAATTTTTACAATTTCTACCATATAAATTAAATCAACCGTAATTATCCTTTCCACATGACGGGTAATTACCTTTACCATATAAATCGAATAAGATTAATTACATTAATGAACTTTTAATTCTTTACCATGATTGAAAAGATCCGTAACTTTTTGGGAAAAATTTTTTTAGTCCATAATCAGAATAAACTTGGAAACATGAGGGAGAAGATCACTATGATTTGTTTCTGATGATTTTAATCATCAATTCACACTGATATCTGTGTGTATTAACAAGAATAACACAAACGGATATCTGTGTGAGATGCAAACATGTCACTTCTAACACATGTTGACACAGATATCAGTGGGAAAGTAGCAATTGCTACAGATATCTGTGTCAAATAACATACAGATATCAGTGTCATTTCGACATTTACACAGACGACAGTGTGAAAATTCATTGTTACAGATGTATGTGGGAAATAAAATTATTTTGCAAATTATAAGTTTGTTATTACTAACATATATCTGTGTGTGTATAATTCACACAGATATCAGTATAAGTTAAATATTTAGTACATACAGACATCTGTGAGAAAGTCTAGCCACACTGATTTCAGTGTGTAAAAGTGTGAGCATGTTCTTATGTAGGACTCAGTCATTCAATTCACACAGATATCTGTATCTACAAGTTAAAACCCACTGATTTTTTATCAGTGTGAGAGTCAGTGTGTTTAAAATCTGTGTGCATTGCTCTTTTTGCTAGTAGTGTGCCCTCATTACTCACAGATAGCGCCCCAGCAGAAGACACGCTATCTTCAATACTTGACCTATCCCGCGCACCGGATAGCTCCCCACTTCAATTTTAAACCTAGAAAACCTAGAAATTCAAGCATAACCCAAATCGCTATCTACAAATCATTATCCAACAACACAGACTACATTCTACTCAAATTTGTTTGGTTTACCACACCAAATTACTATTGCAAATGCAAGTACAACAGCAATAGAACCAATATCCAAATCCAAAAACAAAAAACACAAAAACACTACCAGACAGTAAACAAAAGGGAAAGGCTGATGCAGTACGTACCTAACAAACTGGCTTTGCCGATTGCGCCTTTCTTTGAAATCCCAGCTCTCACAATCCAGGCCACTCCACTCTGACACCCTCAACATGAATAAGATACAGTTTGCGCAGAGGCTGAAGAGCGACAGAAACCAAATCGACATAGTGTTTGGGACATTAGACCAACCAAAGCTGCGTGACTTCTCTAAGAGGAGTTTGGGAAGGTGGATTATAAAATTTCGATCATTAGGACGGACTCAGCTTTCAAAAGTGACTAGATAAATCTATGAGGCAAAATAAATGTAAATCTGGAAACAGACATGAGTCATATACATATAACACACTACAGAAATGCTAATATGTTGTAGATTATTCATATGATTTGACTTAAACTTGTACTATGCAAAAACTAGAGCTCATTCTAATACTGAGATTCCAATACTTTATGGGTGGAAATATTCAATATATATGATCAAGTACCTAAGAACTATTTTATCGATTACGGACAGGACTCGCTTATATCCATCATATAAGAGATTGTTTTCATTGCTGAGAACACAGTGCCAAACAGAATCTAAAATGTCCAGTATCACGATGTCTGTAGCACTATTTGCCCCTTTGTAAGAGAAAAGACATTCTCATCCTTTCCCTATTTATTAATCTGTCTTCCATGAGGATGGTTCTAGACTTCTAGCTCTCAAATTTTTGAATCAAAGCACCGCACCCTTCTCTTTTTCCACTCTAGACTGCCATATAATTGGCAATAGCTTCAAACATTCTCATCTTTCAAACTCAATAGTTTTATTTTTTTCTTAAAAATACGCAAAAGATAAACAAACAACGGTTCACAAAGATCTACAATTTGAGTGTCATGTTCATAAAGATGAGTACCAAAAACATTAAAGATGCAATAAGAGTTCCATATATATATATATATATAAATCTTTGTGTGTGTGGAAAAATGTAGTTAAATATGTATCTGGGCAAATTGAAGGTGCAGTGGAATAATATATAATTTTAAAATTGTTGATTAATATTGACATCTGTGTGCCTTATCAAACTATGATTAGTTCTATGATTGTAATAAGAGAGAAGGTTCTAGAATTCCTAGTTTTCCTTGTATCATTAGAATATGTACTTTGGAATCCCTATATATAGGGCTCCTATTATCAATAGTGGAATACACAATTCTCTCATCAATCTCTTTCAATTCTTTTATTCTTAAACATGTTATCAGCACGAGCCCTAACCCTGAAATCAAAACAAAAAACCACAAACAAAAATCCCTTGCACCTAGCCCACGCTAGCCGTACCACCGCCACGGTTTCACCACTGCCGAAGTACACCACCGCCGCACATCCTCCGCTCCATACTCGGTCTCATCCGAGCCGTACATCCCCTCCACCGGCCAAGCATCACCGAGCCATCTAAGGTCCCACATCAACTCGACCTATAACGTCTCCAAAGTTCAAGAATTCAAGACCCAAGGTTTCAAGCTCCGAATCAACAAGTAAGTATTTAAGATTAAAGTTCCTGCTTTCTATTCTTTAAATTCTTTTCTTTTTCTCGGGGACTTGCAACCTCCCTTCTTCTACATCCCATCTTTCTATAATGTGGGTTCGATTCTTTGAAAAGCAGAATCGTGGGGATTCACACTATATACGAACTAAGAGTGTTCGTAAGCATCAATTTATGACCATATAAACATCATTGTTTCGGTCTAATCCAAATATTCTTGGAAATCGATTTCTTGGTAGCATAGCTATGAAATCTTATTATTTATTAGTTTTTGTGGAAGCTCTGAAACTAATCTATTTCTTCTTCTTATTTTCAGGATGTCGAAACTGAAGCTCGACTTTCCCATGCTTGATTCAACTGGCTCGGAATACCACAGTTGGGTCACAGATGTTGAGAACCATCTCACTTTAAAAGGGATCCTACCCATAATTCAGGCACCAAACCTGAGCTCATATTCAAGCGTACGGCTACAAATAATGCCACTGCCCTTATCTTGATGAGACGCCACATGGATAAATCACTCCGACTGGAGTACATGGCCATCAAGGATGCTAGAGAACTATGGGTTGCTAGAAGAGCGTTTTGATAATGTCTAGGATTCCCTCCTCCTTGACTTGAAGGTTCAATGGAGCAATCTAGGATTCGTCGACTTCAAGTCCGTCTCTGAATATAATTCGGAAGCTCTACTCCTCAAAACCATGTTGGGGTTCTGTAGACAACCAGTCACAGAGCAAGAGCTAATTGAGAAAACTCTCTCCATCTTCCCCATCTCAGCAATCTTAGTATCCAAGCAATATAGAGGTGAGTACAACGTTGGATGGATCACGAGGTTTTATCAGCTAATTAATGTCATGTCTGTAGCTGAGAAACATGATAATATCCTCGTGAAGAATTTTAATTCAAGGCCCTCTGGAACTAAGAGAGTTCACGAGGCGAATTATAATAATGAACCCAAAGGAGGGCGCAAGGAGCGGAATCCTAAAATTAAGGGACAAAACGGAGGTATTGGTCCATACAACCGCCCTACAAAGGAAGGTAACCGTCATAATGAAGGACGGACACGTGGTAACACATGGAAACGTGGGAGAGGGGGACGTGGGGCTCTAGGACCTGGAGGGGCAGCCCAAGGCCGTGGTAATGGTGCCAATCCCTATAGGGGACGCCAACCTAGTGAAAACAATGCACCTCAATTGAAGGGAGGCAATCACAATGACATGTGTCATCGATGTGGATCAAGTGAGCATTGGTTCAAGCAATGCCATGCAAGCAATCAATTAGCTGCACGACACAAGGCATATAGGGACCTGAGGGAGCAAGAAGTCTATCTTGCCGAAGAAGGAGATGATGGTGATGACAATGACGTCAACCTCACAATAGCGGACTTCAAATATGACAAAGTAGAGCACAAGGATGCTGCAAATTTTGATTAGTGTGGTCTTTTATTTTTCCAAGAATTATGTAATGGCAATTATGCCTTAAATCAATAAAATGATATTTTGTATTAACTCTTTCTCACTAGGCTCATCCAAGATTAATTGTGATGTCTAGGAAAGTTTTGAACTGAGAGAACAGTTTTAAAAGTGAGCACTGCTCCACCAAAATCTCGCCTTACCTTACCTGGTCACAACCAAATTGGAGTTACCGAACGGATTGAGTGACTACAATTTGTCTAAAGTTTGATTTTTATTTTTGGATTAGATTTTGGTCAAGAAACTTTGATGTAATTGTTGGATCATAATTCATATACATATTTGTCTCCTAAAACATGGAAATTACTTGTTCTAAAGTCTAAATTTAATGTTGACTAATCCAATTTCATTATTTCCCTAATCTTGTACTTTTGCTTAACCTTTGTGTTTATTTATATATATTTATTATGTTTTCCTTATCATGCTAGAAAATGATGGAGAAAAATGGAAATGCACTAAAAATGTCAACTTTACACATTTTCCTACTCTGGATAGGAGAAACCAAGCCAAGCAAGGAAGAAGGAGCGACCACCTGACCAAATGAACTTCAAATGAGCTGAAACCTTCCAGATCCATTCTAGACATCCTAAGAAACATTTCTTATGAAGAGTACAAGAGCCAACTAGAAGTGGAAGACCTTCAAACAGTCAGCCCAATTTTATGCAGAAGCAAAACTGGAAAACTGGACCTGTAAGGAGTCCAGCAGCGATTTCGGCCCAATGGCATGGAAATAAATTCTGAAAATTTGACACAATGATCTACACTCATGGTGGATCATTTTATATGAAGAAGTTACGGGCAAAATCTGAAGACTTGGTGGAGAATTAATTGAAGGAAAAATGAGTAGAAAGTGACTCAAACCTAACAAATTCCATTAGTGTTTAAATATTCAAACCTAACAAATTCCATCAATGTTTAAATGCTCAAACCTAACCCATCATCATTTGTTTAAAGCCAAATAGTTTTGCTTGGTAGCCTATAAATACAGGCTACAACAAAGAAGAAAATCACCAATTCCTTCATCCATTACATCTTCTTTCTCTCTTCATCTCCTTCACAAAACCTCCATCTCCACCTCCCAAAATCCAAACTCATACTATCCATACTACTCTATCTCCTCCATCACCACCACCATTTCTTATCCTCTACCTCCATTAACACCATCACTACTACATCATTTCTCCACTCTCTTTTCTATCATCATTTTCTCCATCTAGTCCACCTATTCACACAATACATAATACAAGCTTCACTATCTTTTATCATCAAATCTTCAAGAGCAAGAAGGAGAGGGAATCACCACCACCACCATCACCACCAAGACGTGAGCTTGGGGACCATCCGACACACCACTAAGCCAACTCTATCCCTTTTACTCTAGATTATATTTTGGTGTTTAATTTGATTATGAAGTTAGTATATGTAATTATGAGTGAGTAGTACTTTGTTGGGGCTAGGGTTGAAAGCCCTAGCCAAACTTGTATGAATTGATATTTTAATTTACATTTGAAGTTATTTGTTATTTTCATCTTCATATGCTAATTCAAGAAGTGAATGCATTCATTCAAACTTAACTACTTTGAATGTGTTGTGTTTGTCATCTCATGAAAAAATGTTTAGGGAGTAGTTAACCTTGAGCATTGATAGCATGATAGCATCCTCTATGTGCATGTGAAGGTTGTGAGTTAAAATCACCTAGATCTAGGATTGGTTTGCTTGCATGATTATCTAAACTCAAAGCTTTATGCATCTAGGAACAATGAATTGAGACTTAACCGGTAATAGGATTTGTTCTTAGGTAGTTAATTCTAGACTTATCCGGTTGGAATTGATAACATTAAAGGAGTTTAAGCCTTTGTAGTCTTATCCGGATGCAAAGAGGGTAATTGGAAAATTAGAATATCATCACTTGTATTTGAATTTCAATACTTGCAAGGGAGGTTAGTGGTAGACAATCCAACCCCTAACTTCATCCATTATATCACTAGTTTAGTTTAGAGTAATTTAGTTTACATTTGAGCATCTAATTGTTTTCAATTCAAAACTATCTTCAAAAAACCAAAATCAAATCACTACTCCATCTTGCACATACTCACCATGAACCTAGATTTCCTTGTGAATTTAGGTTTGTGATTGTACATTTGCATATTCTAGCTCTCCTTAGGTTCACACCCTAACTAGTGAAAGGAATCCAATCCTCGTGGGTTCGACAACCACTACTACAAATATGGGCTACAAGGACATCAAACAAGGACACATAATTTACAAGGTGTCCTTAAAGGTCATTTAGGACACTCTTTATTTAAATGAAATTTTAAGCGGAAGTATGTTTTTTTTCAAGGACAACTAGATTTGAATATGTGTCCTAAAAGTCTTCAGTCGACCTATTCAACAAAAAAGAAAAAAGTTTTCGCGTCTGCCCATTTTCGAGTTTTCCCTCCCAAAAATTTTAGATTCCCTCTTCCTCCAAATTTCAAATTCCCTCTTCAATTGAAACCCACCAATTTCATTCCCTCTATTTCTATTTTATATGTTCTATTAACCTTGCTCTGTTCGTCAGAACAGAAGAAAAGCAAATTTGGTTTCCCGATCTCCTATCAATCTTATGCTCTCTCTGACCTAATTTGGTTCTATCAACCCAGATAGAAAGGTTGAGGACTGAATAACTCCAAATCAGGACTATAGAAGATGCAGGCTTTCAGGTACTATTATCTTCCTAATTTTCAATTGGTGGGTATTCAGATTTATGGGTTCATGTTGGGGATTACACTGTTTATTTATATGGGTACTCTCGGCTTTAAGAGATAATTGCTTCATCTTTGAATCCTCTTGTAGATGGAGGGGAGGATAGATCTTAGGTCTTGAGCGAACGAGTCATATACAAGTCAAAGGTGTAGAAATCCTATCGAGCTAGCATCACCCAGTACGTTCCTTTATCAACACCAAGTTTTCAATTATTTTTTGAACAATCCAGGTTATCGATTGTTGCCTTTATTCATTCGGTTTCCTTGTCTGAGCCGCTAAAAGAGATGTAGTGGTTATTGTCTAATAATCCAGGTTATCGATTTTTACCACTTTCAAAGAAAATCATTTCCATTATCAAGCCAAGGAAGTCATGCACACCACCTGTTTGATGAAAGTTCCAGGTGACTGAAAAAAGTGCAAGTTTTTTAACAATCATTTTGTAATATACCATTGGCTACCATATAGTCAGATCGTTGATTTTATATATTGCTGCCTTATCAGTCGTAGCTCTTCGAGATATTTACAAGACCCTGAACCAACTGCCACAACTGAGACACTGGAGCATAATTGTGTCCCTTCTTTGGAGACTACAAAACTCCCCTCTTGATCATTCATTACATGATTTGTCGTCTAGAAATGTAGTAACTATTTTAATATTCGCAAAGCTCGTTAGTTGTGATATCTGTGGTTCTGATGGAAGTAATTTTTTTTTTTTAAGAGTAATTTGGTATTGTTTATAATTGAAACAGGTTGGTGGCAGACCTGCTCGGGTCGAACTTCTGCTTATCCATAATTGGTAGTTTTACCTCTTTATTATAGAAGTATAATTTTTCTTTTCGTTTTGCTTACAAGCATTCATAGTGCTGCATTTGTTGTTTAAAGATGAGGCTAATGTGTTTCACTTGATAGGTGAAGCAACTTGATGAAAATCTTCCATCTGATCTCGAGGAAATCATAAATAAATATAATGGGATGGAAGCAGTGATGAAATCGGTTAAAGTGCAAAAGCATCTGATACTTTTGCTAAAGGATACATACCCCAACTTGTCTCACTTGAACCAAAAGAAGTAGCTGTGGTATGCATCTTGTCTTTCAGCAGTATATAATATGTACTTTCCAGGTTTTGTACATGAGTGATTCATACATAAATATTGCAGTCGCATAACACAGTCCAGTTGGAAAAAGTGAAGTCTCTGAAGGATGATGAAAAGACAGGAAAACGCAAACGTCAGGTAAGTCATACTGGGCAATGCTGTTAACTAGTGCTAGATTCTCATTCCATTTCTTTTGAAACATTTTATTATCTTTCATTGGGCGAGAGAAGTTTTCCATTTGTCTGATGTAGACCTCTTGCTATGTGGCAGAATGATGAATTTTACAGAGCATGAAAATGTTTAAAGTAAGAGCTGCCCTTGAGGAAAAATTGAAGCAGAAGGGTATTTTCAATTCCATCACCCCAAGAACTGATAGACAACAATAACATCTAAAACCATTAAATGGGTATGACTTTACTCTTATACTTTGTAATTTAACTCATTCCTCCATTGTGCGAACTAATTCAACCAACTTAGAATTGAACAGGAAGCTGAATCGTATGATGATTTTGATGATGACCCTATAAATGCTGAAGGCGCTAACCAGGGTCATGCAAGTTCATTGAGTGCAAGTAAAGTTTCCCAATTTGTTGCTGCTAATCGACATAAAAGTTAAAGGTATGAACCTCATGACCTTTTTTGTAAACGGCAAAACCTAGTTCTCTTAACTGTTCTTTCTCTGAACATGCACCTTAATGGAAGTTACATAATTCATTGAATTTATTTCCCCTTGTTTTGCGTGAGAGATTCCTATAGAAAATAGATCTTTTCTTAATTACAAGCCCCAACTTTATATGTTTGGTATATAGGTTTTTTGTAGAATGCAATCTGAACATTAGTTTCCTAGTTATATGCTAGCATGTGAACTTGTTAATCAGGATTCACATGATTCAGAAAACATGAATGTGGTATTTCAGAGAACATGACCTCGAAACTTAATGGCGGCGGCAAACATGAACTGCATGAGAGAACATTAGTATTGAAGGATTGAAGGTACAATATTGAACATTGCTCATATTTGCATAAGAGGTTTGTTGATAACACATATTGATATTGTGGACAATATATATAATATCCTCTGCTGGAAGTTATACACCATCTTGATATGCTAAATGTTTCTGACCAGGACAGTCTATTACATCTAAGCCCAAGTCAATGTATCTTGCAGTTGGATTTTAGGTCAGATCGCATCCTTTATTGCGATTGCCATTTCATATTTGAGTTACAAGTTTTGTGTATCCATCCTCTTCAGAGCTTTCATTTATATACATGTTTGTATTTTTCTTTCAAGTTTACCTTGTATATTTTGATATGTTTTATAGTGTTTATGACTACATAAAGTAGGTAGTAAAAGAAACAAGAATTATGCTCTTCTACTCTATTTAATTGTTGTTTTTTGTGGCAGAACACGTGCTCTACTTGAAGATATTATAATAGGTAAAGTAAGGAATGTTTGTATTTTGATTATGACTTATTGGTTTACACTATAAGTGTACCAAGTCATCAAGCCTGGTTACCTCTGAGCCTTGAGGCTTGATGGGATAAATTGTAATCTCAAGTTCAGTTTTCTCTGATCCCTTCCTGTTATTTATCAACTAGTGATCTGCACAGGGCAGGGTTATACCAGTGGTTGCTTCGAATATAGCTATTTGTTCAGATTCCATGACTCATGGTTAGTATCACTAATCCTTAATGAGTTTATGTTTTTGAGATTATGTAAATGAACTAAGGATCAATGCTGAATGCAGTTACATTTTTTCGTTTACTTATGTGCTTGCAGGAAATAAAAGATCAAGGCTTTTGAGTAGCAGATGATTAGATACTTAAAGCCATGAAGGTCTGCTTCCATCTCTCTCTCTTTTTTTTTTTTTTTTTCCTTTGAATGATAGTTAGTTCCCCTTATTATGTATCAATGCATAAGAGGTTCGTTGATAACACAACGTTGTGTTTTTAATTTTTATCTTGATTAATATGATGAAAGGTGCTTTAACAAAAACAGAATATAAAAAAGTTGATGCATGCAATTGTTATCTGTTAACGGTTATTATCTTTGCTCTCTAGAGGTATTTTCCCTTACAAAGTAGATTTATCTGTTAACGTTGACACTGGTGGCAGAGAGTTAGTACCTTATGCTCAATTCAAACAAATGAATATCTACCTTACATGTTCTGTTTTAAGCCAACACCCTTACAGATTCTTCTTAGTGTGTACTAGTGCATTCATTAAAGCCTTATAGATTTTCCTCTATTTGTTATTTCAGGTCAATTATATGTACTGTTGTCTTTGATTAGTTGTGCACATGCTTACTGGGTTGCTTTTTTGTTTAATGTAATATTCACTAATGCTCATCATTTCAGTTTAAGGAAAAAGACACACTCAAGAAGAGGTTGATGTCGTTCGAGTAGAGTGGGCAGAGCAAGTTGATGGATATATCCAAGATGAACTAAAATAGTTAGCATATGTATATGCAGATTTCTTACTTCTGGTATGAATCAAATTAGTTATATATATTTGAAGCCTGCTTAGTGTAGCAGCAACTTTGAATTAAATTGGTCAAAACAGTAGAGTAGGACATTTTGGATCTTTATGCTCCTTTAATGAGATGGACTTATGGTGTTTATAGACTACTTGTATTGGATATTTTCTGTATCAGTTTTCATATTAATTATAAGGACTTGTTGATGTGTCATCTGTATGCAAATTTGATGGGAATGTACAGAAAATAGGACACAATGCATTCCTATGTGTCCTAGTATAGAAAAGAGGACATATGAGAATGTAATTTTTGTGTCCTCATATTGATTTAAGGACTCCATTTTCAAATCTTTGAGGACACAATTTCTGTGTTCTTGTATAAAATAGAGGACACATTTGAGTGTGTTGTTTTTGTGTCCTCTAATAGATTTAAGGACTCATTTTCAAAGCTTTTAGGACACAATTTGTGTGTCCTCATACAGAAAAGAGGACACTTATTTGATAATATAAGGATGCAATTTAGGTGTCCTCTTATAGATTTAAGGACACCACTTTTATAGCTATTAGGACACATAAACTGTGTCCTTGTATAGATAAGATGACACATTTTCAGTGTCCTTATTTCAGACTTATGATGACACCCAGATAGAGGACTCTTTTTTAAAGAGTCCTTGTATGTTTTTAAGGACACAGTTTCAGTGTCCTTAAATCATGTTATTGTAGTAGTGAACCTTTCTTAAATTCCTATACTATTACTTGTACCCCTTATACTTGAGGGTGGCTATTTGGCTAACAGTAATCATTGGCTATTTTATTAATAAAGTATTGATTTATTTTTGTATGTCTTGAACATATTTTAATTTCGAACTTTATTATTTTTTCAGTATGTTTCCCGAAGAGCTAGAATGTCTCGTGGATAGTGCAACCACACATACTATTCTTCGAAATAGGCAACTCTTTTATGGATGATGCCTACTCGATCTTCTGTGACTACAATGGCTGGATCATCTAAATTGATTCAATGTAGAGGACCAACCCAATTTATGTTGCCAAATGGCACAAATATTAATGTCACCGAAGCTGTTTATGCTCCTAGGGCTGGAAGAACCCTATTGAGTTTCAAAGATATAAGAGCCAATGGTTTTCATGTGGAAACACATTGTGAAAATGGACAAGAGTTCCTTTGCATCACCTCTAATGACTACGGACATAAACGAGTCTTAGAGAAACTTATGTGTCGATCTAGTGGGTTGTATGACGGAGTTTGACCTGATGGCCACTCAACCAGCAATTCTCGTACTTCAATACCTAAACAAGGTCTGCCTTCGTCTACAGATGCAACCAAGCCAACAACTAAGCCGAGAAGAGCCGGAAAAACATAGGCAGCCCAAACGATGGCCGGAGTCGCCGGGAACTGCAGAACTCGTCGGAGGTTCTTCAAGCTTTAGACCGTCGATTCTTCATTCCCAGTCACTGCATGTATGATCTGAAACCACAGGGACGTAGGCGACACCGAGATGAAGCTTCTGATGGCCGCGCGCGGTCGTGGGGTGGTCGGACGTGGAATTTCCGGTCGGGTAGCCTGCCGGGTCGCGCTGCGTCTCGGGTCAGAGAGCACCGAGCTCTCTCTCTCTCTCTCTCTCAAAATTTCCTGTATCTTCCCACTATCCACCAATTTATATAGATAGAAGTGTCCAATTAATGCTGGACGGCTAGGATCAAACGGTGGAAAAGGTGGATGGCTAGGATTGCGCCACTTATTTCTATTTCTTAAATTAATTTCCCATAATCCCAAAAGTTTGGACAACCACGATAAATAGCCCGGTGATCCGAATAATTCTCTGTGTTTGGCTCCAATTTTGTTGCAGCTGGTCAACAGTCTCTTTTCTTGCGCGGGCGTGCCAGCACCGTCGGGTGCGGTCGTCGGGGGTGTCCCTTGACCTGACTTCTGTCGAGCGATTGTAGACGAGGAGAGCACCAACCTCGTCGCGGGATTCTTTGTGCCTCGTGGCGAGGACTTTTGCTGAGGTTCTTGAAAATCACAATCGATACTCGATGTTGTAGATCGAGCAGAGCGAGAACCACTGGGAAGTGAGGAGAACTTGCTAAAGCGTGACTTTAGCTTGGCTGGGTTGCTAGGGCATTACCCTTGCTTGGCTGGTTCTGTAACCGTTGTGGTTGCGGCACTACCGTCGGCTCCCGAGGAGACTAGGACCGAAGTACGTTGGCAGAGGGTTTGGTGGCACTGAAAGTCGGCTTCTGAGAAGACTAGGACTAGGAGTGTGATCACCGGTAAGAGAAAGAACAGGAGAGGAGTTGCTCTTAGAGAGGTTGCTCTAGAGAGAACTTAGATCATCTTAGAGATGTTTTGATGTTGTGAATGTGTGTTTTAGAATGAGAGGAGAAGATGTTTATATAGGGAAGAAAAAGAAGAGTGAAATGATGAGTGGAAGAAAAATAATGAAAGTGGAGTATGAAAGTGATTTGTAAAATATGGAAAAGATAGAGAAATGATGAAATGAAAGCAAAGCATGAAGGTGCAGAAACATGGAAGTGATGATGATCTATTAAAGAGATTGTAGTAGAAAAATATATCCAAGGAAAAAAAGAAAAGCATCTAGCTTTCTTCATGTGGGTAGGAAACATGAACATGTGAATATTGAGCTGGTTTTAGGTCAGTTTCTGCCCCTTTATTCCTTCAATTATTTCTCCAACAAGACTTCAGAATGAGCCTTCGACTTCTTCATAAAAAATGTTCCACTATGAGTGTAGATCATCCTGACAAATTTTCAGAGCTTTATTCCATGCGGTTGGGCCGGAAATTCTGCTGGACCTCTTACAGGTCCAGTTTTCCAGTTTTGCTTCTGTAGAAAATTGGACTGATTGTTTGAAGGCCTTCCACTCAAAACTAGCTCTGTCACTCTTCATAAGAAATTATCCTTGGGATGTCTAGTATTAATCTGGCAAGTTTTAGCTCATTTAGATTTCATTTGGTTAGTCTTCCGCCCCTCCTTCCTTGTTTAGCTCGGTTTCTCCTAGCCGAAGTAGGAAAATGTGCTAAAAATGTGCTAAAGTTAACTTTTCATGCTTCCATGCTTCCATAGTAGGCTTGCTTTAGCCTCTAAATATTTATTTCTAACTTGTCGACAATATATAGCTTGAGCCACTGACATTGGCTCAATTTCTCCAAGACGTGCCTTGTCAAGCCAAAATGCTCATTTTGGGTCCAAACACTCTGCAAATTTCTACGAACTCAACGTGTCGTGTACTTTATTATCCAACTCCTAAATTGAGGATGTCACTTTATGAAAATTTCTGAAAATTCTCTCGAGCGCGTGGATGATTATAGAGATCGTTAGACAATTTCTCGAACGATCTCCACTAAACTCAACACACTTTTCCGGGGCTCACAGAAATGGTCATGCCAAAGCCTATATGTGTCGGAATCCCATAAGTCATCTCTCATGACATGGTTGGATTCAATAATTTGAATAGTGCCGATCGAGTTTCGAAAGTAGGCTGGACGGAGTTGATCAACTCGGCGTCGACTAGGCTATCTCCAGCAACTGTGTTCTCCGCCCTAAGGTCTCACCTGCATGTCGACTACTGAAGGTAAAATCGAAGTCTGCTCTGTGGTACTTGTGACAGGGATGAATTATGGTGTTGGAAGTGAAATTGAAGTTTGAATGCATGTGTGGATCGGGTGTTTGAGTCTTGGATTGAATTGGTTGAGTTGCATATTGAGAAATTGATCTGGATTGTGGAATAGATATTGTGGGTACAAGAGGTTCCTGTGAAAATTGATGATTAGTGATGAACGAGTAAATTGTATTGTTGTTACGATTGGGTTATGGCTGTTGTTAGTTTGAAGTAAAGGTACAGAAATTAAGAATTGGCTATGAATTTTGGGAATGGCCTAGAATGGTATTATGGGTGTCCATAGTAATTTCCGTCGAATTACTATGTGACGAAATTGTTAATTAAAGAAAAGGAAATAATATATTGGGTGGCCTTAGTAAATTACGGGTACACCTAATATATTTGAAACTAAGTCATTGCTTGATTTACTTCGACATAGTCGTAATTGGTCAAACAACGGTTAAATTTGGTCAACTCTTGGTCAAACCAGGAAAAGTTGGTTGTACGATTTGTTTAGTTCAATGCGATATTAACTATCGAAATTATGAAACTTAGGACTCCAGCTACCCGAGGAACGGAAGGTTCGTGATGTCCGAACAACGTGAAATGATAAAGCTTCGAAATCCAGTTAGGGGACTCGGGACTCTCTATTGGCTAGTGATTTTCCGTATTTGATTATATACGTGATGCATGATGAAAGTACATTGTTAGTTCAAATTTAAAATGTTTTTAAGTTAACGTGCGTATAAGATTGTTGATGGTGGTGTGTGAGAGCGGAAAGGTGGCCGATGACTTCCTTGGGGATTAGCCACCCCTAAACCTCCGGAGGGTTAGCTACACCGGTCGGACGGTGCGCAATCGCAATGACGACCCGGTTCTGTGTGTGTAGCTAGTGTGTTAAGTTTTGCGCTCTGTGACTGGTAAGGTCAGATATTGGTTCTACGGAACCAGGCCATCAGGTAAAGCGCACGTAGTTTTCTAATCATGCATCGAGTTTTTAAGTTTGTTGTTCTTATATATATATTCTCTTTGTTTTCACACTGGGCCAAAATCCAAATTATTACAAAGTTGAGTTGATTTTCAAACCTAGTGGTGGTAGAGTTTCCTGCAGAGCAGCGAGGACGAAAGCTCACCCCTACAACAGTGTCGATGCAGGTACTGTGCACTGGTGACGGGACAAAAGCGGACGGAGCTGGGTGTGCGGAATAAGTCTGGTAAACCATTGTTTGGACTTTATTCTACATTCTTTTTCTCGAACTTCGTGTTCCGAAACTTGTTGATAGTTAGCTTGTGTCAATTTTAGTTCTCATTCCTTAAAGTTCGTATCCTTCGTGTGAACATTCATTCAAGTTCTGGACAAATGAAATAGATTTCAGCAACTCAAGTTTTTCACCTCAAAAACATTTGTAGCTTCCGCTGTGTTTATACAAAAAGTTTTTCAAAAAAAAAGCCTAGCGATTCTCTAGGATGTAAATCGAGCATTCGGTTTATGTTTTAGAGACTCACGGCACTGTAACTAGCTTAGGCTGGTGAGGTGCAGCTTGGGGCGTTACAGTTTGGGATATCCAGGTCGTGATATGATGATCCGCATATTAAAAATTTCACACGGACATAAATTCCTTAGAACGAAAAGAAGTAAAAATCAAATTTTGGACCGAGAAGGAGCACCTATGCCTCACGGCGCCGTACCCTTGTAAATCCGGCCATCTATGGCCGGCGCCGCCGTCCCCCTGCGGCCCAATAGTGGCATTGACGCCACATATGCTTCCGTGCTTCCAAATTCTACTTCTACAGTCAATTGTGACTTCATGGCTCAACCAAAATCCTCATTGGTTGCTTCAAAAACCCATCTTTCGTTTTGCAAAGCTTGCTCTTTAGCAAAATTAGGATCGAGATTATCCTATGCAAAGGACATTAAAGAAAATATTCCATTCTTACAAAGAATCCGAGGTGATATTTGTGGACCTATTCAACCACCTTGCGGACCATTTAGATATTTTATGGTGTTGGTTAATGCATCGACACGCTGGTCACATGTCATGCTTTTGCCCACAAGGAATGCTGCATTTGCTAAACTCCTAGCACAAATTATTAATTAAAGGGCAAACCACCCTGATCATCCTATTAAGTCCATACGACTTGACAATGCTGGGGACATAAAAAACTTTTGATGATTATTGCATGTCCATTAGGATTGAAGTTGAACATCCAGTTCCTCATGTTCACACCCAAAATGGTCTCGCAAAAGCTGTCATTAAACGACTACAAATGGTCGCTAGAGCATTGGTAATGCACACCAATCTCCCTATTTCTACTTTGGGCTATGCAATATTGCATGCAGCTGTGCTTATTCGTATGAGACCCACTGCCACTCAACCTTTTTCTACATCCCAGATGGTGACTGGGTATGAGCCTGATGTCTCACACTTACACATATTTGGGTGTGTAGTTTATGTGCCAATTGCGCTGGCACATCGCACCAAAATGGGTCCTTAAAGACGATTAGGCATTTATGTTGGATATGACTCTCCAACTATTATCCTCTACTTAGAACCCTTGACAGGCGATCTCTTTACCGCTAGATTTGTGGATTGTCACTTTGATGAGACAGTCTTCCCGTCGTTAGGGGGAGATAAGAACATAAATGTTCAACAAGAACGACAAAAATTGTCGTGGTCTGTCCCCACTTTGTCTTATCTTGATCCCCGAACCGCACAGTCTGAAATTGAAGTGCGAAGAATTCTTGATCTTCAGAACGTAGCAAATTCGTTGCCTGATGCTTTTTCGGATATCGCTAAAGTGACGAGATCACACATACCTGCTGCAAACGTGCCTGCAATGATTGATGTCCCTAAAATTAGGGGACATAATGCCATCTCTAGGGAACCTGAGCATGGCGCCAACGTCTCTTTCATATGGTGACATTGTGGCTAGGCCCATGGTTCCTGCTAGGAAGCGCGGGAGGCGCAAAGGTTTGATGGATTCTCGCCCAAGAAAGAAAGCGAGTTTGGCACAAAATAATCCATTAATCATCGATGTAAATAATCCGTCTCATGAGAATATTCTGGATTATGGTTATGTCCAAGAAACATCATTGGGGGACGCTCCAATATCAGAACCAATTCCAAAGAATAGGGAGATCTCCATGAATTACACTAGTGTACATGAGATGATAAATAGAAACTCTATTTCTATTGATGATGCCTTTGCATATTCTGTTGCAAAAGGAATTATAGAGTATGATGATATCGAACCTCGCTCTGTTGAAGAATGTCAACGAAGAGCGGATTGACCTAAATGGAAAGATGCGATACAGGCTGAATTAGATTCACTAGCAAAGAGACAGGTATTTGGGCCTATGACGCAGACACCCCCAAATGTAAAGCCTGTTGGCCATAAATGGGTCTTTGTTAGGAAGCGTAACGAGAAAAATGAGTTTGTTAGATATAAAGCCCGCCTTGTGGCGCAAGGTTTCTCACAACGTCTTGGGATCGACTACGAGGAGACATATTCTCCCGTAATAGACGTTATAACGTTCCGCTACTTTGTCAGTTTGGTAGTTTCCGAAAAACTTGACATGCAGCTTATGGATGTACGTGGTTACAACATATCTCTATGGGGATCTAGATTTAGAGATATATATGAAGGTCCCAGATGGACTTCAATTACCCAAATCAAGTGGCTCTAAACCACGGAGTGCGTTTTTAATAAGATTAAAACGCTCACTATATGGATTGAAACAATCTAGACGGATGTGGTATAACCGTCTAAGTGACTACTTGATTAGGAAGGGATATATCAACAATGAAATATGCCCATGCGTGTTCATTAAAAGAACAAGTTCCGGGTTTGCAATTGTAGCAGTTTATGTCGATGACATGAATATAATTGGAACTCTAAATGAGTTAAAGGAAACTGCTAAATATTTTAAATTCGAATTTGAGATGAAAGATCTTGGGAAGACACGGTTTTGTCTCGGTTTAGAACTCGAGCACCGTAGTAATGAGATTTTGATCCA
Organism: Rosa rugosa; assembly: GCF_958449725.1. Classification (NCBI taxonomy): domain Eukaryota; kingdom Viridiplantae; phylum Streptophyta; class Magnoliopsida; order Rosales; family Rosaceae; genus Rosa; species Rosa rugosa. The sequence goes on from NC_084823.1 coordinate 15,420,779, forward strand.
TCAATCTGCATATACTCAGAAAATTCTAAGGCGCTTTAATGAAGATAAAGCAAAGCCTGTGAGTACTCCCATGATTGGTCGTAGTCTTGAGCCTGGAAAAGATCCATTTCGTCCAAAGGATGAGGACGAAGAGTTATTAGAGGCCGAAGTGCCCTATTTAAGTGCAATAGGCGTATTATTGTACTTAGCTCAATGCACAAGACCGGACATCTCTTTCGCAGTGAACTTGTTAGCTCTACATAGTTCTACACCAACACGCCGCCATTGGATTGGTGTAAAGACAATCTTTTGATACTTAAAACGTACGATTGATATGGGCCTATTTTATCCCTATAGAGAGAGGAGGATTGACTGAAAATTGGGATCGGACCCCATATGGCAAGTCGCCGCCGTCCAAGGTATGGCCACTAGCCATGTTGCCGGCGCTAGCGCCGCCGCCACCAATGGTGGTCGGCATTCTCCTCCTCCCCTCCATCAAAATGACAGTGATGTTTTGATGGGTTTTGCTGATGCAGGGTATCTCTCTGACCCTCACAAATGCCGCTCCCAAACATGTTATGTCTTCACCATGGGAAGCACTGCGATATCTTGGAAGTCTACAAAACAGACTCTTGTTGCTACTTCCTCAAATCATGCAGAGATTATTGCTCTACATGAAGCCGTGCGTGAATGCATATGGCTAAGGTCTGTAATTAGACATATTCGAGGAACTTGTGGTTTGAAGTCTATCACAGATGAACCTACATGCATTGATGAGGATAATGCAGCTTGTATATATCAAACAAATGAAGTTAGGTTTCATCAAAGACGACAACACCAAGCATATATCGCCTAAATTCTTTTATAATCAGCAACAACAATCACTTCTAAAGATTGAAGTGAATCAAATTCGATCAGAGGATAATGTAGCGGACTTATTCACTAAGTCGTTACCTAAATCCACCTTCGAAAAACATGTGAAGAGCATTGGATTGAGAAAGTTATCTGAACTCCCATGATTGTAACAATCAGGGGGAGATATCGACATCAGGGGGATGTATGATGTCTACATGTTCAATCTCGAAGAGTGAAGGACGTGTTGTACTCTTTTTCTCCTCCTCGAGGTAGTTTTTGTCCCACAGGGTTTTTCACTCGAGCAAGGTTTTTAACTAGGCAACGGATGAAGCGTCACCACCAAGTTTGAGCGGCACAAGGGGGAGTGTTGAAGAATGTTGACATTTGTGTGCCTTATCAAAGTAGGATTAGTTCTATGATTGTAATAGGAGAGAAGGTTCTAGAATTGCTAGTCCTATTCGGAATAGTTTTCCTTGTATCATTAGAATATGTACTTTGTAATCCCTATATATAGGGCTCCTATTATCAATAGTGGAATACACAATTCTCTTATCAATCTCTCTCAATTATCTTATTCTTAAACAAAAATAAGAAAACCGATGTAATTTATGCAAAAGTGCTGCTTCATGAAAAACTATTAGGAACCGAAACTAGGAAGAACTTGGACAAGTTTATCTGCTTTAGTTGCGACGTCATACCTTTGCAGGAGATTGATTGAAATATAACCCTTTCATCTGTTCTTTCTCAAACATAAATCCTGTAGGAGGCTGGTCTTTTCCATTTCCATGAATCATAAACGTTGATTGTTGCATAAAATCTTCAGCAGAACCAAGCTGCAATATAGATTTCCTTATCAGAACAAGAACATTGTACTTTCAAGAGTTGACATATTTTTCCAATAAATTATTCACAGTCAAATATCTCATTTATCGTCCCCAATATTACCAATTAGTTTCAAGTAAAGTGACTCTCCTATGTCCTTATAATCACAATTCTAGACATACACTGAATAAATTTCTACTAATGCAAATAGAAAAGCTCTAGATTTTTCTTTTACCAAGTACAAGAAAAAAAAAAAGAGAGAAAAAGAGGACCTGCAAAGAGAAAGTCGTGCTGCTTTGAGGATGAAACCATGATAATACACGAAGGAAAACAAAATGGGTTGCCTGACTAACAATTTCTAAAAAATTACTTCACTGGCCCTCGTCATTAATAAGGACACAAGCATAACTTTTCTAATATTTTTAGGAGGATACCAACCAACTCTTCAGTATGTGGAGTTTTGTACTTCTCAAATTTAGAGAAAATATCGATAAATCACGCATTGTCAGAAAGTAAGGGGAAATTCTAGTGTGCTGGTATGTATCCCATACCCACACTTACAAAGTGAGAACAAATTTGTTCTCAAAATTGTAATTTGAGTCCTACTTTGTGTAGTCTTTTGTTCTAATAATGGTAATTACACCTCTTACGACACTTTTACAAGTTTTGAACAAATTCGTTGTCAATATTGTAATTTTTGTTCTCAATGTTGTAAATAGTGTAAATGAATATGATAAATTTTGTTCTCAATGTTGTAATTTTGGTTCAAATATTTGTAAATTTTTGTTCAAATTTTTGTTCTCATAATGGTAGGTACCATAGCTTGTCTCGAAAGTAAGATAGTATGATTTGATCACGACCGTTCATATAGACAAGAATCAGATGTGAATCTTCAAGATGTGGTTTTTATTGATAATCTATCAACATAAAACTAGTGTCGGCCTTATTTCTTATTAGAACCTGTTGAAGATGAACCCCTGACTATATAACTATCCCTCTCAAATCTCAAAGAAAAATGAAGGAGCATATGGTGTATGTTGTTCAGAAGTGGTTCTATAAATCCCCAAGTTTAACATTCTTAATTGATGTTAGGCCCTATCTGGGATATAATAAAATATTTTACCTCTTCAGCAAATACGTCAAAGGGTCTCTGATCATTAGACACCATAGTGGCACAGATGAATATTGCTTTTGAAATTTTTTGCGGAAAGTGCTCCAGTGCATAAGAAACACAGGCACCACCACTACTGTGACCAACCAAAATAACCTGCACAAGAATTACACAGAATTTAATTTTAACCATACATTACTTGCAAATTGCAATTGGTTGAATAATACACAGCTTGTAACCTTTTCATTCTCTGGAAGGTTTTGTAGATAGTCAATCAATGGTTTTGAATACTCTGCTAAAGTAGCAACAGAGCTAGAATCTGTGAGATCAATACCAGAACCCTTGAGATCAAAGGAAGTGGGAAGCAATCCTACTTCCTCCAGCAGAGTAATTGTTTTGTACCAACACCATGCTCCAAACCCTTCTCCATGTATTAAAATAAACTTTTTAGTCGTAAGTTATCCAAATTTTCAGGTACCTGGACAACGAAATTAATAATCATGCAGATCAGTTCAAGGGAGGATGAACATGAAAGAGTAAATCACCACATCATTGTAGTAACTGATTAGAATGGTTGAAAAGTGCTTGTTTGCATCAATATTTGCAAGAAAAGGAGGCAGAGTAGCAATCAAAAGATAGGAGAAGTAGGAAAAGGTGATAGCTTAAGGAAATTTAGAGTTCTACCAAGAATTTTTTTGCATTTTAACGTTAGAAGAGAAAGACTACCATAATGGGTTGCAAGATCCAGTGTTAAACTTTAGACCTATATATAAAAGTTATGACATTTCGCAGCCCAGGTAAACAAAAATTGGATTCAAACAACTTTATCTTTCTAGCATTCAAGTGCACTTTTCTACGCATCATAATACATTATTCACAGAAAGGCCAAAAACGTACTGTGAGAAATAGATGGATCCAGAATTGCTTAATAGCTTCAACTTATAACACAACTTTTATCTGTAATTAAATATAATAATATAAACAGTTTAACACTAAAAATCCTGAAAAGGAAAGTAATGCGGTTTTTTCGAAGGATCCAAATGGTCCAACAAACTACATATAAAGATCTCAATGCTCTTCTGCTTCACTCTAGGATAAGCACAGCAATCACAGACAGTTTATTGTTCTGGCGTTTTCTAGGATTCCCAGACAGAAGATGTGAGTAATCCTCTCCTCTCTTGGCAGCATTTCATTCCTTGGGCTGCTGCTAAGTGGAAGGGTAATTCTTTATCTGTTGCAATAAAAAAGTTGGCTTTGCAAGCTGTGGTTAATGCTATCTGGCGCGAGAGAAATAACCGCAAGTTCCGTAACGAAAGCCTTCCTTCTACGGTTGTGTTCAAAGCAATTGTGGAGTCCATGCGATATGTTTATTGTCTTGGAAGATCCCTCCTTCTCCATCTAACAATTACATTATTCATGATTGGAGACTCCCTTCTTAATGGTGTCATCTCTGGGATGTATAGCCGTTAGGTTGTATGGTTTAGTTTCTCTTTTTTCTGCTCCCTCTTTGCTGAGGTAGTTGCTTTGTTAGCTTTTTAGCTACTGTTTCTTGTTGTTTGTCTGGCTTTTTTTGAAGCCTGGTTTCTTCTATATATTCATTCATTTACCAAAAAAAAAAAAAAATCCTAGAAAACGCAGTAGAAAGTGAGAAAGCTACTTTGATCTTTCTTAGGGTCAGCCGAGAGTAAAATCGGTGCAGTATTCTATAGGCGACGTGGCCTCGTGGTCGTTGACGGTTTTGCCTTTCTTACTTCTTGGTGTTCAGAATTCTTTCTTACTAGGTTAATGCCACCGTACATGTACCAGGGTCTAAAGCTCTAGAGAGATTTGACACAAATAGACGGTCAAAGTCATGTATGGGGTAAGTCTAAACGGGAGAAACTCTGTAGTAGAGAATAACACTATCACGAGTATCCCTAGTAAAATCTCTAGTATGATCCTTGATTTTGAATTCATGTGGGCTACATGCATGATTCGTTACAAACTCGCTTGATTGTGGTTATGATGAGCTTGGTTACTTAACTTCTTGACCACTAAGTCTCTGATTTGAATTAGAGGCTTAGATCCGGAGTAGGAATATTATGCAAGAGAATTTTAGTCCTCGAGTCTTGATAAGCCTTGGGTACACTATTAAATATTTTTTAATAAATTACATATATAATAAATTAGCAACCCGACCGTTGAATTAGAGTTATGATTCATCTCTAGCTATCGACCCTTTTTATCTGCTTTTCTTACCTTTGTTTCCTCTTTTTTTTTAATTTAGTTCATATAAATCTTTCATTTTGTTTCCTTACAAATTAATTTTAAAATTTTAATTCTCAATTTCTAATGACCATTTCTATCTCATTGTAAATAACCATTCATAAGTTCTTAATTTTAATTAGGTGTTGGTGTGAACTAAAGCTAAGCAATGTTAAAGCTTAATGTCTTAGATTTGACATGTAAAGTTACAATTGAAAAAGTAACAAAGTATGAGAAAATATGTCAAAGTCATCACCATGTCAAGTTTCAGAATTTGTAGCTAATATCGGTTTCAAATAATAAAAAGCCATTGCCATCAATTCAATTAACAGTTACTCTAAAAAAACCGGACCAAAGAAAACATATATATGTAAGAATAGCATACGCAAATCATTAACTGATTCGTGAGTAGAGATTACTTGATTAGTTAAACTACTCCCATCTTTCTTGCCTTTTTTCGCTTGCAGAAGTTATGCAAAGTTCAAACTACGTGTGACAATTTTCAAAATTAGCTACATGTTTGAGAAGAAAATTGCAATGAAAAATCTCTAGAGAACCAGCTCATCAAAACGACAAGATCAGGCACTGAAATTTCCATATTATGGAAGAAAAAAGAAAAAAAAAGGTCAATGTTTGGTGAGAGGGGACAGGCATTATATATTAGGAGATCGAGGTGTAGTCGTTAAGCTAGCAATTAGCATTGTCATTGTCCATATTAAACGAACAATTCTTAGGTTCGCCCCTAGGGAAAATAAGCAAATTCACTCTCTCTTGCGATTAACGCATAATAACTTTATAATTTTCTAATCCAACCATTCATGTTGTATAACGTAATACAAAGATTAGGTCTATAAAAAATTAATCAAATTGAAGACCTTTTAGTTATTCATTTCTATGAAATACATGGACGGTTCATCATAGTAGTAATAAGTGTTGTTAGAACCATCCATTTGTTTAATTCAATTAGATAATTAAACGATTTCTGATTCAATTGATTTTTTACAGAGATGATCTTTAAAGGATAGTTTAAGATATAGACCGTTAGATTATAAATTTAGTTAATTTCACCATAGTTTTTAACCCGATCGAATTGCTTAACCGTAGTAACTTGTATATCCTCTTGGTTGACCGATGGCATGATGACCGCGAAACGTGCTTATTTTTTTCACATCATGTTTGTAAATATTCTATCGATGGATGTGCGTGGACATAAGATAAAAATTAATTACAAAGACATTGACCTATACCAATTTGTCTACTAAGGTTATATGACTTATACATTGCATTTAAATTGTTGAGGTTCATTCTAAAGCAACCATAAAGTGGAAAATGAATTTGGAGAAACCATCCGCTCGATGGAGATATTGTAATGTTTCATGATGGTTGTCAAAAATTCAGCCAATTTGGTTCTCATTTCGAATTCGATCAACTAGGTCAAACTTAGTTACTTTTATAAACCTATATTTATATATCATATACTTGAAAGAGCATCCTCTATCAATTCAAATAAAATGGAAAAACCGACCGTTTGATGAGATTATTACAATAAATTAAGCGTGTGGTTAAAAATTTAGTCAGTTTCACCATAGTTTCAAACACAATTGAATTGCTTAACCTGCTTAGTCACTTGTATATCCTCTTGGTTGACCGATGGCGTGACGACCGAGAAACGTGCTTATTTTTTCACATCACGTTTGTAAATATTTGATCGATGGATGTGCGTGGACATAAGATAAAAAATCCAATTTTAATTACAAAGACATTGGCCTATACCAATTTGTCTCCTAAGGCTGTATGACTTATACATTGCATTTAAATTGTTGAGGTTTATTCTAAAGCAACCATAAAGTGGAAAATGAATTTGGAAAAACGAACCGCTCGATGGAGAGATTGTAATGTCTTATGGTGTCTTATGGTGGTTGTAAAAAATCTAGCCAATTTGGTTCTCGTTTCGAGTTCGATCAACTAGGTCAAACTTATTTATTTTTATAAACCTATATTTATATATCATACACTCCAAAGGGCAACATTTATCAATTCAAAGAAAATAGAAAAGCCGACCGTTGGATGAGATTATTACAATAAATTATGAGTGTGGTAAAAAGTTTAGCCAATTTCACCATATTTTCAAATCCGATCGAATTGGTCAACCATGGTCACTTGTATGTCTTATTGATTGACCGATGGCGTGACGACCGCGGATACAAGGCTTCAGATACAATAATAACACGCACTACATGACGAGTCCATGAAATTTTTCTTTGATTATCTTGGACACTTTTTAGCAATTTATGAAAGTGTAAAGTAAATAAAATTAAGCTAATTAAATTAGTTTTGGATAACTTATTTTATAACGTTGTGATATGGACCTTTGATATCAGTACCTCTTAATCTTCACCGTTCAGTTCATTATCATTTAAGATCTATAATAACCATTTTCTCAAAAAAAAAAGAAAAAAAGATCTATAATAAGTTAATAACCACAAATTAAAACCCAGATCCTTCAAATCCTTCGCCCAACAGCCGCGACCCGAACGCCCCGCCCCTTAGACGACCCGATCGGAGCTCCGCCATCAGGCCGCTTCAAGGCGTCGACCCTGTGCCGTCCTATTCGTCTCTTCGCCGCCGTCATGTATCTGGTCTCAGTTTGTCCAATCACTGGGTGGGTTATGACAATCCAAGCCCGAATTCTAAAGAATAAGAATTTGACGAATTCCTTGTCAAGGCCACATGAGGCAGTTTTATTGAGTGAAGTCATCAGCAGGTATTCTGAGCTGGAATACCAACCCAATATCAAGGACACACACAAATTTCTCCACTATAATCATTATTTGGAACAGAATAAGATCCGTAAATGATGGTGGAATGGGCAGTAATCTTGAAAGTCGTTAAATCCGAGCTCTACAAGGAAAAAAAATTCTCCCATGGAAGAATGGCCCGATTTTGTTCAAATCCTGTCAAAAAGTTGCGAGAGGTTGAGTATCAACAAAGTTTCTCTAGATGAGTTCCACATCCAGTTTCGTATTTGGCCATGAATATAGTCATCAGATAGGTCTAGCTCCACCAATCTAGCTACTGTCATTTTTCAAAAATTCCAGAAACTCTATTAAGTTGCATGAACCCAGTGCAAGAGTTTCATACTTTGGACTGGGAACACTCAAACTGGTCATGATATGCAAAGTTAATTGAACGATATATAATTGAAGTATCCTTAATTTTTTTAGCTTAGAAAATTCATCTTGCTCAACCAATCCACTCAAGTTATTTGAGGTCAGATCAAGATACTCAAGATTCTCAAGTCTGGTTCTTCTTAGCTTCTGTTTCGGCAGTTGCAAAAGGAGAGGTTGAATAGTTATCCCTCTGGCTCAATCAATCTGTTTCTACCTCTCAACCTCGGTCCCACCTTTTTTTTTCACAAACTCAGTAACTCACACTAACGTTAACTCTAAACTCACACTAACAGAAGTTCTGACGGACAGATTTGCTCCAGATCATTCCAAGTAGAGATCAACGACAAAGAGACCCAGTTGGATATCCACCCCGGGTGGATAGCAGAATTTTCCCTACATTTTTTTGGGCAATAGAAAGATACTTCACGTAACTAACTTTCACATGCAGCATAGTTCAAGAAGTGGAGCCATTCTAATGAGGATCACTAAAATAAGAACTAGTTTATAACTTTTATATTAGACTCACTTTTATATCACATTTCCGCAAGTCAACCATTAGATGTTTATGTATAAATTATTTATGTAATTTTTCAATAAAATTGAAAATTATTAAAACATTCACAATTGTGATTTATTAGTTATGAGCATGAACAGTTCATGTTGACAAATTTGGTTCGTCCATTGATTTGATCTAGTTCGCTACCTTAACGATTAGCAATTTAGGTGAAAATTTTCAAAAATGATGTACTCATGTATATATATACATCTAACGGTTGTTTTTCCATAATGTAATTAAAAAGTGGGTCTCTCAAACCGCTGATTAAAAAGTCCTCAACTAATCCTTATTTTAGTAGTTCTCATTAGAAGGGTTCCCGTTAAAAAAATATTAATTTTATCATCAAAAAAAACTATTGATTTATAACCAACAATTACAGAATCTTAAATCATAATGTATGGCAAAATGGAAATATATTTCAACTTAAGGAATGCTTTGGGATTTTATTTATGGCTTGCTTCTGAGTTAAGGAATGCTCCTAACTTACTACGGCATGATCATGCCTATGGCTGCCACGGTGTTGGTTTTCAGTTTTCACTCAATACTTAACCCACTTGAATCATCCTTGAGGCGACTTCTCCTCGCTTGAATTCCCTCTAGGAGATCCCTCTTCACCCGAATTACTTTGGAATAGATGTCTCTTCACTTGAATCTCCCTCGAGGAAATCCCTCTTTACCTGAATCACTTTGGAATAAATGCCTCCTCACTTAAATCTCCTCGAAGAGATCTCTCATAACTCGAACCACCCTCGAAGAGATCCCTCCTCACTAGAATCCGTCTTCGAGGAGATTCCTCCTCACTTAAACTACCCTCGAGCTAGAAGACTTCTTCTCACGGAATTTCTTCCTAAAATCGTTCTAAAAAAAATTCATCCCCACGTCCTGCTGTGCTCTTCTTTGCGTGCATGAGTTTACTTCTTTAGGGTTTTTTAAGCGCATGCTACAATTCATAGATAATTACAGTTATTTTGAAAATAGTGGTAAGTTAATAAAAAAATGTACCCAACAACTATGATTTGTGATCCAGAGTAAGTAGCTATAAATAGAACCCCAGGGGTGGTAAATGTACGCAAACAATTACCAGATATGTTTTAGTGGTCATGTCAATGTTCATGAGCTCAATTTAGTATTAAGCAATTGCAGTAGATATACACGACCTATTCATTGATACATAATTTTGACATTATCTTTTTTTTTTTTTTTTTTTTTTGTGAGGGGAATGAAAGACTAATTCATTGATGGGGAATCATTACAATCAGAGATTACAATAACCTCCACACTTGGAGGAATATTGGTAAGGAAATTCACCCGAAAACTGACCATCTTTGGCCTCTTGTGCTAGAGTATGCGCCACCAAATTTGCCTTACGATTACTATAACTTACTCTTGCACCTAACGCAGCATGCAATAACGCTCTCAAGTCCCTTAACAAGAAGCCCAGGTCCGAGTGGTCTAGGGAAGACCCGGACACTGCTTGCACCAAATCCATGCAATCGATCTCTACCACCAAAGGGGTAAAGCTGGTGATCAAGTGCTAGCTGCACTCCTTGAATTAAAGCGAGCAATTCCGCATGCCTCGGTGAATTAGCCACCTCCAGAGTGTGTTGAAATCCCCCCACAGCAGAACCTTCATGATCACGAAAGATCCCTCCCAACCCCGCCAGATCGGTTTCTAAGTTGAACACCACATCCACGTTAAGTTTGATAAAACCAAACAAGGTTTACACCACTTATGTAAAACCCGCTGCCTACTATCCTGAGCAGGGGGAGCATGAGCAGCTTTATAGTCGTTCCACCAACCCAAAGTCATAGGCACAATTTCATGAGCTGTTTTACTTTCCTCATCCCAAATTCAGGAATTTCTATTCCTCCAGGTAGCCCAAATCAACATCAACAAAGGAGAAAAGGCATCCGGTGTAAGAGTATAAATAGCAATCAACCATTCCACCACACAGGATGCATTAGTGAGAGTAGGAATATTAGCCACTTGAAGAATACTTGCTGCATGAGGACAATCCCGGAGAGCATGGATAGGGGACTCCACTTCTTCATCACAAAATGGGCATTGAGTATCAATATCAATACCTCTTTCACTAAGCCGACTTCGTGTAGGAAGAATATTGGTAGTTGCCTTCCAAGCACACACTTTCACATTCCCTAGTACTTGAGCTTTCCACAGTTGCTTCCATAGGAGAGCACTAGGATTAGGATTAGAAGAGTTATCCTTCAGAATTCTACTCCTAGCAATATGATATGCAGACTTCACAATAAACTTGCCCTTCTTATCACCTCCCTAGATCCACTGATCTCCGTGGTTGTGAGGATTCATAGGCATCTCTTGAATCTTGCAGACAATATGTGGAGGAAATAAGTTAGTTAAAAGCGGTAAATTCCACACACCTGGAGAAAGAAACAAGTCGGCCACCACCGTAGCGGCCGTTGACCGAAAAGAACTAAGATCCTCTCCCATTAGCCAAGGGTCCGACCAGATATTAGTGGTTAATCCATTGCCAACATGGCGACGAATGCCAGCTCGAAGAATATCTCTTCCTTGCAGTATACTCCTCCAAGCATAAGAGGGTTGATCACCCAAGGATGCTTCCCAAAAACTACAATGGGGAAAATAAATAGCTTTGAACAGTTGCCCAATTAACGAATCTGGATTTTGAATGAATCGCCATCTTTGTTTCGCTAACATTGCCAAATTAAAAGAAAATACGTGCCGGAACCCCATACTGCCCATGCACTTTGGTTTGCATAATTCATCCCATGCATGCCAATGCATGGCCCGCTTTTCCTCCGTACTACCCCTCCAAAATTGAGCACATAGTTGATGGAGTTCCTGAATAAGAGATTGAGGAAGGAGATAACAATTCATTGTGTAGAGAGGCATAGCTTGAGCCACCACCTTTATTAGAATCTCCCTTCCTACACCACTCAATAACTTAGATCTCCAACCTGTCAGTTTCTTAGATAATTTATCTTTTATAAAAGCAAAGGTCTCAGCCTTGGAACGACCCACCAGAGTTGGGATACCCAAATACTTCTCATGTTTAGACACCACCTGCACGCCCAAAATTTGTGCCATATTGTCACGTAGATAGGGAAGAACACTACCACTAAACACCACATTACTTTTCTTTAGGTTGACCTGTTGTCTAGACGCTTTCTCATAGATATTAAGCAAATGCCAAATCCTGTGACAATCCTCAGGGCTAGCAAAGAAGTAGAGCATACTATCATCAGCAAAAAGTAGATTGCTAATCGTAGGTGCCCCATCACAAATACGGAGACCTTGCCAACCTCCACTCGAGACTGCATGAGAGATCAGAGCAGATAGACCCTCAGCACAAAGGAGGAATAAATAGGGCGAAATAGGATCCCCCTGCCTTAATCCCCGTTGAGAAGTAATGAATCCCTTAGGTGCACCATTAATAAGAAAAGAATAGCTAGCGTACCGTAGAAAGGAAGAACATAATCAGATTAACCCACTGAGAATCAAAGCCCATCTTTAACATGATCAGACGTAGGCTCCACTCCAACTTGTCATAGGCCTTGATAATGTCTAATTTGAGGGCCAAAAAACCTTCTTGTCCCCGCCTGAGCTTATGCATATAATGGGCCGCCTCCGAGGCCACCAGAGTATTGTCAGAAATCAACCTGTCAGGCACAAATGCACTATGTTGGGGGGAGATAATGGCCGGCAAAAATTTCTTTAACCTGTTAGCCACAACCTTTGAAGCAATCTTATACAACACATTACACAAAGCAATGGGTCTCAAATGTGACATAGTCGTCACTTCTTTGATTTTTGGGATCAGCACTACATGAGTAAAGTTCAAATCCAGAGGCATCTCCAATTTAGTCAACATCGAGATAACCGCATTGCTAACCTCATGCCCTACTAAATCCCAATATTTCTGGAAGAAAAAAGTGACATGCCATCCTGTCCCGGAGCTTTAGAAGGATGCATTTGGAAAAGCGCTTCAAGAATTTCCACCATAGTATAAGGGGCCAACAGAGAATCATTCATAGCCGCCGTAACTCTAGGTGAGATAGCCTGGAGAACCATATCCTGAGCTGCCATGTCAGAAGGTTGGGAACTAAACACCGACTTAAAATACTCCAAAATAACTTTCTCTATCCCTAAAGGGGACTCCATGCGATATGCTTATTGTCTTGGAAGATCCCTCCTTCTCCATCTAACAATTACATTATTCATGAATGGAGACTCCCTTCTTAATGGTGTCATCTCTGGGATGTATAGCCGTTAGGTTGTATGGTTTAGTTTCTCTTTTTTCTGCTCCCTCTTTGCTGAGGAAGTTGCTTTGTTAGCTTGTTAGCTTTTTAGCTACTGTTTCTTGGTGTTTGTCTGGCTTTTTTTGAAGCCTGGTTTCTTCTATATATTCATTCATTTACCCAAAAAAAAAAATTATTAAATTCAGTTTAGTCCCTCGAACTTTAGGGCTAAAATCAGTTTGGTCCCTGACTTTTTTTTTTAATCAAGATGGTCCCTGCACTTCTAATTTCCATCACCTGAGTCCAAATTTCAAAATTGGCTCAAAAGATGATGTCATGTGCTGAGTTGGAGCCGACACAGGGGCCCACTTTTCAGATTTTAGAAGGGCAAAATGGACATTTCTAAATTAATCTAATTTCTAATTTTTTGCTCTAATTTTCTCTATTCTCTCTCTGTCTCTCTCTCTCTCATCTTCCTCTCTAGATCGACGACCACGAAAACCCTTCTACCACTTCCACCTCCACCTCCCTTCGATCTGAAGCTCCACACCACGCCATCTTGCTCCTCGTCCTCCTCCTCGATCAGAATCGGTGGTGTAGGCACAACCTTCTCTCTATCTCCCCAAACCCGATTAAAGCCCTAATTTCTCACATTCACTCAATTCCATCAAATGTCACCCTCGGTTAGTTTCTCCATGACCTCCGAGTTGAGCTCCGGCGATGAAAACTTCGACCCGAAGCCCAACCAGATTCCAAAGTGAAGGAATCGATCGAGGGTTTGGGGTGTGATGGAGGTGGTGGTATTCTGTGGGCGAGGACCAAATCGGAGCTGGAGGCCGACGGGCCAGAGAGCCCTAGCAGCAGCGGTTATGTCTGCAGGTGGGGCACTCCTGACCTTCGTTATCTGTGGGGAAGTCTGTTCTTTTGGGAGGCCTGTGATTTGGATGTGCCCAGAAAGAAGAGGTTTTGGGTGTAGAGAGAAGATTTGGGGGCCGACCATTTCGGTTTGGGAGTGCTGCTGGTAAAGCTCCAGTCAAGACGTTCGGCGGCAGAGGACGTAGTGAATGTCATCGTTGCAAGCGGTGCAGTTCCAGCTTTGGTGAAACATCTGCAAGCGCTGCCGTCGACTAGAGTTTGGTGGAGAATTTCAGTGGATAGTGGGAGCGTGTGAGGTGTGAACCCGAGAGAGAGAGAGAGAGAGAGAGAGAGAGAGAGAGAGAGAGAGAGAGAGAGAGAGAGAGAGAGAGAGAGAGAGAATAAAGAAAATTAGAGAAAAAAATTAGAAATTAGATTAATTTAGAAATGTCCATTTTGCCCTTCTAAAATCTGAAAAGTGGGCCCCTGTGTCAGCTCCAAGTCAGCACATGACGTCATCTTTCGAGCCAATTTTGAAATTTGGACTCGGTGATGGAAATTAGAAGTGCAGGGACCATCTTGATTAAAAAAAAAAAGTGAGGGACCAAACTGATTTTAGCCCTAAAATTCGAGGGACTAAACTGAATTTAATCCAAAAAAAAAATCCTAGAAAACGCAGTAGAAAGTGAGAAAGCTACTTTGATCTTTCTTAGGGTCAGCGGAGAAGAGTAAAATCGGTGCAGTATTCTATAGGCGACGTGGCCTCGTGGTCGTTGACGGTTTTGCCTTTCTTACTTCTTGGTATTCAGACTTCGTTCTTACCAGGTTAATGCCACCGTACATGTACCAGGGTCTAAAGCTCTAGAGAGTTTTGACACAAATAGACGGTCAAAGTCATGTATGGGGTAAGTCTAAACGGGAGAAAATCTGTAGTAGAATAACACTATCACGAGTATCCCTAGTAAAATCTCTAGTATGATCCTTGATTTTGTATTCATGTGGGCTACATGCAGCATGATTCGTTACAAACTCGCTTAATTGTGGTTATGATGAGATTGGTTACTTAACTTCTCGACCACTAAGTCTCTGATTTGAGTTAGAGGCCCTAAAATTGCTCTAGTTCATGTCATGAGTTTTTAGAGCCTTTGATCCAGAGTAGGAATATTATGTCAGAGAATTTTAGCCCTCAAGTCTTGATAAGCCTTGGGTACACTATTAAATATTTTTTAATAAATTGCATGTATATTGAATTAGCAACTCGACCGTTGAATTAGAGTTATGATTCATCTCTAGCTATCGACCCTTTTTATCTGCTTTTCTTACCTTTGTTTCCTCTCTTTTTTTAATTTAGTTCTTATAAAGCTTTCATTTTGTTTCCTTAAAAATTAATTTTACAATTTTAATTCTCAATTTCTAATGACCATTTCTATCTCATTGTAAATAACCATTCATAAGTTCTTAATTTTAATTAGGTGTTGGTGTGAACTAAAGCTAAGCATTGTTAAAGCTTAATGTCTTAGATTTGACATGTAAAGTTACAATTGAAAAAGTAACAAAGTATGAGAAAATATGTCAAAGTCATCACCATGTCAAGTCTCAAAATTTGTAGCTAATATCGGTTTCAAATAATAAAAAGGCATTGCCATCAATTCAATTAACAGTTACTCTAAAAAACCGGACCAAAGAAAACATATATATGTAAGAATAGCATACCCAAATCATTAACTGATTCATGAGTGGAGATTACTTGATTAGTTAAACTACTCCCATCTTTCTAGCCTTTTTTCGCTTGCACAAGTTATGCAAAGTTCAAACTACGTGTGACAATTTTCAAAATTAGCTACATGTTTGAGAAGAAAATTGCAATGAAAAATCTCTAGAGAACCAGCTCATCAAAACGAAAAGATCAGGCACTGAAATTTCCATATTATGGAAGAAAAAAGAAAAAAAAAAGGTCAATGTTTGGTGAGAGGGGACAGGCATTATATATTAGGAGATCGAGGTGTAGTCGTTAAGCTAGCAATTAGCATTGTCATTGTCCATATTAAACGAACAATTCTTAGGTTCGCCCCTAGGGCGAATGAGCAAATTCACCATCTCTTGCGATTAACGCATAATAACTTTATAATTTTCTAATCCAACCATTCATGTTGTATAACGTAATATAAAGATTAGGTCTGTAAAAAATCAATCAAATTGAAGACCTTTTAGTTATTCATTTCTATGAAATACATGGACGGTTCATCATAGTAGTAGTAAGTGTTGTTAGAACCATCCATTTGTTTAATTCAATTAGATAATTAAACGATTTCTGATTCAATTGATTTTTTACAGAGATGATCTTTAAAGGATAGTTTAAGATATAGACCGTTAGATTATAAATTTAGTTAATTTCACCATAGTTTTTAACCCGATCGAATTGCTTAACCGTAGTAACTTGTATATCCTCTTGGTTGACCGATGACATGATGACCGCGAAACGTGCTTATTTTTTTCACATCATGTTTGTAAATATTCTATCGATGGATGTGCGTGGACATAAGATAAAAATTAATTACAAAGACATTGACCTCTACCAATTTGTCTACTAAGGTTATATGACTTATACATTGCATTTAAATTGTTGAGGTTCATTCTAAAGAAACCATGAAGTGGAAAATGAATTTGGAGAAACCATCCGCTCGATGGAGAGATTGTAATGTTTCATGGTGGTTGTCAAAAATTCAGCCAATTTGGTTCTCGTTTCGAATTTGATCAACTAGGCCAAACTTAGTTACTTTTATAAACCTATATTTATATATCATACACTTCAAAGAACATCCTCTATCAATTTAAAGAAAATAGAAAAACTGACCGTTGGATGAGATTATTGCAATAAATTAAGTGTGGTTAAAAATTAGACAATTTCACCATAGTTTCAAACACAATTGAATTGCTTAACCTTAGTCACTTGTATATCCTCTTGGTTGACCGATGGCGTGACGACCGCGAAACGTGCTTATTTTTTCACATCACGTTTGTAAATATTCGATCGATGGATGTGCGTGGACATAAGATAAAAATTCCAATTTTAATTACAAAGACGTTGGCATATACCAATTTGTCTCCTAAGATTTTATAACTTATACATTGCATTTAAATTGTTGAGGTTTATTCTATTGGAGGGCAATAGACCTCTATTGGGAGCAATAGAAGTTTTCAGAAAATTTCGGTGGCCGGCAGTCGGTGACCGGATTCCTGCCACCGGTGACCGAATTTCGGCTAAAGTTGACCGGAATCCGGTGAAAGTTGGCCGAAATCCGACAGCCGGTGACTGGAATCCGGCAGCCAGTGACCGTCTTCGGCGAAGTCTCCTATGGTTTCTCTCTCTTCCATTTTTTTTTTCTCTCTCTCTAAGTAACAAAGGGGTAATGGTAAAATTGTATTAAAAAAAAATAAAAAGCTTTAATGGGATATTAGGGAATACCTCATTTAGAGTGTTTTGGGTAAGAGGGAATTAAAAAAACTTAATGGGGTAAGTGGGCAAAAAAATCCCTAGAAATGGAGTAAATGGACAAAAACCCTAAAAAGAAATGAAATACCAAAATCAAAAGAATACAAAAAGAATGAAACATTGAAATCAGAGAGTAAGAAGAATGTAACATCTAAACCAAAGAACAAAAATATCGAAACCGAAGAAAAAAGAATAACACTGTGATTCTTTCTTTCACACTCTCGTCAACATGCATCAGTAACTAAAATATGCAGCAACAGACAGAAGTTGAAAAATGTGACCATCAATTTCAAAATCATGGCAAGACTATATGCATTCCATATTATTATAAAAACAAATTAAAAAAATAAATTGAAAACCATGAAGGAGCAACAATCATGACAATGTCATTGATAGCATGTATGGTTAGATTCAACCGCCTTGGAGAGTACGTACTATTATCAAGGATATCATCCAAATTTCAAGAACATTTGAAGACATTTCTTTTAAACACATTTGGAGAGAACCAAATTTCCTTGCAGTCTCAATAGCTCACCTTGGCCATTCTATTCCTATTGCAAGTTGGAATAGTGCTCTGCCTACTTCGGCTTCTCATGCTTTTCAGTTTGATTTTTCTGAGCTAGGTTGTATTAGGGGAGCTACTTTGTAGAGAACAATCATGACAATGCACACCCTAATTTCAAAAACCCTAATTTCAAAAACACAATGCACTGTTATTTTTATGTTGCATAAGCTGCCTGCCACTCCCACTGACAGGACACGATTGACACTCACTATTCTTCATTCCCATTCTCAGCCTTTTCAACTTTATTTCTTTAAAATATCATCAGCTTCATCAATTTCAGAGAAGCATCTCTTCTTGCTTGTCATTGGCAATTTCAAAGCCACTTCTTGATGTTCATGAGCTCCATCAAGTGGGGGTGGGTTTAATCAGTATTAGAGTTAGAGAACACATAACAGAAATAAGAGGCAGTACCAGCAGTGGCAGAGGTTCCTTTAGCATGATGATTCTCGGCTTCTGCATCCGCTTCTGGTTGCTCGCCTTTAGGAGTAAGAGCAAGTTCACCCGTTGGGTCACCAGGTCACCCACTATTCACTACTTTTTAGTGTTAATTTCACCCTCTGGGTCACGAGCACAGTGTATTTCGTGCCCTGGGTCACGGGCACAGTGTATTTCGTGACCCAAATAATGAAAATATACACTAAAAAGCAGTGAATAGTAAGTGACCTGGTGACCCAATGGGTGAACTTGCTCTAATAGACCTCTTCTTTTAGGGAAAACCAAGTAGAAAAGCTGCTTCTGATTTATTTTTTGCACAAATGTTTTTTAAAGGGTAATTAATAAAATGAACGGTCTGGCTGATGAAGGACAACAGAAACCATAAACCCTCCTAAAATAAGTTATGTGTGTCTGCTTGCCCATAGGACCAAACTTTTTCTGGCCTTTCAGTAGGATATGAGACTAATATATTCATGATAGGGACAGCATTGCTAAGAATGCAATGCATGGTAATTCAAGTCCTAATGCATGCTGCCTCTCACCACACAATTATGTGCAAGAAATATTGGAATACTAAACTACTGTCATCATATCTTCACAAGGAACACAAAAACTGAACAATATAATAAATAAATAAACAGGCTCATGTTTTGGATTATCCTAAATAGTTGTTGAAATTCAAATAACTTGACAGATATAATTCAGACAAAGTGATCATTAACAAATTGGCAAAGTTTCATTACGCGACACATGTAATAATCACATGACTCAAACACCTTGCAGAATGTTATTTTCTTATTCAAGCCTTACACTTGCAGGGTGGTACCAAATATGTCTTATATTAATGTAGATTATTTTCTTATGAACATAAATCAGCATGAAATTCAAAGGGAAGAGAAAATAGGGACACCTGGCAAGGTGACTCCTGCGTCTACAATGTAAATATTGCCCGAGACATATTCAGAGGAGTCATGTATCAAATAACGAACTAGTGATGTCAATGCTGGATCTGAAGTGCCATATGTTCTCAAAGGGACAGTCCTCATAGCCACATTGTGTAGCCAATCCTTTTGCATAAGACCCTCTGTAATTTCAGATCTGAAAAGCCCAGGTGATATTGCATTCACTCTGATCTTGTGTGCCCCCAACTCCACAGCCATGACCTGTTAAACATAATACAAAACAGTATACTTCCATCACTCTACCAACAAATAATATTTTTAAAGTACATACCCATAAGAAAACCCTAAGATCAACATTGTTGAAGATTATGACAGTTAAAAAAAAAAAATGTTAAAACAGAATGCTATTATAATGCTATGTGTTGAACAGCCAAAATTGAGGACGTACAATACAATACCAAAAACAAAACTTGAGGAAAAGTTTGTAAGTATTATGCTATATGGAGCAAATAAGCCAAACAACTTCAAGTCCACTATACTATACAAGACCAGCAATTTAGCTTTTAAACAGTTGTAAGTTGCAACTACTGAACTAAAGATACCAAGAATCAAAACTTGCCTTCAACAAACAAGGGTGATATAAGGAAAAGTAGAAGGCAGAGTCTTATAGGCCCACTTGCAATAAGCCTTTATTAAATTATAAACAACTGAACTACTTGTAGACCCAGTTCTGTTTTGAAGTATAAGCTCTTATAAATCCATCCCTCCACAATTCATAGACTTTGTAAGTTGTCTTCTTTAATGCTAATGTTGAGCAACATTCACCACCCAACATGGCAGGCATCACTTCAAGTACTCATGTTTCATTGCCAAACTCCATAAATCAAGCTACTTACACAAATATGACTCATTTCTCTTGAGTTGATGATAATATTCAAATAATTTGTACTCCCAGTGAAAATACCTTTGACAAGGTGTTCACGCCAGCCTTTGAGCAATTGTAGGCTAAACCTCCAGGCAAATATCCACGATTAAGACCAGCAATGGAAGATATATTAATGATTGATCCTCCCTTATCTGCATCACGCATGCATAGGGCAACATATTTTGACACCAACCAGGTCCCAGTCAAGTTTGTCTTGAAAGTGCTGTTCCACTCCTCCTCAGACAATTCCAATGGAGACGCCACATTACCTAAGGAACAGAGATGGAAGTGAGGATGAGAACTTAATTTGAGAGGAATTTTAATTTAAGTGGTTGACATGGGCTTTACCAGTTAAGTTTAGAAAGTAAAAAGTTGGACCCGTGTGTAATCATGTATCCAAAGAAAGACAATGTATGTTGCCGGAAAATAAGATAAGTAGGGAAGCCTGTTGGTTTGTGCTGTATCCAGCACTTGTGAGTTGGTGTGTGCACAAATATATGTTTGTCTATACATGCAGGTGCATAAATATCACACCCAAGTACACCGAACCCTAATATAAATGTTGCTTAACAAATCACATGTAATCAAACCCATGTAGGTATGATCGTCTAATTCCAAGATCACAACCTAAGACAACACATGGATTACCATCTTTCTTCACAATAAAACAACACAGCTGCAAGGTGACAACACACCGAAACCCAAGAGGCCAAAATGCAAAGACATCTAAAAGAAATTCAAACAGGACAGGACAGGCCAGAAACTTTCTCTAATGGGCACAATTTCAAACAATAAATAAGAATAATATTCATGGAATGCAAATATCCATTGCTTAACAGAATAGTACAAATAATCTAATAATGATGCATATACAATTCCAATGGTGGAACGAGATGAAGTTGTAAAAGAATGAACAAATGAGTTTACATGTGAGAGGCCAGGATCAGGAAAAGATGATATCGATTTGCTTTTGGGTATCTGGTTTTACTTGAGTAACGTTTGTGAGTGAAGGTAACTTAATCAAATTTTCATAAAAAAAAAAAATTAAAAAAAAGGAATCAAGAGTTCAGTTGGCTTCTCGTGTAAGTTATCTAAGAGGCTCACTAATGGCAACTACTTGGCCCCTCTATACTCACTGAAGGCTCCCACCAGTCTCACAAACAAATACTTTCTTTGATAATTTATTCCCAACTTAGTGCGAGTTGAAGCTGCCTCCCAACAAAAGATCAGAAAAGCACAAAATAAAAAACTTAGTGACCAACTCCTAAGCAATGCTAAAAATTACATCCTTTTCACCAAAAAAGAAGAGAAAATAAAAACATTTATCATAGAAGCTGACCAGAGTAAAGCCAGCAAACAGCCTCCAAATGTTAAAGCTTCTCGATTAGTCTCAAAAACAGAGAAGCGACTTCGAATGTCAAGCATATATCTAGTTATACTCACGACGTGAATCAGCATTGAAGGCTTTATGTCACCCAAAACAGAGAGTGAGCAACTCTTTCCAAGCACACTTGACTAATCTCACTCGACATCAGTACTTTGAACAAAGATAGAATCGATATCTTAAAGTGCCGAAGAACATGAGCACATAAATCAGCTCAAACCGAAAGCATTTTACAATATTAAACCACCACATCTAACCATAGCATTATGTATAGAAAGCTGTTACCAAATTCCTACATCTCCAGACAAACCGTAAGTGCCAATGCAACACTTCAATATTCCAAATCGCTTTGAATTTACCCTAATTCCTAAAACATATAACGAATCACCAAGGGATATGAGATTTGAGTTCAGGAGCAAATTCAATAATCAATTCAAAATTCTCAGAGATTTCAGATTAGGAAAAAAGTAGAGATGAAAGGCAAGCAACCTCTAACACCGGCATTGTTGATGAGGGCATCGATGCGGCCAAAGGCATCCCAAGCCTTCTGCACAGACTTCTGAATAGCAGAGCCGTCGGCGCTGACGTCGAGCTCGACCGCGACGGCCCTCGGCTGCGGCGGCGCGGTGGTGGAGAGCTGGTTGATTTCATCACAGATAGACTGGAGGCGGTCGACGCGCCGAGCCGCCGCTACAATCCGGCAGCCGGCTTTGGCCAAATCCAAACAGAAGTCACGGCCGAGGCCGGAAGAGGCGCCGGTGACCATGACGACCTTGTCGGGTAGGTCGCGCCATGGCTCCAGGTGATCGGAGACTTGCCTCGCCATTGCTAAGAGTGAATGGAACAAAGCGGAAAGATGGTGTTTAGTGTATAATAATCCGTACACGTGGAACTCCACTGATGGTGGGTGTTTGACTAAGACCCACTAGTGTTGGACTAAATAGTTTGTTAGAAAAATAAATTTTAATTCCAAATTCAAACTCCAATTGATTGGAATGAAGGACACTTGGAAGGCGTTCGAGGAAATGTTTATGACGGTGAAAATTTTGCCAAAAGTTATTGTAACCTGCTGGCAAATATGGAAGGCAAGAAATGAAACCGTCTTTAAAGGAAATGTAAAGCTTTCCTAATGCAGTAATGGCGGCTTCGGCTGCTACACTTAATAACATGCGTACCGGCTCCCAAACTGGCGGGATGAGGACTACCTCAAACCACTCGACCACAATTATGTGGCACCCTAAACCCTCCAAAGTCCAAACTATGTCAAAATCAACTTTCAGAGAGTCTGGAATGCAAAGTTCTGCTGCAGGTGATTTTGTTATCAAAGATTCTTTTGGCAAACCTCTTGTAGCAGCAGCTAAATGACATGACCGACTCTGAATTTCACTATGAAATCCAAAGTAGCCATGCAGAGCCCACCTCAAAAGAAATTCTACCAAAAATTTGGCAAAACTTTCCCTAAAAGTGGACTACCCACAACCTGTAAAAACTTTATAACACTATTCATCCTCATCTTCCGGAAACGGAAGCTGCTATTTATAGTATCAGACTTTTTCTGAAAAATTATAAAACTGCCACTGCCTTCAAACCCTTATAACTTCTTCGTTAGAACTCCGATTTCAGCGTATTACGTGTCTCTGAAATTGTTTTAACGTGGCTCTACAAGTTTTGTGAATGAAGTTTTCCCAAAAAGTAGAAGAAATAAAAAGTCAACTTTTTAACCCACAAAAAGGTTAAATTAAGGTAAAAGGTGCAACTTTTATTCGTTTGCCGTCTAAATGACAAGTAAACCGGTAAATTTAGGTACGGGGTATAACACTAAGGGTTTTGGAAATACCAATGTCCCGGTAGCTGAAGCAATGGCTTTGAGGAACGGTCTAATTATAGCAAGATAATATGGGTTCACACATATACAAGCTGAAGGTGACTCAAAACTGGTCATTGATGATGTGAAGGGTCATATTCACCCCCCTTGGAGGATTGTAAAGATCATTCAAGACATCCGCAGCTTGCCAATAGTTTTTCTTCTATCACTTTCAACCATGTATTTAGAGAGGCAAACTTTGTAGCTGATGCTGTGGCAAATGTAGGACATAGGTCTTTTGATGGTTTCGTGTGGACTAACCGCCTACCGGGAATTGCCTCTAATGCTCTCCTTTTCGATGTTGTAAACTCCGGATGCCCTAGAGGCTTCCGCTTATAATTATAGTCTTTTTGCATAAAAAAAAAATACTAATAAATAAATAAATTTTAATTCAAAATTCATATTAAAACCATCCGTGAAAGTAGTTCATTACATCTTCTCCTTCATTTGAGGTGAGTCACGACTATGGTGGTATGCCAGCAATTAGTTTAAATTATATCTATGGTTCGTAGTTTAATTTAGTGATCATCTGATATCTCATGGTGTTTCTGGAGGTTATAAAGTTTTGAATTATATTACAGTATAGAGTTAGATTAAGAAATACAAACATGAGAATAGAGTTATCATGAGAACGCAAGCAATTATTCTCATGTTCTCTGCTCGTTACAGTATAGAGTTAGTATGTTCTTGATTTAGAACAAGAGAACTTGAACTTAAGGTCTTATCCAACATCACCAAGAGAAACACTACTAGATTGATACTGATGGTGTATATTGCTGTAAAATGAAATTCGGAATTTATTAAAAAAATTTCAATCAGAATACATACTAACAAAAGGAAAAACTGCAAAAGCAAGAGGACAAAAAATAGGTTAGCAGACTGAAAAAACAACAATAAGCGAGCAGCGGACAAATTTTATTGGGAACCAGGACTCATTAATCATAACTACCAAAATATTGCTTTTTCTGTTAAATGGCCGCCTAGCAATTGTTTTTACATAGTCGTCACAGATTTGATATAAAAGCATATGTGCTTAAACAATAGAAAAATGTTGGCCAAAACAGCTTAATACGCATGCAAACAAGCACATTTCAATCCTCCATTATGCTTTTTTTTGACAAAAATCCTCCATTATTGTCACATGAAGAACAAAAGTCCTCTCACATTCGTCTTCTTCTTCTCCTCTCTTCAGTTCAGATCACTTAGCAGTCTGACAGCTAATGAAGCAAGCCGCCCCAACTATGTTTGATACAAATACAGTGTCCAAATTAGAAAGTTGGTTGTGGTAACCACCAATCAACCGTGTTCAGGACTACAAGAGGTTCTAGCTCTACAACATGAACAGAATGCCTTTCCGCTAGTTTCCACTGGAAAATTCTATAATACATACCTGTATGTCATACACACATTTATAAAAATGACAACAAATTTGTTGTCAAAGTGGTAATGTTGAGTCCTATTTTGAGTAACTTAGTTCTATTGATGGCAATTACACCACCTACGACCTTGTTACAAGTTTTTGAACAAATTTGTTGTCAATATTGTAATTTTTGTTTAATTATATGTAAATAGTGTAAATGAGTATGATAATTTTGTTTTCAATGTTGTAATTTTGATTCATAGAAATTGTAATTTTTGTTCAAATAGATGTAAATTGAGTGTATGATAAACATCACAGTACCATAGCTTGTCCCGTTTCCACTTGGTATTTATAAACCAATTTTTCAAGGACGAATGGCAGTTTGGGATTTGAATATTTTACTTATGGAAATCATTATTCAATGCAAAGGCCAAACAGAAGTTTACCAATTTCAGTCATCAAAAAAATAAAAAAATAAAAAAGTTTACCAAACCTTTGATTTTTGAACGTGATGTAATGAATCTGAAGACAAAGACAGCTAGAGATCCTAACCCTTTATTTAATTCAGGCCGGGTTAGTTTCTGAAGACCTGTTCCATGCATAACCAGCGTTTTGTTTGTGGGTGGATGTGTGGTTTAGTGTAAGAGAACGAGAGAAGAGAGTTCAGACATGAATAGAGGAGCTTGGACTGCCCAAGAGGACAGTATCCTCGTAGATTATGTAAAAACTCATGGCGAAGGAAAGTGGAGCAAAGTTTCAAAGGAAAGAGGTAAGAAATATTTAGACCAAAAGAAAGGAGTATATTTTCCATGGAATTACAACATGTGGTGAAGTTGTGTGTGATAATGGATGCAGGTCTCAAGAGATGCGGGAAAAGCTGCAGGATGCGGTGGATGAACTATCTCAGACCCAATATCAAGAGGGGTAATATCTCACCTGAGGAAGAGGACCTCATCATGAGGCTCCACAAGCTCTTAGGCAACAGGTCTACCGCTGCCTCGTCATCTTTTAATAATGAGAATTTCTGATTCTGGTATTTTATTTCTTCTTTATGGATTGAATTTGTTATAATTAGTGCTGATAGACTATTGGCATCTGCAGATGGTCTCTCATTGCAGGGAGACTTCCAGGGCGAACAGACTCTGAAATCAAGAATCACTGGAACACAGTCATAAGAAGGAAGATCATCAATGACAATAAGAAGCAATGCCAATCAGAAAATAAGAAACAAAACAACAAACCTTCTGACAGGGGCCCCCATTTGCTGCTGACAGACTCTGATACAGTCCATATGAATCCGGTGAAAAATAAGAAGCTTGCTAGTACTGTTCTCCAACAGTCACAGAATGCCGGATATCTTGAAACTGATGTAAATGCAGAACCAACCCAAGATGGAAACTCAGGGAATGGTACAGTGGTAATGGAACCAAAACCTAGTAGTGATGTATCAATTTCTTCCAGAGAGGGTAACCCACCAGACGACATAATGGGTAACTACTTAGAGGAACTTTTAAGGTCCGATATTCCAGCTTTAGAATTCTGGAAATTATGCAACGTACTTTGATAATGATACAGTCGTATAAAGTTAAATTGGTGCAAAAAAATTAGAAGAGGCTTTGTTATTTCCATAGAGACAAGCTAGTGTACTGGTGGGTATGAGATACCCTCATTTACAACTATTTGAATAAAAATTTATAAGTATTTGAACCAAAATTACAACATTGAGAACAAAAGTTACCATATTTATTTACACTATTTACATATAGTTAAACAAAAATTACAACATTGACAACGAATTTGTTCAAAAGCTTGTAAAAATGTCATAAGAGGTATAATTACCATTATTAGAACTAAGATTACAACATTGACAACGAATTTGTTCAAAAACTTGTAAAATGTCGTAAGAGGTGTAATTATCATTATTAGAACTAAGATTATACAAAGTATGACTCAAATTACAACTTTGACAACAAAATTTGTTCTCACTTTTGTAAATGTGGGTATGAGATATCCACCAGTACACTAGAATTTCCCATTTCGATAATCCATCTCCTGATTGTTTAAATCATTTTTTTAGAGACCACTTTCTCCTGCTATAGGGTTCATATATATATATATAATCAAATTTTGCATTTCCTGATTGTAAGCAACTCCAACAGCTTCCCCATATTTTGATTTTTCTCTACTTTAGGGAAAAATGAGCCTCTTTTGCTCCAACAGATTCCCTATAATTTTCCCTATTTTAGAGAAAGTGAGGAAAGAGAAAACCAAATTCCCTATATTTACAGCAATCTCTAAAATTTAAGGAAGAATATGGAGATTTTAGAGATTGCTGTAAAATAGAGAATCTGTTGGAGTTGGAGAAGAAAAAGATGCTAAACCTTTGACTTTTGCTTCCCTATTATACAGAAATTATAGGGAAGCTGTTGGAGTTGCTTATAGGGAAGTAAAAATTAAAATCTTGTTGTAGGAGAATGGAATTGTGTTTATTATTGATAATAGGAGCCCTTTAAATAGAGAGTACGTTACAAGGTACCAAAAAGGTAATAGAATCCGATTACAATTGAATACCTATAACACATTCCTATTACAACTCTAAACCCTAGTTTGTAGAGGCACACATTATGTCGACATCCTTCAACACTCCCCCTTGTGCCGCTCAAACTTGGTGATGACGCTTTGATTGTTGCCTCGTTAAAAACCTTGCCAGGTAACAAAAACCCCGTGGGACAAAAATAACCCTGGTCGAAGGACAAAAAGAGCACAACACGTCCTTCACTCTTCGAGATCGAACATGTAGACATCATGCTTCCCCCTGATGTCAATATCTCCCCCTGATTGCTACAATCATGGGAGTTCGGATAACTTTCTCAATCCGATGCTCTTCACATGTTTCTCAAAGGTGGATTTTGGTAACGACTTAGTAAATAAGTCCGCTACATTATCCTCAGATCGGATTTGGTTCACTTCAATATTTAGAAGTGCTTGTTGTTGCTGATTGTAAAAGAACTTAGGCGATATACGCTTGGTGTTGTCGCCCTTGATGAAACCTAATTTCATTTGCTCAATACAACCTGCATTATCTTCATAAATGCATGTAGGTTCATCTGTGGCAGACTTCAAACCACAAGGTCCTCAAATGTGTCTAACTACAGATCTTAGCCATATGCATTTTCGCACGGCTTCATGTAGAGCAATAATCTCTGCATGATTTGAGGAAGTAGCAACAAGGGTTTGCTTTGTAGACCTCCAAGATATCGCAGTGCTTCCCATGGTAAAGACATAACCCGTTTGGGAGCGACATTTGTGAGGGTCAGAGAGATACCCTACATCAGCAAAACCCATCAATACATCGTTGTCATTTTGATGGAGGGGAGGAGGAGCACGGAAGGTGGCGTTTTGCCTTGTGGAGTCCGATCCCACACTTCCGTTATTTCTTTTCTCTCTGTAGGGATAGAACAAGCCCATATCAATCGTACCTCTCAAGTATCGAAGGATTGTCTTTATGCCAATCCAATGGCGTTGCGTTGGCGCGGGGCTATATCTAGCCAACAAGTTCATAATAATTGAGTTGTCCGGTCTTGTATTGTGCTAAGTACAATAATGCGCCGATTGTACATAAGTAAGCACTTCTACTATTAACACGTCTTCGTCATCATCCCTGGGACGAAACGGATCTCTTTTAGGGCCAAGACTACGGACGACCATGGGAGTGCATCTTTGACTTTATCAAAATGCCTAAGCATCTATTGACACGGTATACAAAATCGTGTTCTCCCAAGGTCCTTCCTCTCAAACTCGGATTTCAGGTGTTCAGCGGTTTTCCTTAACTCACAAGGGTTCCAATTATGTTTATCAACATAAACCGCGACAATTGCAAATCCGAAACTTGTCATGGAAACGCGTGGGCATAGTTCATCATATCCCTTCCCAATCAAGTAGTCACTTTAGTGAGTGTTTCAACCTCGTTGCAAACGTGCTCCGTGGTCTAGAGCCACTTGACTTGGGTAAATGAAGTTCACAAGAACCTTCATTATATTCTGTATCTAGATCCCCATAAAGATACGTAGTGACCACATTTGTAAGCTGCATGTTCAGTTATTTGGAAACTACCAAACTGACAAGGTAGTGGAGTGCAATGACATCCATTACGAGAGAATATGTCTTCTCGTAGTCGATTCCAGGGCGTTTTGTGAGAAGCCTTGCGCCATAAGGCGAGATTATCATCTCTTTTTCTCATCACGCTATCTAACGAAGACCTATTAATGTCAACAGGTTTTATGTTAGGAGGTGTTGGCATCTCAGGCCCGAAATCCTTCCTCTTCGTTAGTGAATCCAATTCAACCTGGATCACATCTTTCCATTTAGGCCAATTTTCTCTACGTTGGCATTCTTCAACGGAGTAAGGTTCAATGTCATTGGTCTCAATAATTCCACGTCCTCATGTACACTAGTGTAGTTCGTACAGATCTCTATATTTTCAGGAATTGGTTCTAACATTGAGGCATCCCCCAACAATGTCTCTTGGACATAACCACAATCCAAAATATTCTCATGAGACGGATTTTGAGTATCAATGATCAATGGATCAAGTTGTGCCAAACTCGCTCTCTTCTTAGGGCGAGAATCCATCGAACCTATGGGTCTCCTACGCTCTCTAGCGGAACCCATGGCCTATGACGCCATTATGCCACCTTGTGGCGTCACCATACCACCATCCATGGTGGTGGTGCCGTACCCATCGACATCCTTGCAGACATGTTTGCAGCAGGTATATGTGATATCGTCACTTTTAGGGGATCGATCAAGATGAGACATAGTGGGGACAGACCACGACAATTCTTGTCGTTCCTGTTGAACATTGACGTTCTAATCTCCCCCTAACGACGGGAAGACTGTCTCATCAAAGTGACAATTCGCAAATCCAGCGAAATAGAGATCGCCTGTCAAGGGTTCTACGTAGCGGACTTATATATATATGCATTCGTTGCAATGACTCATGTTGATGCGCTGTGGCGGCGCAATTGGCACATAAACCGCACACTCAAATATGCATAAGTACGAGATATTAGACTCGAACCCAGTCACTAGCTGTAACGCAAATAAAAGTTGAGTGATTGCTATGAGTCGTAGACGAATTAGCATAGCTGCATGCGATATTGCATAACCCAAGCGAAAATATTGGTGCGCATTACCAAAGTCCGGGCTACCATCGTAGTCTTTTAATGGTGGCTTTTCCGCCAGACCAATTGGGTGTGTACATGGGAATATGATACTTGATATCAATACCCGATGATATGCAATAGTCATCAAAAATTTTCGATGTAAACTCTCTAGCATTATCAAGTCAAATTGACTGAATGGGATGATCTGGGTAGTGAGCCCGTAGCCATATGTTATGTGCTAGGAGTGTAGTATAAGCAGCATTACGAGTGGATAATGGCACAACACGTGACCAGCGTGTTTGCGTATCAACTAACGCCATAAAACATCTATACGGTCCGCAAGTTGGTTGATCCAATCCACAGAATTCCCTTAGATTCTTTGTAAGAATGAAATTATTTCCTCAATCTCCTTTGCATAGGATGGTCTCAATCCTAAAGAACAGGCTTTACAGAACGAAACATGGGCCTTATAATCAACCAATGAAGGTTTTGGTTAAGCCACAATGTCAAAATGGACTTGAGAAGTAGAGAGAGGAGTTTATGGCGTCAATGCCATGTATTTGCCGCAGGGGGTAGGCGGCGCCGACCATGTGTGGCCGGTCTTGCACAATCATGGCGCCATGAGGCGCATGGCCGGTCTTACACGGATCATCATGTCACGACTTGGGTGTCCCAAACGGTCATGCCAAAGCCTATATGTGTCAGAATCCCATAAGTCGTCTCTCATGACATGGTTGGATTCAATAACTCGAATAGTGGTTGCATACAACCCACTAGAGCGACACATAAGTTTCTCTAATACTCGTTTATGTCCGTAGTCATTAGAGGTAATGCAAAGGAACTCTGTCCATTCTCATAATGTGTTTCCACATGAAAACCATTGGCTCTTATGTAATAAAGTTCGAATTAAATAAGGTATGTCCAAGACATTAAGTAAAAGAATCGACACTTTATTAATAGTCAATGATTACATCAAAGTTTCCAAAGTCTAATCCATAATAAAAATCAAACTTAGACAAATCGTAGTCACTCAATCTGTTTGGTAACTCTAATCAAATATGACCAGGAAAGTAGGAAGAGATGTCGGTGGAGCGAGGCTCTCTTAAGTACCACTAATCTCAATTACTTTCCTAGACATCATACTTAATTAGGTGAGCCAAGTGAGAAAGAGTTAAAACAAAATGTCATTTATTGATTTAAGGCATAATTGCCATTACATATTTCTTGGAAAATAAAAGACTATTCGAAATAAAAATCTGCAGCATTTTGTCTTCATCGCCAGATTTAAAGTCTTTTTGAACTCGATGTCTTGATCACCATGACGCGGCTACCTTCTTAGGTACATTGCAAATTCGGGTCCATTGATCAGACGTTCCATATCAGAAATAGACACCATAAAGAGGATTCTCCCTTGATTGAGGCGCATTGGCGCAATTTGCATGGTTCCTAGGACCAGTGGCGTTGGAAAGTGATGACCCTGGCCAACGTTGGCTCCATGGTTTCCAACCCTTCTTCCCTCAAAATCACGGCTCCTACGGTCGCGTGATTGTCGCCTTGGGCGATTACCTTCTCGAGCATTTCGATCGTATGGATCATGACGTCGATGGCGACTTTCTCTAGCCATGGGACGATGCTCTTGATGGCCATCTTGAGGCCTATCAATATCTTTGTTCATAGCTTCAATAAGCTGTTGAAAACTTGTGATCCGTCTTGCATTTATATGAGTCCGAAATAAATCACAGGATCTCATAGCATAGACAGGGAAGGTATTGAGGGTTTTCTCAATCAATTGTTCTTCTGTGATCGTCTTGCCACAGAAGTGCATCATTGTTCTGATGCGGAGGGCTTCCGAATAAAATTGCATGACTGTGTCAAATTCAGAGAAGCGAAGATCTTTCCATTCTGCTTCTGTATTCGGAAGGATGGAGTCACGAACATTGCCATATCGTTCGTGAAGCGCTTGCCAAAGCTTTATAGCGCTATCCTCATTTATGAACTCAAACTGGAGGTCACTATCCATGTGACGTTTCATGAAGGCAAGTGCCCTGGAAATATCCTTCTCAGTTTGAGGGTCTGGAGCTGTTTCTATAGGACAAAGCTCTTGGATTGTATGCAATAAGTCACGAGAAATAAGGTGGAGCTCAACATCCTGAGCCCACGTTAGGTATCTTTTGCCTGCATAATCCAATGGAACAAAATCGAGTATGTTCGAGTTTGACATCCTGAAAAAGGGGTGAAACAAGAACGAATTAGTTTCGGAGCTAAACTTCCATGAAAACTAACAATAATAAGATTTCCGAGCTATGCTACCAAGAAATCGATTTCCAAGAATCTCTTTTGGATTAGACCAAACAATGATGTTTTTAATATGGTCACAATTTGATGCTTTATGGACGCTCTTAGTCCAAGCATTATGAACACCCTTAGTTCATACGAACGCTTTTAGTTTGTTTAATTATGAACACTCTAAGTTCATACGAACACTCTTAGTTCGTTAAGCGCGAATCCCCACAATTCCGCTTTCAAAATCATGTTCATATTATACAAATCCTGCAGCAAAATAAAGGAATTTAAAAGACAAGAAAGCAGGAACTTTAATCGTAAAAACTTACTTGATAATTTAAAGCTTTGCTTCACGATACTTTATACACGCGCGTGTTGATGCAGGCGTGTAGCTAAATTAGGATTGCCGGAATCGGGTCGGAAATTGGCAGTTGGTGGGCTGCCCTTCTCCCTTCCCCCTTTTTTTCTTTCTCTTTTCGCAGCCCAGGCCCGCTTCCCCCTTTTTTTTTCTTCTTTTCTTTCTTCTAGGCCGGGTCCCCGTTTTTTTCTTTTTTTTTTCTTTCTTTTCCTTCGCGTCTTCTTCTTCTTTCTTTCCTCTATTCTTCCTCCTCCTAATCTGCAGCGATTGACTGTGGGAGTAGGTGGGTGAAGCAGATGAGCGCAAGACGAGGCTGAAGCAGGTGGGTGGTGGCCTGGTCTAGGCTGGAGGCCGGTGGGAGGCTCTGCTGCAGTTCGCCGGTGGGAGGCTTCTGCTGCTGCAGTTCGCCGGTGGTGCTGCTGCAAATCGGAGGTGCTGCTGCAAATCGGAGGCGCTGGAATCCGGACGTGCGAAGCGGGGGCGTTGGGTTGTGCGCAGGTGAGGCCGGTTTGGCTGGGCAGCGATGGGCTGGGATGCAGGCTGCTGCGCAGGTTGTCGGCTTTGCGGTAGGAGGCTGGGGCGTGCGCGGCTGCAGGTAGCAAGCAGGCGGGCTGGGCAGTGCGGGCAGGTGTGCAGCGCGGGCTGTGCAGGGAGGCTGCGGCAGTTCAGGGTTTTAGGGTTTTTTTTTTCTTTTGGGCTAGGATTAGAACTCGTGCTGATAACGTGTTGTAGGAGAATGGAATTGTGTTTATTATTGATAATAGGAGCCCTTTAAATAGGGAGTTACAAGGTACCAAAAAGGTAATAGAATCCGATTACAATTGAATACCTAGAACACATTCCTATTACAACTCTAAACCCTAGTTTGTAGAGGCACACATTATGTCGACATCCTTCAACAAATCTCTAAAAAAAATTATGCTCCAACTCCAACAGATTCTCTATTTTATAGATTCCTAAATCCTTCCCTAAAATTTTACAGATTGCTGTAAATATAGGGAATTTTGTTTTCTCTCTCATCACTATCTCTATTTTAGGGATAATTATAGGGAATCTGTTGGAGCAAAACAACCAAAATTTTCCCAAAAATGGAGAAAAATCAAGACATGAAGAAGCTGTTGGAGTTGCTCTAAGATTGGATCATTCACCTCTACTAGAACATTTGGCAATCAACCTTTTAAAGGATCTTCCAATTCAGATGATGAGAAAATCTTTCCTTTATGTTCACAAATTTGGGAGCATGGAAATGATAGTCTTCATCAGTTGGAACTACTGCATCCTAGTCATGTTCTTAACTGTGGACCTAGAGCAGTCATGGATTTGCATTCCATGGTCGACTCTCACTAAAACCTTTTGGGAACTATACCACATTATACAGAATTTGCTGAACCTAATTGTATAAGAACTAATTGCAATGGCTCTCTGATCAACCTCCATGCACACAAAGGCTGTATAAGAACTAATTGCAATGGCTCTGATCAACCTCCATGCACACAAGCATTCTAGCTACAAGCATAAAAATGGCAAGTCAAACTATTTTCCGGCTAATCAGTCTGCAGAATGGTATATACTCTCATAGTAGTGATTCTAGTAAGCAACTAAATAAACCACTCCATAGCTACTTGCTAAGTCAATATAATATAATATTATAGTAATAGTTAGCTGAAGCAGGATAAACCCAAAATTGAAATAATATGTTTTGGAGGAAACAAAACATTGCCTGGACAATTGAGGTACAGTTCACTAAGCTTCTAATCATTGCTATCTTCATCACTATCACCAGGTTCACCCTCCATAGTCCATATTAGAGTCGAAAGAGTGAAGGCAATTTCCAAGCAGCTCTCTCTGCCGGAAAATGAGCCATTTTAGTATAGCTAAAGGTCACTACAGTCACTGCAACTTTTTGGTCTGAACTTCAGTCCCTGCAACGAAATTACACTAATTCTGTCCAGATCAATTCCAACGTAAGTCTAACAAGCTGTCAAAAGTAATTCATTTTTAAGTAATAATAACAATTAGTTGGATTTCAGTGAGATTCTCTTACAAAGAATGATCCTTTTTTCGTAAACAAAAGGCCAATCATTACAAGTCAAATACTAAACCGAATGGAGTTCTCAATATTATGACCACAATTGAGAGTTACGAATTACAGAATTTAAGAAACTATATTTGATCACAAAGAAAAGCCTATAATGAAAAACATTGTAGCTAAGTTAAACTTAGTAATGTTACATGTCGTAAATCAGGTCCTGAATTAATCAAACATGACTCAAGGAAAATTCAGAGCATGCAACCCCAACACTGCCAACCAATATAAAAGGCCTGGAGAGAATTGCACGTAAATTGGTCGAAGTGGAGCCCTTTACCTTCCTCCAACTTGCAGATACATGACGTAGCCTATGTCATGCTGTTCTTCCTCTCTGTTGTGAATCTTCTCTTGATCGAATTTGATTCCACTGGAGTCCAACAAGATTCAACTTTAATCAGTTTTCACCAAGTCCAAGCTGTTTTGAGCCGCAACCCTCAGTGAACTCCACAACATCATTTGTCCTTTGGTTGAATTTGAATCATATTAGTTTGAGTCACATCCACTCTTCCCTCTCTTCTATGTATAAACTTCAGCCCCAATAGGATAAGAAAATCCATGGAAATCAGATACTGAATTAATATAGTGACATTAATTCTAATCAGTCTTCAAATGAGATATTACCTAGTTAGGTAATCCGCATCAACTGGTTAGATGGATGAAAATGCTACAGTTCTCCTTGATACTTGCTAGTGCACCATTGTTTCAGGCCCTGCCTGCATCTTGATCAAGATGAATCGATTTTTTTCTAGTTTAGCAACCAGCATATCTAATTTGGTCTTATACACATTTTCCCTAAATTTCTTAGTAGTTTCTAATCACTCCTCCGTGCTGTTCTTTGAATACAGTTGCACATTTAATCTAGACATGTGGAAGGTCCAGTACTGTAAAATCTGAGGAATATACCTTACTAAATAGGGGGAAAACTGAAACCCCATGTTTTCAACTTGAAGAAAATTTGACCACTATGATTTATATTCTGCTTCTCCAGTGATGCTAAATTTAAATCTTTGTCAAGGCAGGGCCAAATTTCTGCTAAATGACAACCATATAACCATTTCTTTGAGCACTTTTTTGTTTCTACAGTGAAATTTCAAAAAAACAAGTAAAAGGAATATTATTAGAACAAAACAACAAACCTCCGGGGATGTTGTGGAAACTTGACAGTAGACGGAAATGAGAATTTGGGTCACATCGAGACTCTGTCTTTTCCATGCAACAAAAAGCTTCAGCTACTAAGGCAAGAAAATCAAATGCAATGGAAATTAGATATTAATTTTTGTAACATTATAATACAAGAACTACAAATGCAAATTTAACCTTTCAACTGTTAAATAGAAATGCTTCAGATACAGATGACAAATGGCAAAAAGCTCAAGGAAGCTTTGGAAATAGTCATGCATCAAATGTGTTATTCAATATGGCATTCATAAATTTCTTACGCTATAGTTGAAGCATGTTCTGACAATTAAATAATTGGAATACATAGATGGTCCAATTTGTTGCTTAGAAGTATTTCTATAAGACATTTTTATGCAAGGAGGAGAAGAACTAAAGCATATATTTTGTTGGGCTAAATACTAGTTAGTACCCTGTGGTTTAGGTCCAAAATCAATTCAGTCCCTGGACTTCTAATTTCATCAAAAACACCCCTGCACTTTCAATTTTGATCTAATAGGTCCAATTCGTTAATATTCTTTCAAATAGTTGGATTATTTGTTGAAAAACTATTTATTTTTAATAGTAGGACTCACTCCTAAATTGACAATGCAGACCACCTTGACACCACATCATAAAATATAGGCCATATATGATCCACATTAACAAGTTAAATAACTCAATTGTCGGAAAACTAACAAATTGGACCTATTAGATCAAAATTGAAAGTGCAGGGGTGTTTTTGATGAAATTAGAAGTTTAAGGACTGAATTGATTTTGGACCTAAACCACAGGGTAGTAATTTGTATTTAGCCCTATTTTGTTCCTAGCATATGTGTATACATATATACATTTATATATGACTACTTAACTATTACAGAGGATCACTTGAGATTATGGAACCTAGTGACATACTGACATTAGAATTTGATGACTAGAAACTAAAAGTACTCGTTAAACGACTACTTAGGATCACTTCAGATGATGGTGATAAATTACCTAATGTATGTAAGAAACTGACCAACCAGTTAAAGGCATGCCAGAAATCAAGAGAAGTGTTTATATCTGCCTGACATCCCACCTGCATAGAATATGTTAAACAAGATCGAATACATTATTTATCTATCTGGAGTTAAATCATCTTTTAATTCAGAGCTTAGCAACCCACATTTGTAATCCTGGGATTTCAGTATGATGCAATTACCAGCAATTATAGTCTTCTCTTATTAGATGACAATCAAATGTTGGTGGGGAGGTCAAGATCTGAATATATATCCGTGATGATGCTCAATTGACTGTGGTACTCTTATTATATGGTCAAGTAATGAACTTGGGGATTGTGGTGAAAGTTTTCTCTCCTCTTGATATCAAGGTGACTTTGTGTTCATATCTCTTCACTAAAGGAACAGTCCTGACCATAACAGAAGGAACTTGTAACATTATGGACCTGCAACATTATGGATTAATACGTTGACATAAATAAGATTCCAAGTTCTATAACTTCAAAGATACAATAAACACACAATTTGTCATGCAAATTTAGGTCCGTTAAATTACAAGCATGAGAGTTCACTGAGTTGTCCATATATATATGGAAACCTCCATAACTTAATGGTGCATCTTGCATTATAATAGTAGAACTCATTACGAAGGGTTACTTCTAGCATGACTTATTACATACCTATACTTTACAAAGAATCACATAATCATTCAAATGGACGCCTCAATGCAAGTTTCCAAAATGGTGTATCTCCTGCATAGTGTGTTGATCAAGACAAAATTCATAATTAAATTATGTTTGGACGGTAGAAGAAACCACAGACCAGCATATATACTCATAAGATTGAATAAGAATGTGAAATATTAATATTACATGCAATTTGCTCAGAACTTAGTTGCTCTGCTACCTTTGCTCTATTTGCAGAACCTCATCAATCAGTTGGACAACTTCAATTATGCTTAAAGCTACCTGTACATAAATCTTTGTAAGATTTGATTCTACAATAGAATGAATTTTAAACTACATAAATATATATATAGATGAATTTTAAACAAAGTTTTCTCTGCAGGAATACATGAATATATATATATAGATTCATCAATTAATTACATACCAGAATAGTTTGGCTTCCGGAAATTAACCGTATGTTACTTCAGTATCTATTTTTCTTCCTTTGAAAAAGGGATCAACTCCATATGAGGTTCCACTAATTGTGACGTTTGGGATGCGAGAGATGAACTCGTCAGGAAGGATGCCAAAGCTCTCAGAACGATGGATGAGAAGATTCTGCAGTGGTGCATTTTGCAGGAGGAAGTCTGGAAGTTGGTTTAGTTTAGGACTCCACAATATGTAAGGAAGAAAGGCGTGGCAATATTGAAATTGATTTCATTGGGGAATTAGAAGAATCCTCTGCCTCTCCTCCTAATTCCCACTTTTCTAAACTCGGCAAGTTGCCAAGAAAGAGTGTTTCCAAACTTGGGAAGGATGACGATGTTTCTTCTTCTACTCCAAAAAATTCAGCTCCAATCTCTTCCAGACTATTGAAGGAAAGAATCATATATGATTAGGAGTTTTTTTTTTTGAACGCGGGGGGTGTCAGTCCATTGAAGTAAAGTAGGAAACATTACAAATATGACTCACCCGGACTCCGGGCAACGACAGAAAGAGTCATGAATGAAAAATCTAAGACAAACCTAGACTAATCAAACATAATGAATCCATGAGATGAAGCTCAAGTGCTGTAGAAACCAAATTCGACACTACCATGATTAGGAGTTTATTGTGTGTGATATTCTGTAATATCTTTAATTAGTTGCTGGAGATGTTTTACTATACTTAGACCTAGAATAGTGGATCTGGTTTGTAATACAATGCATATAAGTTGTACCAAGTTGTAATAGAATGTTAAGACAGTGTTTCTTCACAATCTTGTTTCTTTTCATGGTATCAGAGCCTCGACTCTGAGGCATAATTTGAGGCAACTCAGGCAAGAAGCTACAAACAAATCCTCCATGGCAGGAGACGAAGACATGAAGCTGATCGATAAGAACGCGGCTTCGCCATCACAGAAAGTCCCAGAACCATGGGAGAACTCTAATCATCCACTCTTTCTCCATCATTCAGATCAACCAGTCCTTGTGTCACAGCCATTGATGGAAGATAACTACACAACATGGGTCCAATCTATGAGCATGGCCCTAACCATCAAAAACAAGAAAGGTTTGTTGATGGAACTCTCAACAAACCGGTTGACAACCCTAATGAACAACGACAATGGGATCGTTGCAACATGCTTGTTAAGACTTGGCTGCTAGGAGCCATGTCGAAGGAAATTTCCAGCAGTGTGATTCATTGCAAAGATGCAAGAGGCATGTGGCTTGAATTTCAAGAAAGATTTTCTCATACCAACACGGTTCAACTGTTTCACATCGAGAATGCAATCCATGATTGTGAGCAAGGTACAAACTCGGTCACATCCTTTTTGACAAAGCTCAAAGGCCTCTGGGATGAGAAGGATGCACTTTGTGCGTTTCCCCCTTGCAGTTGTGACACAGCCACAGAAGTGAAGGCTTATATGGAGACGCAAAAGACCATGAAGTTCTTGATAGGGCTCAGCAACAATTATGCAACGATCTGAAGCAACATAATAGGGATGGATCCTCTCCCAAGTGTGAACAAGGCATATGCCATGGCGTTGCGTCATGAGAAACAAGCAGAGGTTTCAAGTGGAAAGTCAATAGCGCCACCCGAGGCATCCGCTTTCTCAGTGAAAAAGACAAGCCGTGATGTTAATCCTACAGAAGAGGTCAAATGTGAGAAGTGCAACAAGACCAATCACACCACAAAGAATTGCAGAGCACACCTCAAGTGTACCTACTGCAACTGGAAGGGACACACCTATGAATATTGTCGTAGGAGAAAGGCTGCAATGGAAGGAGGACAAGCACGACCAAGAGGTAATCATGTGGCTTCCTCAAATGATGACAAGGAGACTATGAACACTTTTCCTTTTTCACAAGAGGAGTGCCAGCAGCTTCTGGGGCTCTTGAACAAAAACAAGCCTGCCTTGATCAATCAAGTTGGTAATGTGCCCAATTATGAGGAACTTTCAGGTAAAGCCTTTTCTATTTCACAAAATGGTAAAGAGACAATATGGATATTGGATAGTGGTGCCACAGATCAGATCGTATGTAATCCCACTCTACTTACTTCATTAAAGCCTGTCCATAATCGTTTGGTCAAAATTCCTGATGGAACCTCGGCACAGGTTACTCATATTGGGACAGTGGCTTTCTCTTCTCATTTTATTCTTCACAATGTTCTTTGCGTCCCATTATTCTACCTAAACTTGATCTCAGTGAGCAAATTAGCTTTTGATTCATATTACATCACCATCTTTCTCAAACAAATTTGTATCATACAGGACCTACGTTCGGGGAAGATGATTCGACGGGAATTGGGAGGGAGGGGCTCTACTGCCTCAATCCATCACGGAAAGGAACATGCAACGTGGTACACACCAAAACACACAACCTTCGGCACCAAAGACTTGGACATCCTTCTAGCAAAGTATTTTCATTATTTCCCTTTCTCGCAAATAAAACTTGTGATACAAGCAATTGTTCTGTTTGCCCTTTAGCTAAACACACTAGACAATCTTTTCCATTGAGCACTACTTCTAGTGAATCTTGTTTTGATTTAATCCATGTTGACATATGGGGTGGCTACCATGTTCACTCACTCTCTGGTGCACAATATTTCTTGACCATAGTTGATGATTATTCAAGGAGTACATGGGTATACCTCATGAAACACAAATTTGAAACACGAACCCTACTCACTAACTTCATTCACTTGGTTGAGAACCAATTCGGTAAGAGAGTTAAGGTAGTGCTGAGTGACAATGGTCCAGAGTTTAAAATCACTGAATTCTATTCATCCAAGGGTATCCTTCACCAAACAAGTTGTGTGAACACACCACAACAAAATGGTGTTGTTGAGCATAAACATAGACATTTACTAAATGTTGCTCGAGCTCTTCTTTTCCAAGCAAATCTGCCCAAACATTTTAGGGGAGATGCTATACTTACTGCGTCCTACCTAATAAACAGAACACCAACACCACTCCTTCAAGGCAAAACACCATTTGAAAAACTCTTTCACAAAGAGCCAAGTTACTCTCATATTGGTTGTCGGTTGTCGTTGTTTTGTGTCCACACATCCCGTGAGACCTAGCAAGTTTGATCCCCATTCTACCGAGTGCATTTTTCTCGGATACCCTCATGGTAAAAAAGGATACAAGGTATATAGCTTGCAAGATAAGAAAGTCCTAGTGTCACGAGATGTAATCTTCTTTGAGGATATTTTTCCTTTCCAAGTCAATCCTGATGTTCTTTCTCCATCAAACACGGGTTTGTTTCCCCCACTAACTCAATCATCCCATTCCGACTTTGACCCAATCTCCACAAATATTCCTAGTGACCCAAACACCACAAATCCCTCTAACCCTACCATAACTCATCATGATCCCACATATTTCCGCTTATCCTCCATCTTCTGATACTCTACCTCCTTCAAACACACCTTCGGATATTAACACCTCCTCAGATCACACACCTATAGATACCAATTCTCCTATGCTGCCGTCACCACCCTCACAACCTTCACCACCCCAACCACGTAGATCTTCTCGACCCACCAAAACTCCAACCACACTGCAGGACTTTCATATTGAAGCAGCTCTCCCCTCACGGACTGGCTCATCCTCTTCTTCGAGCGAGGTCGTACCTTCAAGTACTGCTCACTCTCTCTCTAGTGTATTATCATATGATAGACTCTTTCCTCAGCATAAAGCTTTCACCACTAAGATAACTATCCAGAGAAAGCCTACTTCTTTTTCTGAAGCAGTTCAAGACATCAAATGGAGAGAAGCCATGCAGCAAGAAGTTCAAGCTCTTGAAGCCAATAAAACTTGGAGTTTGGTCTCCCTCCCGGCTCACAAGCGACCCATTGGCTGCAAATGGGTCTACAAAATCAAGTACAATCCTGATGGCTCAGTTGAACGATACAAAGCAAGGTTAGTTGCTAAAGGATACAACCAAGTTGAAGGGATAGACTACAAAGAAACATTTTCACCCGTGGCTAAGTTAACGACAGTCAGAGTTTTACTCAGTCTTGCGGCCATGCAGGGCTGGCACCTCCATCAATTGGACGTCAACAATGCTTTTCTAAATGGTGACCTTCATGAGGATGTATACATGAAACTTCCTCCTGGCTTCGGACGAAAGGGGGAGACTAGGGTTTGTAAATTACACAAGTCACTATATGGGTTGAAACAAGCTTCAAGGCAATGGTTTCTCAAGCTCTCCACCGCTCTTAAGTCAGCAGGCTTCCAGCAATCTTGGTCTGATTACTCTCTATTCATCCGAAACCATCAAGGTCAATTTACAGCTCTGTTAGTTTACGTGGATGATGTTATTTTGGCGGGAAATAGCTTGAAAGATATTACAGAAACAAAACTATTTCTTTCGAACCATTTCAAGCTAAAGGACATGGGACAATTAAAGTACTTCCTTGGGATAGAAGTGGCGAGGTCTAAGCAGGGAATTACTTTGTGTCAAAGGAAGTATGCATTAGAAGTTCTTAAAGATACAAGATTCCTTGGAGCCAAACCCTCGTGGTTTCCAGTTGAACAAAACATAACACTCACACAAGGAGGTGGAAGCTTGCTGAGAGATGCATCCCAATATCGAAGACTTATTTACCTCACTATCACAAGGCCAGATCTTGTGTATGATGTTCACATACTAAGCCAATTCATGGACAATCCTAGGAAGCCGCACCTTGAAGCAGCGCATAAATTGTTGAGGTATATTAAGCAAACGCCTGGTAAAGGAATATTCTTACCTTCCATGGGGCCGTTGGAACTGAGGGCATACTGTGATGCGGACTAGGCTCATTGTAAGGACACGAGAAGATCAATAACTGGTTATTGCATCTTTCTTGGCAATGCGCCCATCTCATGGAAGACGAAGAAGCAAAGCACAGTGGCACGATCAAGCGCGGAAGTTGAGTATCGTTCCATGGCAACCACATGTTGTGAAATAACATGGTTGCGAAGCATATTGAGGGACTTGAACGTTGGACATGCACAGCCAGTTAGATTATTTTGTGACAATCAAGCTGCCATACACATAGCATCAAACCATGTGTTCCATGAACGCAAGAAGCATATAGAGATTGATTGCCATGTTGTGCGTGAAAAGGTGCAGAGAGGACTAATCAAAAAAGTGCATGTTCGAACCAAGGAGCAGCCAGCAGACTTGTTCACCAAGCCACTGAGCTCAAATCAGTTTTCTGCATTGTTAGGCAAGTTGGGTGTAATTAACATACACACCAACTTGAGGGGGAGTATTGAAGGAAAGAATCATATATGATTAGGAGTTTATTGTGTGTGATATTCTGTAATATCTTTAATTAGTTGTTAGAGATGTTTTACTATACTTAGACCAAGAATAGTGGATCTGGTTTGTAATACAATGCATATAAGTTGTACCAAGTTGTAATAGAATGTTAAGACAGTGTTTCTTCACAATCTTGTTTCTTTTCACAGACCATACATGGACTTTAGCTTTACTACTTTAAGGGATGGCAGTTTCCCGAGAGGAGGCAAAACAGAGGAGCTGCTGCGACAAAGATGAAAGACTGTCAATCTGGTTAAATACGACGTCCTCATCCAATTGGGTCATGTGGACGCTTTATACCAACTAATCTTTAAGGACTCCAAATTCTCATGTGGTTGTATCAATTAGTATAGCATCTACGTCCTTGTTTCCCGACACATATAGCTCCAAATGAGAAAGCTGTTCTTTTTTCCTCAGTTCTGCTTTCTCGGCCTTACTTGCTGCATCATCCCCAACCCTTACAACATAGATGGCAAGACGGTGAAGCTTATTCATCATTCTCAGATCTCCTAATGTCAGTGCTTCGGCATCTTCACTACAACAAACAGAAGGGTACCCGTCCAGTGTTCGCAAATTCCTTATACTCCCAATCCCTTTTGGCATTGAAACACAAAACTCAACATGAAGATGCTTCAAGTTAATCAACTTCCCCATATTGTCAGGCAACTTTTTAAGGTACTCACATGTATCAAGCCTCAAAGTTTGCAAATTGTACAAGTTACACACACTATCGGGTAATTCTCTCAGCCTAGTATGAGACAAATCAAGATACCTCAAATGTATCAATTCCCCGATCTCCTCTGGCAGTCGTTCGATTTGGTTGTGCCACAAATTCATTGTCCTTAGACATTTCAACTGTGAAATCAAATTGGAGTCTATGACAGTAATTCTTGAACGAAAAGTTGTTAGGGTACGTAAAATTCTGCAATTCCCAAACGATGATATACAAGATGGAAATGGACCATCGTGTGCTGACATTAAGGTCAAATGGCGAACCTCATTACCTGGTCGTTTCAGTATTTCAGCTAGCACTCGATGGCTCTATTCCATTGGTATCCATAGCCTCCATGGTAAAACACTCATTTTGGGTCAAGTACTGTACAAAATCATGCACAGAATCATGCATTTTGCAACCTGTAATCTCCTTGGTAAGTGCATTTTGCCGGAAAACTTGGAAGAAACATCGCATTACTAATTTAGTAAAATGTAAAAACTTCTCTACCTTTTGTTGCCTCTTCTTTGTTTTCTCCAACACTAAGATAGCCTTGTGACATCCATTGCTGGATAAGGATTTCTTTGTTGAACTCAAAATCTTTGGGATAAGTAGCACAGTACAAACGACAGCTCTTAATCTCTGGAGACAAATCATAGTAACTGAGTAATAATGGTCAAAAAACTTCTTCTTGAACCACTTTTACCTTCCATGTCTCACTATTTAGAACTTCTTCCTATTCTCTAATTGTTTGCTTATGCAACGACAGAGTACCTAAAGTCTTCAGAACGAGAGGCAAACCGTCACATTTTCTAACAATTTTCTCAGCAATATCTCCAAACCCCTTGTTGGACTTATCTTGTTCCCCATCCAGAAATGCAACATTATAGAATAGTTCCAAAGAATCTAAATGACTCAACTTCTCCAAAGTGATCATGTCCCTGGTTGCTCTCATCATTCGAGCAACCTCCTTCTTTCGAGTGGTCACAGGAA
The DNA here is from genome assembly GCF_958449725.1 of Rosa rugosa. Lineage (NCBI taxonomy): Eukaryota > Viridiplantae > Streptophyta > Magnoliopsida > Rosales > Rosaceae > Rosa > Rosa rugosa. Next base: position 15,465,757 of record NC_084823.1, read on the forward strand.
TTCTAATGCCTTCAGAACAGGTTTGCATTAGTACCGGTAACCTTAAACTCTCCCACTCTGTTTGGTCTTCTGTCCACACATCATCTAGCACGAGGAGAAACTTGTTGCCCTTTATTCTTTCTTATTGGATGCTTTCTAACAATTTTTGCAACACATTTGAACTATCTTGAGATTTTATTCCACTGACAAGTTCAAGGATTTTCTTTGCAATCTTGATGACATCAAAAGGGTCTGAGACACAAACCCAAGCTTTGATATCAAAATGGGCTTGAACTTGTGCATCCTTAAAGACTAATTGGGTGAAAGTTGTCTTCCCCAATCCTCCCATCCCTACAATGAGGATGACAAGGCCAGACCTCCCCTCCCTTAACAACTCACTCACCAACCTTTCCTTTTCAGCTTGTCGCCTAAATATGGTCGATATATCGACGAAAGATGAAGTTGTAGGTCGGGGATTATGTTGTTCAACATTGGTTGCAGCAGCAGGCATGGTGGATTGAAAGCTATACTTGTTTTTGTCAATGTAAATCTTAGTTAACTCTTCGTTCAGATCTTTTATTCCACTACCAATCTTATAATGACGAGTTACCTCATTCAATCAGGCAAGACAATGAGTTGCAACAAATTGAGAAACGTACGTCTTTTTCTTGTTTCTCAGCTTCTCGTTTCCCAATTTCAGTGTTCCAAGCATCCACCGTGTCATTCATCTTGTACGACACGTCTTTGAGCTGATCCAACCAGTCTTTAACACCGGGATCCGACACTTGCTTCTTCTCAGCATCATGAAGCACATTCTGAATGAGTTTGAGGGTGCTGGTGAACTTTTCAATGTCCTTCTTGCCATTCAAAACCAGTTTGACCCCTCACTTGTCTGGTGGTAAACTACTGAACCCAATTGTTCAACAAGGAGACTGACAAGTGCCTAGCTCGGCCATTGTTTTTGAGTTGGAAATTGATTGACAAGGGAAACAAAAAGCTATAGAGGATGGCTGTGCTATCCCCTTTCTTTTACCCAGCTTATATATATAGGGCCTAAATTATCTATTCATAGGACGTCAACTAATGAAACAAATTAAACACTCCCATTATATTTACTTTTCAACTGGATCTATGGTTGATCAAAATATTTTCTTTTACCCAGCTTACATAGGACTAAATTATCTAGCAATCGAATCTGATTACAAAAGTCACTCGCATTTTTTATGAACTGATTTGAATGGTCCTATCTTCATGGCTTCATTGTATTATTAATTTCCTTTTCTTGTTTCAAGTCTTTATCCAGCCAGTTGAACTAACATGTTAGAAGCACAGAAATGAGTGCCTCTGCCATTTTTGGGGTTATAAATTGATTCAAGTTGAAGCATAAAAACAAGAGATATATATATATTAGGAATAGAAATGCAGGGATAGTTATGCTGTTACCTTTCTGCTACCTTGATTATACGAATTGTCAAGACCAACTCCAACCTCAACTACATTGACCAGGCAAGCTTCTAGAATGATTGGCTGTCATTTAAATGACAATTATACCGAAATTTCAAGCCCACTTTGCTTACCAGTTAGAGTACTGGCCAGATGATTGACCATTAATATATAATTAAGCAATGCTGACATTGCTTGACCAATAAGAAAAAAGGGGAAATGATCGTTTACCCAATTTCAGCTTAACAATTGCCCACTTGCACAACGAAGAGTTTAAAAACCCCATTTACCCAAAACACTCTAAAGGGATTATTTCCCTTTTACCCAATTAATTCTTTTTAAATTCTTTTTATTAATTTTTGAGACTTTTTTGCCCTTTCCTTCTTTCTCACTTAGAGAGAGAAGTCATCCTCCACCTTGCTAAGCTCCGGTGACCAGTGGCAGCCGCGGACTCCTGTGACCGGATTCCGGCGACCGATGACCGGATTCCGGGAACCAGTAACCGAAATCCGGCGACCGATGATCGGAATCCGGAATCTGGCTATTATTGCCCCCCAATAACCATATTATTGCCCCCAGTAATCATATTATTGCCCCCCAATATTCATATTATTGCCTCCCAAAAATCATATTAATGCCTCCAATAATCATATTATTGCCCCCAATAAACATATTATTGCCACCCAGTAACAAGTTTATTAGGGATCAATAATTAATTAAAAATGAAGATGTTTATAATTTTGAAAGTTTTTATAGGTTTATCCAAATGAATAATCTTATTGTCCCGTAATAATCTTATTATTGCCCCGTAATAATCTTATTATTAACCCCTAATAATCGTATTATTGACCCGCAATAGACATAATAACTCCTTAATAAAACCTTCTTTTTTTTCATTCTTCTTTCTTCTAAGCTTTCTGCTCACAGTATACCCAAAAAAAAAAAAAAGTGCTCTGGGCACCCAGAAATTACTCTGGGCACCCACCAAAGTGTGAGACCGACTCTGTTTTCGCCGGTGCTTCCCCGGCGGCGATTTGGAGGCTGGGGTTGTGACGCGTTCATCTTTCTCGGAAGGCTGGGGTCGTCTTTCTCGGTTGGAAGGAGTGGTCAGGGTGGGGTCGTCTTTCTCGGTTGGAAGGGGTCGTCTTTCTCGGTTCTAAGGGGAGCAGAGTCGAATCGGAGTCGGAGCAGAGTCGAATCGGAGTCGGATCGGCGTTGGGTCGTGGCAATAGGTCTTGGGTCGTTGGATCGATGGTTTGGGTGACGGCGGCGTTCGTTGGATCGGCGATTGTTGGATCGTTGGTGTGAATTCGAATCCGGATGCAGTGACGGAGCATGCTTGGGATCTTGGGGCTGGCTTGGGATGGGTCTCATGACGGAGCAGCCATGGCAGAGAGAGAGAGAGAGAGAGAGAGAGAGAGAGAGAGAGAGAGGGAGTCTAAGACGAGTATTTGAGAAAAAGGGAGAGAAATCGGTGAGGGTGAGGGGGATGTGGGAGAGAGTGAGCAGTGTAATTTATTAATTAAAATAGGGGTAATACTGTCAATATATGTTAGATTGGGCAAATGAGGTTAAAAAATTCTTAGTGGAGCAAGTGGGCAATGTTGATGCAGAAATTGGGTAAGTGGTCACGGCCCCCAGAAAAAATAATCAAGTAAAAAATGATGTGGTGGTGGACAATGATACCATACCAAGGACTTAATTACTAAAAGGACTACCTAGTTATACAGTCTAATGTAGCCAATCATTAATATAACACAATCAGTATTGATTTAAGAGTAAAACCCACCACTAGGGTCAAAACTTTTCTCCACCGGACAAAATGATACTCAACTTTCAAAAGTGATCAAAATGATACCTAAATTTTTAAAAGTGATCAAAATGATACCTAAATTTTTAAAAACAAATCAACTTGATACCCAACTTTCAAAAGTGATCAAAATGAAACCAAAAGTTTTAAAAACAAATCAATTTGATACCTCAGTTTATTTTTTTTAGGGCTAAATACTGGTTAATACTCTGTGGTTTAGGTCCAAAATCAATTCAGTCCATGGACTTCTAATTTCATCAAAAACACCCCTGTACTTTCAATTTTGATCTAATAGGTCCAAAGAATAGTTATAGTTGGATTATTTATTGAAAAACTATTTATTTGATAGATTTCTAATAGTGGGACTCACTCCAAAATTGACTATGCAGGCCACCTCAACACCACATCATAAAACATAGGTCATATATGAGCCACGTCAACAAGTTAAATGACTCAATTGTCAGAATACTAACAATTGGACCTATTAGATCAAAATTGAAAGTGCAAGGGTGTTCTTAATGAAATTAGAAGTTTAGGGACTGAATTGATTTTGGACCCAAACTACGTAGTAGTCAGTATTTAGCCCTTTTTTTTTAACTTCTTTGTTAAATCAAATGCAAAATCAAGCACAAAAATTGAAGTGATTTGTGGTCAGAGGGCCATCAATCATCTATAACCCAAGCTTCTTCTTCTATAGAATTAAAAAAAAAAATCTTCCATTCAATTTCAATTCTACCATCGATCGTAGAAACAAATAAAGTTCGGATGTTTCCCAACTTCTAAAGAAACAAAGAAAAATGGGAAGAGAGAGAGAGGCAGAGATAGAAGAAGAAGAAGAAGAGAATTAACAAAGTAAAATAAAAAATAATTGAAAAATAGTTTTTTGTGTAAAATATTATTATAACCCCATAAAATACTGCACCACACGTGATCAATTTTAACAAAAAGTTACAAAAAATTAAACCGAGGTATCAAATTGATTTGTTTTTAAAACTTTAGGTATCATTTTGATCACTTTTGAAAGTTGGGTATCAAGTTGATTTGTTTTTAAAAATTTAGGTATCATTTTGATCACTTTTGAAAGTTGGGTATCATTTTGTTCGGTGGAGAAAAGTTTTGACCCTAGTGGTGGGTTTTACTCTTGATTTAAAGGGAAAAAAATACAAACAGTACCCAACCTATGGCCGACTCCGAATTTCTGTACCTAAATTTCCAAAACTATCACAATGGTACCCAAGTTATCTAGCCCGACCCAACATATGTACCTGCCGTCCAAGACGGCGTTAACCAGTGTGCCACGTGGCGTATTTGATGGGTATTTGTGTCATTTACTTATTGTTCCTCTTGATCATCTCCTCCGGAAGAATATTCTCCTTCTTCTTCTCCCTTTCCTCCCTCTTCCTCTTCTTCTCCTCCTTGTTCCTCTTAATCTGCCCCTTCAGCTCCGCCATTCTCTCCTTGTACGCCTTCTTCACCGACTTGTTCTTCTCCCTCTCCTCGAATGTCGTCCCCTTCCGACTCACCTGAACCGCCGACGACCTCTGCTTCCGCGTTTGCTTCCACTTTCGCCCGGAGACCTTCCTGGCGATCACGACTGGTTTGTCCGGATTGTCCGAGAAGGACACCACAGATCGCTTCGCCGGAGGTGGGTAGGTGGCGTCGATTTCCATGGCGGCATCTTCGTCGTCGTCAGCGGCTTCGGGGTTCTGCTTGCACTTGTAGGTTTTGCCGCCGAAGCCTTCGTCTAGGCAGCGGAAGTCGATTGTGCAGGCCATACAGTGAAAACTAGGCTTACCCTGCCCAATTCTTGAGTCCCTTTGCTCTCTTCCTCTCTCTGCATCTCTTTCTCTATCTCTCTGATTTGTTCTCTCTCTCTCTCTTCCTGACTTGTTGCAGAATCTTGTTGGGATGTTTTGTACAGTTGATATTGGTTATGTGGTTCGGATCGTTGGGATCGTTGTGGAATTTTACTTTTGTGTTTATTCCTTGGTTGCAGCTATTCATATTTGGGTCATTCTCTGAAGATGAGACCAAGTCATTGCTTCTAAAGCAATCACCGGGGAAGCCGTCGCCTGTGAAGGGTGAAAAGCCAGTGGAAACAAACGTATTGCAGTTTGGTTCGATAGATTTTGTTACGGATAAATCTTTAGTTTAGTTGAATGGGGAATCAAGTAGACAGCAAAGTTCTTTGAAAGGGCTGAGCAAATTGCAGTCTCTAAATGCAGATAATAAGCACAATGAAGTTAAGACTGCAAAAGCAGGAGATGATAATTTACTGGGATCAGTAGCAAGTCCCTTTGCTCTCTTCCTCTCTCTGCATCTCTGCCTCTCTTTCTCTCACTCTCTCTCTCAATCAAGATACATAACTAATAAAAAAAATTCAGTTAAAGAAAAATACTAATAAAAATTAAAAACTAAGATTAAGGTACGGAAGGACTAAAATGTCCCTGAAATTATGCCACCTAGCATAACAATTAACACCGTCATAGACGGCAGGTACATATGTTGGGTCGGGCTAGATAACCTAGGTACTATTGTGATAGTTTTGAAAATTTGGGTACAGAAATTCGGAGTCGGCCATAGGTTGGGTACTGTTTGTATTTTTTTCCCTGATTTAAAACTGAAAGTTCTTTGAACTCTGCCCTGTGTTTCTAGCACAATAATTGTATTCTCTTGTTTTTCTATCAACAGGACGGCCAACGCTATATTAAAATTTTGTTATTAGTTACTGTAGAGAGAATGCTAGAATGTCCAGCTGTTTTTCATCTGAATGTATGAGTTAAGGGAGCTAGCAATTTGATCCTGTCATGAGTTGATTGAAGTAGACTAGTAGATAATCAAGCATACTAACCTTCATGGAACAGTCAAAACTGTAGAGGAGACAGACTGCAATCACCCGAAACGATCTTCATTATAATTTTCTCTTTTCCCTGTCTTATTTGAAGTTCGAGCTACTTGATAATCACAGACTTCTTCCCATCTTTACATACTTCGCTAATCTTGCACTTCCTGATCAACCACAAGGTCTATTGATTTCTAGGCCCATTAAGCCTTATTTGGGGAGTGGGATGGCGGGACTATGGTTTAGTTGTGGTGCAGTGCAAGGAAAATCTGCAATTGAAAACCAAAGATACAATTAACCAAACAGATGGCGGGCATACCTCGCCGCCTAACTGATACTCTCTTACTCTTTAAACCTCTGCCACCCTGACTCTAGTTAAAGTTTCAAGTCATCAATCCCACTAGTCAATTTTGGCAAATACTGTCACAGGCATTTTCTTGTGGTTCTTAGAAGCCCCTAAAGGTTCTGTGTTACAGGCATGTGGAAGTCATAGTATGATACATGATGATGACAATCTAATTATATTAGATCTGGATTAGATTTGGAATTTCTAGGATGTTTTGAATAGGCCGGTAGGTTACCTCTGAGTTCTAGCGCTCTCTCTCTCTATATAGGGAAATTAACTGCTCGATCTTTATTTATCAAGAAATCAGACTACCTAGAGAGAAAAAACCAAAAAAGAAAGAAAGAGCAAAGAAAAAAAAAGAGGGTTTCTGCTTAAATTAATCTCAGAAGATTAAGACCAAACTCTGTGACCCAATATGAACTCTTCCTATCACAGACTCACAGTTTTAGTTCCAGCGATATAGACAACTAGCACAACTCTGGAACCACTTGTAATGGGGTCTTGGTCTTGCCTTACATTAACGTCTTAGTACTACAAACTATTACACCCATTTTGGTTTGGTCCAAATTGTACTTCACTGAAGAAAAATTGAATACAATAGAAACAGAGAGAAACATGGGAATGACACCCTGACCCAACCATTATCCGGAAGTGCCTAGCCAGAACTTAAAGTGGGAATGGAAAATAAAAATAAAAAATTGCAATGCAAGCCCCAATTACCAATTGCTCAAGGCCAAAAATAGTACGGAGCACAAATCAGTACGAGAGAAGTTTAACGTTAATGGACTCCACATTTGGTGCACATCCTCTGTTTAGCAAGCTTAATTTGCAGCATAATCAGCAGTGCTATTAGCTTCATTCGTGAGTACTAGTCCAACTCCATAACAAAGGAAGTGCAGAGCTATGCATCTCGGCAAGTTGACAATAGATCACTTTCAAGTGTGGTATGGAAAGGAGAACAGTTCAGCCAGAAGTGCTATGCTGGTGGTTTGACAAAGCAACAAGTTTGAAATTCTCAACAGCTGCTCCAGCTTCCACTGCACTGTTGAAAAGCCTATGCATGCCATTCCCTGCAAAAGGCACCAGAATCAATTTGAATGACGACACCAATCCCTCACTCAGATAGAGGTATATCCCACGCTCCGATGTTTATCATTTCAAAAGAGCATAAGTATTGTCTAGTTGGTTTTACATGCAAACAACGGTTGCTAAAATTTCTTACAAGAATTTCTCCATTGAGTTTTCTAAAAATAAGTTCGACAGAATTAAAGTATGCATCAGAATACACCAAACCTTAGTAGCATTCTGTCACTTGATGGAATCTCGAAAGTGATTTCAACTTACACTTCGAGGCCTGCACATGTACTTATTCTTTCCGGTGTTCCATGGCAAGAAAAGCTTCAGCCACCAACTAAAGGGAAAAAGAAAAAATCCAACTGACAAGACAATATCAGAATTTGAAAACGAGTATTGCAGCCTTCAAACTCTTAATTGAACAGAATTACTTCAGGTATTGCTGAGAAATTACCTAGTTAAGGTAAAACCCTAACAGCGCCAACATCAATCAGTCAAATGGATTCCAGAATGCAAGCATATAATCTGCCAATCAAGATCCAAGATGCAATTAAATCTATGTTTTGTAATTCAAACAATTAGAAATCTGCATAGGACTTAACAATTTACCATAGCACAAATTAGCTTGCCAGCACCAATTCAAATTCCTTTCTGCACCCTGGCCTGCTTATAAACTTGGTTTGATTTTTCTATACAGAAGATACATAAGGTATTTGTGTATGAGATATATAATATATATATATATATATATATATATATATATATTGTATATGAAAATGGGACATATTGCATAGCATAAGAAGTACCCGACAGTCGTCATGTCTTGAAGAAACCAGCCACTGCAACTTTGAGGGGTGATTATGACTTTGCAAATTTTCCTGCCAAGAAATAAATTTCAGAATAAGTCATAAAATGTAAGGATTTACAGGAATTTAGAGCTCTGCGAAGAGCTGTTAATGGACAACCTTATAACAGATGTAAAAGTTCTTATCTGGTTTCCAAATAAGTAAAACATGTGTGAATTAGACTTCACAATAACACGAGAGATATGATCTCAAAAGAGTAATAGTTACACTCATTGGGTGCACTTACTTGCAACTTGAAGAAATACAACCAGATATTGTTATTAACCAAATCCTGTGATGGCTGACCATTGTAAGATCAAACATATAACGATACTTCCATGACCATCCATCTTGTTATAACCATGCATCTTGAATTTGGAGGTTTAGTAACTATTTCTTCTTCCCTCTCCAGAACCTACTGAAAGACCAAGAGATTAACAATGGAAAGATTCAGCAGTGGTCTTTATCTTATTAGGTGACCTTTTTTTTTTTTTCTCTCTCTCTCTGTTCTTACACGAATATCTCTAGAATTAATATTAGAAAGAACACTTGAAAAACTGTAGTGTATACATAGAGATGAAAACGTACAGGGCAACCAACCTCATGAGGCCTTTGGACTTGGCAGAACTTGAAAGTGAATTGATTGAAACTTTTGGTCATACTGACTTGTCCCTCTCTTCCACGCCACAAAATCCCATCTAATGCAAAGCACATAACAAAACTAGTGACTATAGTCTATATATATAACAACTAGCAAGTAATGACCTCAAGCCCTAAAACTATTGCATCATCTCAGATACAGATGAAAAATTACAACTCTGCTTTAAGTGCCTCACCAATCAGTCAAATGAATCTGAAAAGTTTTGTTGATATAGTTTATCACTACTTGGAACACGAGTTACAAAAACAAAGTGGACAAGAAGTCTAAAAGGGGGAAGAACTACAAAAAAAAAAGACCCAAACAACCCTAGAAGAGCAATGACCCTAGATTACAGTAGCCTTCCAATCTAGCAAGATGGGAGAGACGCTGTAATCTTCAAAAACGTCAAAACAATAACAGTCTTATCGCACATACAAATAATTAGAGACGTACGTAGCTTTGTCGGAACCAGTTGAAATGTAAAATCTCCAACATGAAATTCAGAATGTATGCCTTGAAATTCAATGTTTTCAAGGAGTTACATTGTGCAGAATAATCTAAAGTAAACTACATGAATACTGGAGAATGTAGGAAGACATAACCTACATCATATGACAAATTGCTCTTCAATTAACAATGACCGATGAAACTTAATGGAAAATATAGACATAAATGCCTTCTTTAGCAATTTCAACTTAACTCACAACCTGCAGTCACTCTTCATCCAAACAAAGTTTTAAGATTTGATTAAATTGATAAGGAACACACAGGACATCTAGAATAAGTAATGTTGACACCATATAAAATTGCCCTGCATGCTCAATGCCAACCACATGACAAACACTTATTAACCTTTGCATGGTAGGTATATCTAGCTTACGGTTATTAGTACCTTATCTCTTTAGTGATCAGTCACCAGTTTGACAACTCTGATGCAATTCGGGAGTCTCCATGCTTCTACATTGCCTACACAGTAGATTTTGATCTATATCAGACTCATAACTAAAGAGTTTGTCTGTAATGACTTACAAGAATATGAATTTCACAGTACTTAGTTTAAGGTTTTTACAGATATTTGCACACCATCAAGATAACCCGAGTTTCATATTCTGCTGATCTACTGCTACTCTGAGGTCTGACCTGCCAAAAGGGTTCTCTTGCAACATTTTCTGCAACAAAACATCTTTACAGATCAATATAGTTTGATTCTCATTTAACATAAGCTGCTCATTGAGTCAAATACAGAAACTTATAGAATCTACAGCATTGCAAAAGACTTGGTGCAGGTGCATGCGTGACCTTTGCTAAAGAAAGTTCCTTTCTGAGTTCCAAAATGTGTGAATTAACAAATAACTATCGATCACTAGTTTTGTACATGTTATAATCAAACTGCTTTCAACTTGCCTGTAACTTGAACAAATAGAACCAGAAATGTAAAGCCATCGCTTGAGCCGGATTGAGGGTTGACGAAGAAGAGATGACATGATGACTGAATGTTGAGGAAGTCTGCCCAAACTGTGCTTCTTCTTCAGCTTATTGTTCTATAGTTATTGACATCATTATCAGTCCTTTTGAGGAATTCAGGAGCTATAAATGACTGCCTGCACTCTGGTCATGTCATTACATGATCCATAAGAAGAAATAAGAATGACATAAGAAGCTCGGAAATATAAACTTGGCATGAATGAAATGAACCTAACATGTTGGGTATATCTTCCTAGGGTAATATATCTTGTACAAGTAATTAGTTCTTCAATCACACTATTTTCCCAGAAAGGAAAAAACGATGATTCTTGTGGGTTTTTTTTTTTTTTTTTGGTGAATTTTACAAGTAGAAAGAAAATGTGGAAGAAAATTTCAGGGTACCTGCTGTGTCCACATGCATTCTAATGCTAGTGAAGAGGTTGCATTTGAATCTGTAACTCCATCTCCATATAAGAAAACTCTGTCCACGTTTCATGTTAGACTTGAGATAGTTGAGGCATCATCTTAATCTGTAACTCTTGGCAAATCTTCAAGGACATGCAGCTAATACCCCAAAAGCGAATCACTAATTATTGCGGAATAGGTGGAAGTAAAATCATAATGATTTGTAAGAAACAGCAAATAGTTACCTGCTTTCTGTGGAAGAGCAATCCAACCCCCTCTCAGAACATAATTCCAGCAGTCTTTAAGCTTTGCAGTTTCAGGTGACATGGTGATCTCCTCATCACTCCGTGAGTATCTGTATCTCTGTTTCAATAGGTGACATGGTGATCTCCTCATCACTCTGTGAGTCTATCTGTATTTCTGTTTCAACCCTGCTGAGAAACGAAACCAGGAGACTCCGTCAACTTGTATTAGAACATGGTGAATATTTCTACAATAGAGCAGATTGTCATGCAACAGAGGCAGCAGAATTTGTATAGATAATTTACATGACAACTATTTCCTTTGTCATACAAGAATAATGGTGGCTTCAATTTTGAAAGTAGTAAGGGATATATATATCATGCATGCTTATGCAGCCTAGCGATTATTTGAAGATATATGCCAAAAGAGAAAATAAACAAAGAAATCTGATGAAAGAATTACTAAACCAGAGCAAATTACCTCTCAGTAATATTTGGTATTTCTGGATCCTCGAGCGCTCTATAAATGAAGACGTCACAGTTGTCGGGCCAATCAGGTGTTACAATACTCCGACGACATGTATTGATGCGAATTTTTCTGACCGGTGTGTTTTTTAGGAAGAGTGGCAGGTTCATCAATTTAGGGCAGTTCTCAATTGTGAACTTGACAAGGCATGGCATAATTGAAATTTCCGCACCACTGCTTTCTGTCCGCCCTCCAACTCCTTCCCACTGTTCCCACTCACCCATTTCCTCGAAACGGAGTTTTTTCAATTTTGGGAATAAAACAGAGGATGTTTGAGTGCCCGTTTTTCCCAAGAATTCATCTCCAACCGTCTTCACTTTCTCCATTCCTTCGACATATAGTTTTTCAAGGAAGGGCAATTTCCCAAGAGGAGGCAAAAATTCACATCCATCCCAAGTACGAAGAGAAAGGGTTCTCAAATTCTGTAAGGATATCATCCAACTGGGCTCCGTGGTGCCACCATACCCAAGAATCACTAATTTTTCCAGATCTTGATGCGGCCGTAACGCCTCCAGGACTTGTACATGGCTCTGCTTGTCCAAAGTTGGAAACAATAATAGCCCCAAAAAACAAAGCTTTTTTTTATTCCACAAGCGAGCCTCCTGCGCCTCACTCGCAGTATCCTTTAGATTCCCCTTGATCTTAATGACGAGAGTACCCTGAAGCTGGTCCAAGCTTCCCAGATCTCCTAATTTCAAGCCTTCACTGGGGCCACTATCATGATTAACAGGACACGTGTCTAGCGTTTGCAGACTTGTTAATCTCCCGATACCTCTCGGCAAATACTCCAGCTCATCACAACGCTTGGTATGAAGATGTCTTAGATTAATCAAGTTCCCCGTATTTTCAGGCAGTTTTTCAAGCCTGTCGCAGTCAGTAAGACACAAGGTTTGCAAATTGTATAAATTGCCCAAACTGTCTGGTAGTTTCTGCAACCAACTATTGTCAGACAAGTCGAGATACCTCAAGTGTATCAATTCACCAATCTCTTCTGGAAGTTCTTCAATGCCGTTGTCGCTCAGATTTAATGTCCTCAGACATTTCAGTTGTGAAATTGCTTTTATATCTATGCTGCTCATTCTTGAATCAAAAGTTGCTAGAGTACGCAACTTTTTGCAATTCACTGGGGGAATAAAATCCAGAAGTGGAGAACTATAGGGTGCATACATTAAGCTCAAATGACGGACCTCCTCACTTATTACCATCATTCTTGTGTTTGCTTCTTTAGCCTCCATTGTAAAGCATTCATTCTTATTGAGGAACTGCATAAAGTCATGCACAATATCATGCATTTTGCAGAATATAGTAATGCTCTTATCCCAAAAAACAACTTCTTCCTCAACATCCTGGAAAAATGATTGCATTACTAAGGTATCAAAAACATATTCACCCGTTTCTTCCTTTTCTTTATATTCCTTCACACTAAGATAATCTTGTGACATCCACAAATCAATCAAATTGTGTTTGTTAAACCGATAATCTTTTGGAAATGTAGCACAGTATAAAAGACATCGCTTAACTATAGGGTCCAACTCATAATAACTTAGTAGAAGTGGTCGAAAAACTTCTTGCTTAACCGCTCTTTGATCCCATATCTTACTATCCAAAACATTTTGCCACTCTCCTATTGTTTTTTTTCTGTGCATGAGTGTACCTAAACATTTGATAGCAAGTGGCAAGCCGTCACACTTTTCTACAATTTTCTCACCTATAACTCCAAATCCATTAGCCTTGTCTTCTTTCCTATTCGAAAATGCAATGCTACTGAACAACTCAAAACTGGTTTTACCACTCAACTTCTCTATTTGGATCATGTGAGCTTCTGCTTTCATCATTTCAGCAACCCCCTTCTTTCGCGTGGTCACCAATATTCTGCTACCTTTTGCACAATTACTTTGCATCATCACTGATAACTGTAAATTGTCCCACTTTGTTTCTTCTTCAGTCCACACATCATCTAAGACAATGAGGAACTTCTTCTCCTCAAGAGATTCAGACATATGCTGCAAGACCTCTTGCAACACGGTTGAATTTGGGGCTTCATTACCAGTACCACTAATAATGGCTTTGGCAATCTTCACCTCATCAAAAGGATCTGAGACACAAACCCATATTCTCTTTTCAAAATAGGTTTTTACATTTTCATTGTTGTAGGCTAATTGGGCAAGAGTTGTTTTCCCCATCCCTCCCATACCCACAATAGGTATGACAAGGACCCTTTCACCTTCTTCACTACTATCACTCAATAACTTGTTTAATAAATCAACTCTTGCTTCATCTCTGCCCAATATTTTAGAAATATCAACAAATGATGAAGTTTCCAGCCGTTGATTAACTTGTTCAACAATTCTAATTGAGGATTCATGAAACTGAAAATCTTTTTTCTGAGCAGCAATCGAAGTCAACTTTTCATTCAACTCTTTTATCTCAGTTGCTATTTTATAAAGATGACTTGCCTTATTGACTTGGCCAAAACAAAAGCAATTCGAGGGAATGGAGAAACATACCTTCTTGAAGGTTTTCTTTTTCTCAGAAGCAACTCCCTTTGCCTTTTGTTTCAGAATTTCAGTGTTCCACTCATCTACCACGTCAACCATCTCGTAAGAGACATCATTCAGCCGATCCAACCAGATCCTCACGCTGGCCTTCTCCACTTGCTGCTTCTCAGCATCCTTCAGCACGGCTTGAATTGCTTCGAGATTGCTGCTGAATTTTTCGACCTCTGTCCTAGCGTTGAAGACCAGTGTCACAGCTTCTTTTGTGTGGTCAAAAGCAACTGTAACCAACTGTTCCAGAAGCAGGTTGATGAGCGCCTCGGCCATTTTTGGAAAATGAAACACAAACGCAAGAGCTAGAGAAATATATGTGAACTAAGAATGCAGAATGGCTGTGAGCCTATTATGGTTCTTCTACCAAGTTTATATAGAGCATAAATTGTTAAGGCCAAATCCAAGTCAAACTATTCGAGCAAAACAATAAAGACTCCAAGTTGATATATTATATATGAATCCTAATTTCGATACTGGATCTACGGCTTTTATATATAAAGGGATACCATGTCTTGTTTGATGCTCCACCTAATTTTCAAATGGCCGGGAATTATATTATACTTTCAAGACGACTTGGATGATTTGCTACACACCCTTACGAAGTTTCACTGTCCAGGGACGACTTTGTATAGCTGTTTACAGTGAGATAATTGGGAAGAAGAATTAAAGTAATGAACCATATATATTTAAGTAGTGTAGGTGGTGATCTGTTTTCATTAAAGTAATGTAGGTAGTCCCAACTTGATGAAGCTCAATCCTATAATGTAATGCTGATAGTGGTGGCATAGATCAAGGTATCTGGACTGGGTCCAGAACCCTCCTTCCTCTTTACTTCGTATTCTTCTTTTTGATGCTGCTGAAGCCCCCACTTGACTTTGTTCTTGGGTCTGTTAGTTTTTCTTTCCCTGTAAGTTTGGTTCCTTTTTATACATTTCCCCTTCTTGACAAAAAAAAGGGTATAATCAAGTTTCCTACTGTGAGAAATTGGTGCACCAATAAATAGACTTTTCTCTGCATAACACCTCTTCTCTCCATACACCATGACATGAATTGGTTAAATTAATTTCCAGTTAGCAAGATTAACCATTTTCAAATGACAATTTTTCTGAAGTTTTCCAAACACCTACTGTGGCTTGTTAGTCAATAAACAATTGCTTGTATTGATGAATATGCTTCGAGAATTGACTTTGTTTAGTAGTTAGAATATGAGATGGTTGGCAAAGATAATTAAGAATTGCTGGAGTATATCAAGGTACAGTAGCATTAGGTGCTTCTGCATAAGTATGTCGAGGTTCTCGGAGAAATATTGGTCAAGGCTATGTACTTGATGGGTTCTGTGAGTTCGAAGGCCTAGTGAAAATATTTGAATAAGTCTTACCAAAAAGAAAGGAAATTCTGAGTTGCAAAGCTAAATAATCTAGTTCAAAACCAAGAAAAGCCAAAAAGGAAATACGTTTAAGTTCAATTTGGTAATGTTACATGTAGTTCAGGTCCCCCAATCCATGAATCAAGGAAAGTTGGCAACCCCTAGCACCGGCAATGAATATGAAAAGCCTGGAGAGAACTGCAAGTAAATTGGTCATAGTATAGCCCTTTACCTTCCTCCAACTTCCAGACCTGGTTTCCATATCTTCCCCATCATTGGAAATACGGAAGAAGATCCATCTCATTTTTATGCGACCTATGAAGAATATAAATGCAATTAAAATTGGTTAACATGATATAACCATACATGGATTGAGTTTATTGATCAATAAATGATAAATTAAGTTGATAGGCACTGACCTTGCTCTTGCTTGAGCCTGAACCATTAAGCCTTTTATTCTTTACACTCGGCTACCGTCTCACTGAGGACGAGATCAGCACCAGTCTAAGTTGGTTAAATCTCTGACCAATGTATTTAATTCCTTCAACAACTACAAACAAATCTGCTAATTTTACAGGGACTCATATCCTTCTATCATATACTTCTTATGCATGGCCCTCACTTCTTATGCATACACTTCACCATTTCAAATTTAAACCTCTGTGCGAAGCAGAACAAAACACCACTGTATAAGCTTCTTCATTTGGCTTTAAAGCTTGGTCCATTCATAACAACATGCCAAGGAAAAAATGGAAAATAATAAGAATAATTCCATTACACTACAGCTACCAGTAATTTCCACAAGAGCATTCGCCGTTCCTAAAATGATGAAACCTCTTGGCGTCTCTCACAACTATTTCTCTCCCGACCACTCTTGACATAAACTTAAATGCATTATGGCAATCCCCACAAATCCTAAGATTCTTAAAAACTCTGATTGTGGCTCCAAGTGGAAGCTTCATGATCCCAAACGCAACTGCAAGCTTCTCACTGTGAGTAGACAAGGAATTCTCTTTATGCTCAGATTCCATATCATGCAACGCAAACTTTGTGTCAGGAACATATCCTAACTTCCTCATTTTAAGAACAAGTTGCTCTAGATACTTGTACACCTCATGTACCTCAGGGTGCAGAGTATCACCAACCATGAAGACATGGACCATATTTTCAACGTCAATCCAACTACAACCAGGTTCTTTCTTCACCCCTCGCTCCCTCATTAGTGTTCGCACCTTAGCCACATCATCCCAATGGCCTAAAGCAGCATACAAGTTCGACAAAAGTACATAGGTTCCATCATGCTGGGGCACCAGCTCAAAGAGTCGTTCTGCAGCTTGAATACCTAAATCCATATTCCCATGAGTCCGGCAACCAGCTAGGATAGCCTCCCATATTGGTGCACCTGGTTCAAAAGGCATTGATTTGATTAAGTCCTTGGCCTCTGTCAACTCCCCAGATCGGCACAACAAATCAATCATACGAGCATAATGATCTTCACCAGGGGCAATACCATAAGAGTCATGCATCAAACGAAAATAATGGCGTCCTTCTTTAACTAAACCAGCATGACTACAAGCTGAGAGAATAGTGAGGAAAGTTATTCTATCTGGGAGTATATCTTCCCCCAACATCTGTTCGAAAAGTCTTATTGCTTGGACACCATATCCATGTTGTGCCAGAGCTGCGATCATAGCATTCCACGACACGGAATCAATATAAGGCATTGTAAGGAACACACAGTCAGCATCATCTACAACCCCACATCTCGCATACATTGTGATAAGTGAATTTCCAACTGAAAGACTTGAATCATGCCCCAAGCATATTAGTTGAGCATGGAGCTGGCGTCCATGCTCCAGTGCCCCCAGAGCAGCACAAGACGTAATAACTCCAGCAAATGCATAATCACAGGGTTTAAAACCATCTGATCTCATTTGGTTAAATAGCTTCATAGCTTCTTCCCCAAATCCATTTTGAGCTAAACCTGATATTATTACAGTCCAAGTTAGACCACTCCTTTCCGGCATTTCCTCAAAAAAGGATTTTGCTTCCTGGATGCGCCCTGCACTCACGTACCCTGACAATATTGCATTCCAAGAAACAAGATCTCTGATGGACATATTATTAAAAATATATCGTGCTTCATCAATTTTACCGCACCTAAAGTATAGTGTCACTAATGCATTATTCACAGATAAAGAAAAGTCCACAGTCGGTTTCGCTTCAGATCTTAGTATGTAAGCATGCAGTTGCTTCCCATGCTTAAATAAGCCATTGTTAGCACAAGCACTGATAACACTCGTGTACGTAAACTCATCCTGGCGAATCCCCATTAAATGCATTTCCCTAAACAATTTCAATGCTTCATCACAAAAACCATGATGCACATAACCCGAAATCATCGCATTCCACGCCACTTCCAATTTTTCATCCATCCCATCAAGCAACTGCCTAGCTCCATCAAGGTCCTCATTTCTCACATAGCCAGTGATCATAGTCGTCCACGACAGCTCATCTCTCTTAGGCATTTCATCAAACACCTTCCTCGCTGCAGCCACCACCGACGACGAAGATGACAACACCAACGGCGAAGAAGCACACTTAACATACACAGACACCAACGCATTCGACACCGAAGTGGCCAACGACGCTCCAGACTTAACAATTGCGCAATGCAGCTGCTGGCATTGCTTCTCCTCCTCCACTATAAGCGCCAGACCACTCAGCACACTGGTGAAGGTAAACTCATCGGGCCGAAAACCACCTCGCCTCATTTCCCGAAACAGCTCAACGGCGGCATTGCCGTCCCTGTTATGAGAGTAGCCTGCGATCATGGCATTGTAGCTGACAGTGTCTCTCATGCTGAGCGGAGTTTCACTGAAGACTCTCCGGGCCAACGTGACGTCCCCGACGCCGGAATATGCCGAGACCAGAGTAGTTCTGGCGACGATGTCCGGGTTGGGAATTTGGTCGAACAGGTGGAGTGCGTAACGAAGATTTGAAGATTTGCAGTAGACGTCGATCAAACGGTTGAGGATATGGCCACGTGGGTGGAAGCCGGAAGCGATCATGTGGGCGTGGATGGTTCGGGCTAGAGAGTAGGAGGTGGGGCGTTGGGGGCAGCATAGCTGCAGCTGGGCGGCGTAACGGTTAGCCGCCACCGTAAGAGGGTGAATCAATTGGTGGCTAGTTTTTTTTTTTTTTTTTTGAAAGGGGTTTTGGTACTCTAGTCGACTAGTCGCATGTGCAGTTTTTATTTTTAATTTTAATTTTTTTTTCCATTATTAATGAATTTATATTTCTGATAAAAAAAATATGAATTATCATTGATATAAAAAAATCCTGTCTGATCATAGCAAGTAAAAAAGAGTACCATCCTCCATACATCAATCAAGGATTTTCTATTATTGGTTTTAGTTTCAGTTTGTTGTCCTATCATATAAAAATAATAATAATAATAATTTCTATTATCTATTAGCACCAGCGTATGGAAAGACGGTGGTGGAGCTTAGCGGGCATAAGCGCATGGCAGATGTAGCTTCGATCCGTATGGGGAAGAAATTTTTGGCACTCCCTACACTGGAGCTACCTGTGGAGCGGAGGAGATAGCCCTTTCTATTCCTCAGGAGCGTGGTAGATTGGTACGTTATTTATCTCAAGAAGAAGAAATTGGGACGCCCTAAAGGTTTCAAGAATAAAATTAAAATGGGAAATGTTGATGCAGTTGTGGTGATGCCTCAGACTAATATTAAGGGTAGCAAGAGGTTTGTGAAAATGCTTGAGGAAAAGGAAACAGTGGTGAAACCTCTTGTTGTGGAGGTGAAATCTGAATCGTTGGAGCCTGTTGCTGGGGATCTTGAGGTGGTCGAGAAACCTAATTCTTCAAAGGAAGAGATGGAAGAGAATGTTGATGTGAAAGATTCAATGGAGGAAGTGGTGGATGATTGTGAGCTTCCTTTTTTTTTTTTTTTTTTGGAGTAAATGAAGATTTCATTAAAATCGCAGGCCAGAATGACACATACAAATTTCCCAAAAACGGGAATCATGCACTATTCACTTAAGACTTGAAGCTCCCAAAAGTAAGGAGCCTAACAAACTACAACATTACCCTATAAAGAGATAATTTTGTATGAAAACTTCCTTTGCCAATGCAGTCAATCGCGGTGCGTCAAAAACTTCGATTATCAAGATGTAAAAAGAAACATTATAATCTGCAAGCCAAAACCACCTAAAACTACAACTATGAGCACCTAATAAGGAACTAAACAGGTATAGCTCCCTAAAAAAATAGGGAATTATTGGAATTAAACAGCAAAACTATTTAAAAACCATAATAGCCCAAAATAGCCCCAAAAGCCCAGCTCAAAGCCCAACAAAACTGGCCTGACATGGCCCAGCCCTTGTCGCCCTCACTCAGCCGTAGCACAATACCGGAAAAACCAGATTTGTGCCACCTGACCACATCGTACACGACCGACGCCACTCCGATCAACGTCTCCCCTGCGCCGCCTAGACCACGCCATCTCGACCCAAGCTGCACCGATTTACGTCAACCCACGCCGCCACCACGAGCCGCGGCATCTCGATCTCGCCCCACCACGAATCTGATCTGCCACGACCCGCAGTCACCAATCTCATCCCACCATGATCTTGCTTCGCCACAAATCGGCATCCCACACACATAACCACTACGCTCAGGAACATAGCACCAGAGACCCCTGCCAAGACCACCATGCCAAGACTAGGAGCACAGAACCTTCTGGATAAACCATCCGAGCAATAGCATCAACACACCCCGTCCGACAGCCAACCGCAAAACATCAGCGAGGCTGGAGCCCAATGGACGTGATCGATTTTTAAGAGAACGGGAGAGCCGACTTTAGGGTTTCTCAAAAAGACAGTTAGAAATTGAAAAATATAATTTGTGATATAACATTGCTTGTGAGCTTCTTGGTTCACTTGAGTTGGTTTCTAATCCGGTTGAGGAAGTGACTACCTCAATTGTGGATTACTCAATTTGGGTATACTTATTTTGTGCGTTTTATATGATGACTTTTTATGACAGCCCTTACGAGCAAGTTATTATTGTACTGCTTGCTGAAATGCATATTCAATTACATTTTCAACTGAAAAATCATCTATTAGCACAATTTTTTTTTAATAATTTTTTTTTTTTGGAAATATTGAAACTGAAAAGACGAGGCATTCTTCTTCATATTTGCCGCCATTTCTCAAAAGGGTTTATTCACAAGCCCACAGCCACCCGCATTTCAGTCACAGCTACCTCAATGACCTCCACCGATCCTCACCACATATTCGACGACGAAGAAGACGACGATTTCGATTGGGAAGCAGCTGCCAGAGCCGTCGACGTCGTCACCCAGACCACCGCAAATCCCTCCAATTCCCATTTTACCCCTCCTCCCCCAATTCAGAAACCACCGTTTCCTCCAACCTTCAACAACAAGCCCAGTACTTCACGGCAGACCACTCTCGATAGGTTCATTGGGAAGCCCGCCCCAAAGCCTCACCCCGAAATTCGAGACTGCGGCGATGAGAGAGTGTCCCGTGTTCAAATTGACGCCGAAAAAGCCAACACTTGGATGTACCCAGGTTCAAATTCATCAATATGTGAAAGTTTGTAAATTTTGGGGTTTTAAGGAACTGGGTAGGCTTGTTCTTATTAGGTTTAGTTCTGGTTGAACCAAATTTGAGTGTGTGGATGTTTCGAATAGATTGAGATTTTGGTTGAATTTCTCTAGAATTTGGTGGTGTTATGAACTATACAGATTGAGCTATTAGTATTTATTTCCTGAATTTTGGTTGTTCTGATCAATGCAGTTAATTTT